>NC_092333.1:673202500-673537000 GCF_046630445.1 Rutidosis leptorrhynchoides | reverse complement strand
ACTAGTCCTTAATACCAATAAATCATTATTTCTTTTCCAGAAAATTTCTCGTTATACCATATTCTCGCATATTAATTCTCTTCTTTCAAGGTATTAAAACATGTTATCCCTCTAAATTCTTCACTAGCTTCTCTTAATTTTTGCCAATTTACATAGATTTTACTTCCTTACGTGCTTTTCGTGTCGACATCTCATGCCATCAACATTGATTATTCGCATCATCATCTCGAATCATGTTTAGTATTAAACAAATAAAAAGACTTTGTCCCTTTTTTTTTTGCTCACCATTATTTCCATGTCGTAAGCTTTCCGTATAATTGCACAATACATTCCATAAGTACCTTTCTCTTCTTAATTAAATTACATCCTTCACCAATTTTACACTTGTAAAAATTCATCTTTCAAGTCTCTTCATAAAAATCACACATTATATGACTCATTTGCTTAAATATAAAAATCTTCTAGAATCTCTTAATCTCTATTCGTGAACCTATACTAGAGTCTGCATTTGCTCCCTATATATCACTTTTATATAAACTTACATTCCTTCGAATCTTCCATAGGTTCTTTCTTTGTAAAATATTTCTATTAAAGTCTAAAGAGTTACCATTATTTCAACCTTCATCTAACTCCATAAAGTTAACGATCATATTATCACCATGATCAATCTTCCATTCTTATGATCCCTTCAATCATGTATCTTCACTTAACCCTTTTTCCTCTTAACCACATTAACTAGAATCGGGGAATCTGACATGCCTCATATAAAACCCAATAAATTCTTTTGCTTATAAAATTTACCTAATTACTTGAACAAGCCTTTAATATCATTTAGTATGATTATAGATCAATCATACACTATCTTCATTTTCATCATCAGTCTCTACATCATATTCTCTGGCTAATGAATAGTCGAATCTACTTCTTTTTCAATACATAACCAGAACGTGTCACGAGACTCATTTCTACAACGCAATTATAGCCCTAAATACATATCTCATCATCTTTACGGGTAAGGAACCTTACTCTTTAAATTATTTTCTTGCGACTTTTCATAAATGCCTCCTTCCATTCTCAAAATTCATTGCCATAATATAAAAATCTTCTTATTTCTCACATTCCTTTCGTGTCTTTACTCATTTCCATCATTAGGTACAGATAATACACATTTGTATATACACTTAATCTTCATTTTAAACATCGTATATCATGCACATCTTACAACTTAATCATAACCAAGTCTTAAGTACCATGATAGCTGGATTGCTCATTCTCATGCAAAATTTTACTCTCCATGCTTAATTATTTTTCTTAACTGTCTATTAAGTCTTTCATCATACTACAATCATTTGGTGTACCAAATCTCTTCCTTTTTAAAATAAGAAGAACTATTCGTTTTCAGGCTTCTTACATTCTCTCTTGTTCTTCTTGCATTTGTGTAGTCTTAAAGCTATGAAGATCCAAGTATTTACAAGACCTTACAACCGGTTCAATCTTATCTATCACATCTTCCTCTCCTTCCAGGACCAAAGAGATCTCTTGCTCAAGACATTTCAGCCTCAAAAGTAAGTAGTTTGGTCCTCTTAACATTCTTGCATTTGCCTAAGAGAAACTCTTTCTTTTCCTTTAGTCCCTTCACTTGAAGGTTCATTGCTACACATTTCCGTCGCAACACACTAACCCCACTCCAAGGGAACAAAATAATCATTTACTCACTATAGTCACAACTATATAGTTTCGTTGCCTCTCCAATTAACGGTTAAGGCCTATACGCGTTCATGTAGGAAGTCACACAAAACATGTGCAGGTGTAAAGGAAGGTACCTACCACACATCGCGTGACTCCTTTACCCTTCTTCTATTCTAGATCGGGTTCGGGTCCTAGCCCAAACCGGACTGAGTTCATATTCCCTTCATACTTCCTTTTCTTTTCATGACCTCTTAATATTCTAAACGATCAGGGATGCTAAACTCCACCCCTAAATTTCATTCTTTTCACACTTCAGTATTACTTGAACCGCTTTCACGCTTTTCTCGTTTCCGTTACATCGTCTTTAGTCATCACAACTTAAGGGTACATTCATTATACTTTTGACAACTACTTACATAACCGTTTCTATTCATGTGTTTGTTCATCTTAAACTTGCAACTTACATCATCCTATATAGAACTCATGGTCACAAAAACCCAAGAGCACTCTTAGCATTAGCATAATCATAATCAAAACATAACCTGTCAACCCGTAAGTTTCTTTCTTGTATCGAATCCGGTCATAACACACCATAGTCACAACTTACTAGGGATGACCTATGATTGTGCCTAGGCTAAACGCAATTCCATAGACATAAGGTCTAAACTCATCAAGATTAACATGGACGTAAGTTCAGACTCACTAACATTACCATGGACGCAAGTCCAAGCTCATTAACTCTACCATGGACGCAAGTCCAAGCTCATTAACTTTACCATGGATGCAAGTCCAAGCTCATTAACTTTACCATGGATCCAAGCTTACCATTATCGACATGGACACAAGTCCAAGCTTATCATCATCAACATGGACGCAAGTCCAAGCTAATCCTCATTAACATGGACACAAGTCCAAGCTCATCATCATTGACATGGACATAAGTCCAAGCTCATCATCATGGACATGGACACAAGTCCAAGCTCATCATCATCGACATGGACACAAGTCCAAGCTCATCATCATTGACATGGATCCAAGCTTCATTACTTAGTGGGTTTGATCATCAACCTCTTGCACGGACGCAATCCGGGTGTACCAAACCACTCTCGTACATCACATCACAAGTGCATAGTTTTCTCGAAAATACAAACAAACTCATGTATAACACACATTCATTCTTACCATTCCTTTCTTCTAAGTTCTAGCATCCTATACAATCCTAAAGAACATGGCATAATACTTTAAACATTACCTATCATGCAAGTCACAAACCGCTTATTAAAACTTAGTGTTGGTTTAAGCCTAGATAACCCTACGGTGGATTATCCAATGTAGTGACCCGAACTTTTCCATGTTTATATATATTAATTGAGATTGATATTTACATGATTAAATGTTTCCAACATGTTAAGCAATCAAACTTGTTAAGACTTGATTAATTGAAATATGTTTCATATAGACAATTGACCACCCAAGTTAACCGGTGATTCACGAACGTTAAAACTTGTAAAAACTATATGATGACATATATATGGATATATATATAGTTAACATGATACTATGATAAGTAAACATATCATTAAGTATATTAACAATGAACTACATATGTAAAAACAAGACTACTAACTTAATGATTTTTAAACGAGACATATATGTAACGATTATCGTTGTAAAGACATTTAATGTATATATATCATATTAAGAGATATTCATACATGATAATATCATGATAATATAATAATTTAAAATCTCATTTGATATTATAAACATTAGGTTAACAACATTTAACAAGATCGTTAACCTAAAGGTTTCAAAACAACACTTACATGTAACGACTAACGATGACTTAACGACTTAGTTAAAATGTATATACATGTAGTGTTTTAATATGTATTTATACACTTTTGAAAGACTTCAATACACTTATCAAAATACTTCTACTTAACAAAAATGCTTACAATTACATCCTCGTTCAGTTTCATCAACAATTCTACTCGTATGCACCCGTATTCGTACTCGTACAATACACAGCTTTTAGATGTATGTACTATTGGTATATACACTCCAATGATCAGCTCTTAGCAGCCCATGTGAGTCACCTAACACATGTGGTAACCATCATTTAGCAACTAGCATGAAATATCTCATAAAATTACAAAAATATGAGTAATCATTCATGACTTATTTACATAAAAACAAAATTACATATCCTTTATATCTAATCCATACACCAACGACCAAAAACACCTACAAACACTTTCATTCTTCAATTTTCTTCATATAATTGATCTCTCTCAAGTTCTATCTTCAAGTTCTAAGTGTTCTTCATAAATTCTACAAGTTCTAGTTACATAAAATCAAGAATACTTTCAAGTTTGCTAGCTCACTTCCAATCTTGTAAGGTGATCATCCAACCTCAAGAAATCTTTGTTTCTTACAGTAGGTTATCATTCTAATACAAGGTAATAATCATATTCAAACTTTGGTTCAATTTCTATAACTATAACAATCTTATTTCAAGTGATGATCTTACTTGAACTTGTTTTCGTGTCATGATTCTGCTTCAAGAACTTCGAGCCATCCAAGGATCCGTTGAAGCTAGATCCATTTTTCTCTTTTCCAGTAGGTTTATCCAAGGAACTTAAGGTAGTAATGATGTTCATAACATCATTCGATTCATACATATAAAGTTATCTTATTCGAAGGTTTAAACTTGTAATCACTAGAACCTAGTTTAGTTAATTCTAAACTTGTTCGCAAATAAAAGTTAATCCTTCTAACTTGACTTTTAAAATCAACTAAACACATGTTCTATATCTATATGATATGCTAACTTAATGATTTAAAACCTGAAAACACGAAAAACACCGTAAAACCGGATTTACGCCGTCGTAGTAACACCGCGGGCTGTTTTGGGTTAGTTAATTAAAAACTATGATAAACTTTGATTTAAAAGTTGTTATTCTGAGAAAATGATTTTTATTATGAACATGAAACTATATCCAAAAATTATGGTTAAACTCAGAGTGGAAGTATGTTTTCTAAAATGGTCATCTAGACGTCGTTCTTTCGACTGAAATGACTACCTTTACAAAAACGACTTGTAACTTATTTTTCTGACTATAAACCTATACTTTTTCTATTTAGATTCATAAAATAGAGTTCAATATGAAACCATAGCAATTTGATTCACTCAAAACGGATTTAAAATGAAGAAGTTATGGGTAAAACAAGATTGGATAATTTTTCTCATTTTAGCTACGTGAAAATTGGTAACAAATCTATTTCAACCATAACTTAATCAACTTATATTGTATATTATGTAATCTTGAGATACCATAGACACGTATACAATATTTCGACCTATCATGTCGACACATCTATATATATATTTCGGAACAACCATAGACACTCTATATGTGAATGTTGGAGTTAGCTATACAGGGTTGAGGTTGATTCCAAAATATATATAGTTTGAGTTGTGATCAATACTGAGATACGTATACACTGGGTCGTGGATTGATTCAAGATAATATTTATCGATTTATTTCTGTACATCTAACTGTGGACAACTAGTTATAGGTTACTAACGAGAACAGCTGACTTAATAAACTTAAAACATCAAAATATATTAAAAGTGTTGTAAATATATTTTAAACATACTTTGATATATATGTATATATTGTTATAGGTTCGTGAATCAACCAGTGGCCAAGTCTTACTTTCCGACGAAGTAAAAATCTGTGAAAGTGAGTTATAGTCCCACTTTTAAAATCTAATATTTTTGGGATGAGAATACATGCAGGTTTTATAAATGATTTACAAAATAGACACAAGTACGTGAAACTACATTCTATGGTTGAATTATCGAAATCGAATATGCCCCTTTTTATTAAGTCTGGTAATTTAAGAATTAGGGAACAGACACCCTAATTGACGCGAATCCTAAAGATAGATCTATTGGGCCTAACAAACCCCATCCAAAGTACCGGATGCTTTAGTACTTCGAAATTTATATCATATCCGAAGGGTGTCCCGGAATGATGGGGATATTCTTATATATGCATCTTGTTAATGTTGGTTACCAGGTGTTCACCATATGAATGATTTTTATCTCTATGTATGGGATGTGTATTGAAATATGAAATCTTGTGGTCTATTGTTACGATTTGATATATATAGGTTAAACCTATAACTCACCAACATTTTTGTTGACGTTTAAAGCATGTTTATTCTCAGGTGAATACTAAGAGCTTCCGCTGTTGCATACTAAAATAAGGACAAGATTTGGAGTCCATGTTTGTATGATATTGTGTAAAAAACTGCATTCAAGAAACTGATTTCGATGTAACATATTTGTATTGTAAACCATTATGTAATGGTCGTGTGTAAACAGGATATTTTAGATTATCATTATTTGATAATCTACGTAAAGCTTTTTAAACCTTTATTTATGAAATAAAGGTTATGGTTTGTTTTAAAAATGAATGCAGTCTTTGAAAAACGTCTCATATAGAGGTCAAAACCTCGCAACGAAATCAATTAATATGGAATGTTTTTAATCAATAAGAACGGGACATTTCAGTTGATATCAGAGCGTTGGTCTTAGAAAACCAGAATTTTGCATTAGTATGTCTTATCGAGTTTGTTAGGATGCATTAGTGAGTCTGGACTTCAACCGTGTTTACTTGAAAAATGATTGCATAACAAATTTTGTTGGAAACTATATATTTTTAACATGTGAATATTATGTGATATATTAATCTCTTAACGCGTTTGATATTATGTGATAGATGTCTACCTCTAGAACAAGTCCCATTGACTCACCTAATAATAATGAAGAGTCAAATGTAAATTGGAATGATTCGTGGACTGATTCACAAGTTCCCGAAGAGGAACCGGAAGAAGAGTCGGAACCGGAAGAAGAATCGGAACCGGAAGAAGAATCGGAACCGGATGAAGAATCGGAACCGGTGGGGGAAATAATAAAACGGTTAAGTAAAATAAAATCCTCAACCAACCGACCAAGGTTAATTATGGTCAATGGTGTTTCCGCCAAGGAAGCAAAATATTGGGAGGATTACCAATTCTCCGATGAACCGGATTCCGACGAGAATTCCGATGATGTTATAGAAATTACCCCAACTGAATTTAAAAAGGCAAAAGAAAATAATAAGGGAAAGGGCATAAAAATAGAAAAATCTAATTCCAACCCCGATGAACTTTATATGTATCGTTAACCCCCGAAGTCCTTAAGTTGTAACAATGACCCGGGAACCTCTATACCACCAGGTTTTTCTAAACCAATGTGGAAAACGACGGCTCGTATTAGGGGAACATCATATATCCCTAGAAACTTGGCAAAACGAACCAAAACCGAAGAAGAAGAAACAAGCCAGTCGGAATAAGATAGTTGTATTCGTGTGGTGTAATATATGTAATATAGTGTGCTTATGCTTTATGATATATGTAAAAATTGCTTGTATTAATAAGTATTTTTTTTATGAATCTAACTCTTGTCTATTTTACAGTATAAACACACAAAATGGATAGACAACCCAATATTTTAAGAGACCTACCCGGAGACATGATTGATGAAATCTTGTCTAGAGTCGATAAGAATTCTTCGGCACAACTATTTAAGGCGAGATCAGTTTGTAAGACATTCGAAGAACGTTCCAAGAATGCCTTGGTTTATAAAAGGCTTTCGTTCGAAAGATGGGGGATATCACATTGGGAAATCCATTAGTTACGATGTGTTTACTTTGACGATATATTGCGGGGAACCCAAATGCTATTTTACGCAATGGGTTAAGAAATTATTTTGACTCAATATATCCGAATATTAGACTTCGTGATTTAGAAAAAGCGGCTAACATGCAACATAAAGAAGCATGTTATGCTTACAGATTAGTAATGTTCGCTTCTCACCAAAGTGAGAACAAGAACATCGGGCTACAACTATTAAACAAAACGTTCCCACAAGTGACGGAGTCGGTAATTGGGGTAAGAAATGAGGTTTTTAGATTGTTACGGGACTGTTGGACATTACGTAACCCTCGTCCCTTTGACGACGTTACAACATGCTGTCTTATCAACGGCCATAACGGTTATGTTCCACAAGACCAAGGATGGGAAGTAGTCCTAGTAAAACCAGAATGCATGACTTGTTTCTGGACGTATGAATTACGTGTCTTTATTGCCTTTGCTAAACGACTTGTGTACTAGCTAGAATTATCTTCACAACTATCTTGTATCAAAGTTATCGTGTGCTATATTTCATGCTTTATGTAAAATAAGCAGTATTGTAAGTTTGTAAAATATTGTATAAAAGTTTGAACGCGAAATATTATTATAATCAGTTTTTCATATAGAATTGTAGTAGTTGAATTGTATATTAGCTACTAAGTATGAACTTAACGGGTAGGTACTACCCGAATTTAAACTTATAAAATGCTAATATGAAGAAAAAGCTTTTATAAATGAGTTCATATTATGCTACGAAATACTATTAACTACTCTTAATATTCTGTATGATTAACTTGTTCCATTTGACTATTTTGAAGGAAATGGCACCGACTACTCGACACACCGTGAATATGAATGAAGGGGAATTCCGTACTTTTCTAGCTTCAAACATAGCCGCAGTACAGGCTGCGCTACATACCAACAATAACCTTGGATCTAGCAGTACAGGAAATCGTGTAGGATGCACCTACAAAGAATTCACTGCCTGCAAACCTTTGGAATTTGATGGAACCGAAGGACCGATCGGATTGAAACGGTGGACCGAGAAGGTCGAATCGGTGTTTGCCATAAGTAAGTGTACTGAAGAGGACAAAGTGAAGTACGCTATGCATACCTTCACAGGTTCTGCGTTAACATGGTGGAATACCTATCTAGAGCAAGTGGGACAAGACGATGCGTACGCACTACCGTGGTCAGCATTCAAGCACTTGATGAACGAGAAGTACCGTCCCAGAACCGAGGTCAATAAGCTCAAGATAGAACTTAGAGGGTTACGAACCCAAGGATTTGATATTACCACGTACGAAAAACGATTCACAGAATTGTGCCTATTGTGTCCGGGAGCATTCGAAGATGAGGAAGAGAAGATCGACGCGTTTGTGAAAGGATTACCGGAAAGAATCCAAGAAGATATAAGTTCACACGAGCCTGCCTCCATACAACAGGCATGTAGAATGGCTCACAAACTAGTGAACCAGATTGAAGAAAGAATTAAAGAACAGACTGCTGAAGAGGCCAATGTGAAGCAAGTCAAAAGAAAGTGGGAGGAAAACGGTGATATGAATCACCAATACAACAACAACAGCAATTACAACAATAATCGCAACAATTATCCCAACAATCGCAACATCAATCGCAACTACAACAAACGGCCCAACAACAACAACAACAACAACAGCAACTACAGCAATCATCCCAACAACAATAATAACCGCAACAACAACAACAATCATAAGCAACTATGCCAAAGGAGTGAAAAGTATCACTCGGGATTCTGCACCAAATTTTGCAACAAGTGTAAAAGAAATGGTCAAAGCGCGGCGAAGTGTGAGGTCTACGGACCAGGGGTTAATAGAACGAAAGGAACAAATGGTGCCAGAACGAGTAATGGCGGAGCAAGTAGTGTCGGAGCAAGTTATGCCAATGTAGTTTGTTATAAATGTGGAAAACCGGGCCACATTATTAGAAATTTCCCGAACCAGGAGAACACAAATGGACAAGGCCGCGGAAGAGTTTTCAATATTAATGCGGCAGAGGCACAGGAAGACCCGGAGCTTGTTACGGGTACGTTTCTTATTGACAATAAATCTGCTTACGTTTTATTTGATTCGGGTGCGGATAGAAGCTATATGAGTAGAGATTTTTGTGCTAAATTAAGTTGTCCATTGACGCCTTTGGATAGTAAATTTTTACTCGAATTAGCAAATGGTAAATTAATTTCAGCAGATAATATATGTCGGAATCGAGAAATTAAACTGGTTAGCGAAACATTTAAGATTGATTTGATACCAGTAGAGTTAGGGAGTTTTGATGTGATAATCGGTATGGACTGGTTGAAAGAAGTGAAAGCAGAGATCGTTTGTTACAAAAATGCAATTCGCATTATACGAGAAAAAGGAAAACCCTTAATGGTGTACGGAGAAAAGGGCAACACGAAGCTACATCTTATTAGTAATTTGAAGGCACAAAAACTAATAAGAAAAGGTTGCTATGCTGTTCTAGCACACGTCGAGAAAGTACAAACTGAAGAAAAGAGCATCAATGATGTTCCCATTGCAAAAGAATTTCCCGATGTATTTCTGAAAGAATTACCGGGATTACCCCCACATCGATCCGTTGAATTTCAAATAGATCTTGTACCAGGAGCTGCACCAATAGCTCGTGCTCCTTACAGACTCGCACTCAGCGAGATGAAAGAACTGCAAAGCCAATTACAAGAACTTTTAGAGCGTGGTTTCATTCGACCAAGCACATCACCGTGGGGAGCTCCTGTTTTGTTTGTCAAGAAGAAAGATGGTACATTCAGGTTGTGTATCGACTACCGAGAGTTGAACAAACTTACCATCAAGAACCGCTACCCACTACCGAGAATCGACGACTTATTTGATCAACTACAAGGCTCGTCTGTTTATTCAAAGATTGACTTACGTTCCGGGTATCATCAAATGCGGGTGAAAGAAGATGATATTCCAAAGACTGCTTTCAGAACACGTTACAGTCATTACGAGTTTATGGTCATGCCGTTTGGTTTAACTAATGCACCAGCTGTGTTCATGGACCTTATGAACCGAGTGTGTGGACCATACCTTGACAAGTTTGTCATTGTTTTCATTGATGACATACTTATTTACTCAAAGAATGACCAAGAACACGGTGAACATTTGAGAAAGGTGTTAGAAGTATTGAGGAAGGAAGAATTGTATGCTAAGTTTTCAAAGTGTGCATTTTGGTTGGAAGAGATTCAATTCCTCGGTCACATAGTGAACAAAGAAGGTATTAAGGTGGATCCGACAAAGATAGAAACTGTTGAAAAGTGGGAAACCCCGAAAACTCCGAAACACATACGCCAGTTTTTAGGACTAGCTGGTTACTACAGAAGGTTCATCCAAGACTTTTCCAGAATAGCAAAACCCTTGACTGCATTAACGCATAAAGGGAAGAAATTTGAATGGAATGATGAACAAGAGAAAGCGTTTCAGTTATTGAAGAAAAAGCTAACTACGGCACCTATATTGTCATTGCCTGAAGGGAATGATGATTTTGTGATTTATTGTGACGCATCAAAGCAAGGTCTCGGTTGTGTATTAATGCAACGAACGAAGGTGATTGCTTATGCGTCTAGACAATTGAAGATTCACGAACAAAATTATACGACGCATGATTTGGAATTAGGCGCGGTTGTTTTTGCATTAAAGACTTGGAGGCACTACTTATATGGGGTCAAAAGTATTATATATACCGACCACAAAAGTCGTCAACACATATTTAATCAGAAACAACTGAATATGAGGCAGCGTAGGTGGATTGAATTATTGAATGATTACGACTTTGAGATTCGTTACCACCCGGGGAAGGCAAATGTGGTAGCCGATGCCTTGAGCAGGAAGGACAGAGAACCCATTCGAGTAAAATCTATGAATATAATGATTCATAATAACCTTACTACTCAAATAAAGGAGGCGCAACAAGGAGTTTTAAAAGAGAGAAATTTAAAGGATGAAATACCCAAAGGATCGGAGAAGCATCTTAATATTCGGGAAGACGGAACCCGGTATAGGGCTGAAAGGATTTGGGTACCAAAATTTGGAGATATGAGAGAAATGGTACTTAGAGAAGCTCATAAAACCAGATACTCAATACATCCTGGAACGGGGAAGATGTACAAGGATCTCAAGAAATATTTTTGGTGGCCGGGTATGAAAGCCGATGTTGCTAAATACGTAGGAGAATGTTTGACGTGTTCTAAGGTCAAAGCTGAACATCAGAAACCATCAGGTCTACTTCAACAACCCGAAATCCCAGAATGGAAATGGGAAAACATTACCATGGATTTCATCACTAAATTGCCAAGGACTGCAAGTGGTTTTGATACTATTTGGGTAATAGTTGATCGTCTCACCAAATCAGCACACTTCCTGCCAATAAGAGAAGATGACAAGATGGAGAAGTTAGCACGACTGTATTTGAAGGAAGTCGTCTCCAGACATGGAATACCAATCTCTATTATCTCTGATAGGGATGGCAGATTTATTTCAAGATTCTGGCAGACATTACAGCAAGCATTAGGAACTCGTCTAGACATGAGTACTGCCTATCATCCACAAACTGATGGGCAGAGCGAAAGGATGATACAAACGCTTGAAGACATGCTACGAGCATGTGTTATTGATTTCGGAAACAGTT
The DNA here is from genome assembly GCF_046630445.1 of Rutidosis leptorrhynchoides. NCBI lineage: Eukaryota > Viridiplantae > Streptophyta > Magnoliopsida > Asterales > Asteraceae > Rutidosis > Rutidosis leptorrhynchoides. Next base: position 673,524,880 of record NC_092333.1, on the reverse strand, counting down.
GGGATCGACATCTACCGTTAGCAGAATTTTCCTACAACAACAGCTACCATTCAAGCATTGAGATGGCGCCGTTTAAAGCACTTTATGGTAGAAAGTGCAGGTCTCCGATTTGTTGGAGTGAAGTGGGGGATAGACAGATTACGGGTCCGGAGATTATACAAGAAACTACCGAGAAGATCATCCAAATTCAACAACGGTTGAAAACCGCCCAAAGTCGACAAAAGAGCTACGCTGACATTAAAAGAAAAGATATAGAATTTGAAATTGGAGAGATGGTCATGCTTAAAGTTGCACCTTGGAAAGGCGTTGTTCGATTTAGTAAACGAGGGAAATTAAATCCAAGGTATATTGGACCATTCAAGATTATTGATCGTGTCGGACCAGTAGCTTACCGACTTGAGTTACCTCAACAACTCGCGGCTGTACATAACACTTTCCACGTCTCGAATTTGAAGAAATGTTTTGCTAAAGAAGATCTCACTATTCCGTTAGATGAAATCCAAATCAACGAAAAACTCCAATTCATCGAAGAACCCGTCGAAATAATGGATCGTGAGGTTAAAAGACTTAAGCAAAACAAGATACCAATTGTTAAGGTTCGATGGAATGCTCGTAGAGGACCCGAGTTCACCTGGGAGTGTGAAGATCAGATGAAGAAGAAATACCCGTATCTATTTCCAGAAGATTCGTCAACACCTTCAACAGCTTAAAATTTCGGGACGAAATTTATTTAACGGGTAGGTACTGTAGTGACCCGAACTTTTCCATGTTTATATATATTAATTGAGATTGATATTTACATGATTAAATGTTTCCAACATGTTAAGCAATCAAACTTGTTAAGACTTGATTAATTGAAATATGTTTCATATAGACAATTGACCACCCAAGTTGACCGGTGATTCACTAACATTAAAACTTGTAAAAACTATATGATGACATATATATGGATATATATATAGTTAACATGATACTATGATAAGTAAACATATCATTAAGTATATTAACAATGAACTACATATGTAAAAACAAGACTACTAACTTAATGATTTTTAAACGAGACATATATGTAACGATTATCGTTGTAAAGACATTTAATGTATATATATCATATTAAGAGATATTCATACATGATAATATCATGATAATATAATAATTTAAAATCTCATTTGATATTATAAACATTGGGTTAACAACATTTAACAAGATCGTTAACCTAAAGGTCTCAAAACAACACTTACATGTAACGACTAACGATGACTTAACGACTCAGTTAAAATGTATATACATGTAGTGTTTTAATATGTATTTATACACTTTTGAAAGACTTCAATACACTTATCAAAATAGTTCTACTTAACAAAAATGCTTACAATTACATCCTCGTTCAGTTTCATCAACAATTCTACTCGTATGCACCCGTATTCGTACTCGTACAATACACAGCTTTTAGATGTATGTACTATTGGTATATACACTCCAATGATCAGCTCTTAGCAGCCCATGTGAGTCACCTAACACATGTGGGAACCATCATTTGGCAACTAGCATGAAATATCTCATAAAATTACAAAAATATGAGTAATCATTCATGACTTATTTACATGAAAACAAAATTACATATCCTTTATATCTAATCCATACACCAACGACCAAAAACACCTACAAACACTTTCATTCTTCAATTTTCTTCATCTAATTGATCTCTTTCAAGTTCTATCTTCAAGTTCTAAGTGTTCTTCATAAATTCTACAAGCTCTAGTTACATAAAATCAAGAATACTTTCAAGTTTGCTAGCTCACTTCCAATCTTGTAAGGTGATCATTCAACCTCAAGAAATCTTTGTTTCTTACAGTAGGTTATCATTCTAATACAAGGTAATAATCATATTCAAACTTTGGTTCAATTTCTATAACTATAACAATCTTATTTCAAGTGATGATCTTACTTGAACTTGTTTTCGTGTCATGATTCTGCTTCAAGAACTTCGAGCCATCCAAGGATCCGTTGAAGCTAGATCCATTTTTCTCTTTTCCAGTAGGTTTATCCAAGGAACTTAAGGTAGTAATGGTGTTCATAACATCATTCGATTCATACATATAAAGCTATCTTATTCGAAGGTTTAAACTTGTAATCACTAGAACATAGTTTAGTTAATTCTAAACTTGTTCGCAAATAAAAGTTAATCCTTCTAACTTGACTTTTAAAATCAACTAAACACATGTTCTATATCTATATGATATGCTAACTTAATGATTTAAAACCTGGAAACACGAAAAACACCGTAAAACCGGATTTACGCCGTCGTAGTAACACCGCGGGCTGTTTTGGGTTAGTTAATTAAAAACTATGATAAACTTTAATTTAAAAGTTTTTATTCTGAGAAAATGATTTTTATTATGAACATGAAACTATATCCAAAAATTATGGTTAAACTCAAAGTGGAAGTATGTTTTCTAAAATGGTCATCTAGACGTCGTTCTTTCGACTGAAATGACTACCTTTACAAAAACGACTTGTAACTTATTTTTCTGACTATAAACCTATACTTTTTCTGTTTAGATTCATAAAATAGAGTTCAATATGAAACCATATCAATTTGATTCACTCAAAACGGATTTAAAATGAAGAAGTTATGGGTAAAACAAGATTGGATAATTTTTCTCATTTTAGCTACGTGAAAATTGGTAACAAATCTATTCCAACCATAACTTAATCAACTTGTATTGTATATTATGTAATCTTGAGATACCATAGACACGTATACAATGTTTCGACCTATCATGTCGACACATCTATATATATTTCGGAACAACCATAGACACTCTATATGTGAATGTTGGAGTTAGCTATACAGGGTTGAGGTTGATTCCAAAATATATATAGTTTGAGTTGTGATCAATACTGAGATACGTATACACTGGGTCGTGGATTGATTCAAAATAATATTTATCGATTTATTTCTGTGCATCTAACTGTGGGCAACTAGTTGTAGGTTACTAACGAGGACAGCTGACTTAATAAACTTAAAACATCAAAATATATTAAAAGTATTGTAAATATATTTTGAACATACTTTGATATATATGTATATATTGTTATAGGTTCGTGAATCAACCAGTGGCCAAGTCTTACTTTCCGACGAAGTAAAAATCTGTGAAAGTGAGTTATAGTCCCACTTTTAAAATCTAATATTTTTGGGATGAGAATACATGCAGGTTTTATAAATGATTTACAAAATAGACATAAGTACGTGAAACTACATTCTATGGTTGAATTATCGAAATCGAATATGCCCCTTTTTATTAAGTCTGGTAATCTAAGAATTAGGAAACAGACACCCTAATTGACGCGAATCCTAAAGATAGATCTATTGGGCCTAACAAACCCCATCCAAAGTACCGAATGCTTTAGTACTTCGAAATTTATATCATATCCGAAGGGTGTCCCGGAATGATGGGGATATTCTTATATATGCATCTTGTTAATGTCAGTTACCAGGTGTTCACCATATGAATGATTTTTATCTCTATGTATGGGATGTGTATTGAAATATGAAATCTTGTGGTCTATTGTTACGATTTGATATATATAGGTTAAACCTATAACTCACCAACATTTTTGTTGACGTTTAAAGCATGTTTATTCTCAGGTGAATACTAAGAGCTTCCGCTGTTGCATACTAAAATAAGGACAAGATTTGGAGTCCATGTTTGTATGATATTGTGTAAAAAACTGCATTCAAGAAACTGATTTCGATATAACATATTTGTATTGTAAACCATTATGTAATGGTCGTGTGTAAACAGGATATTTTAGATTATCATTATTTGATAATCTACGTAAAGCTTTTTAAACCTTTATTTATGAAATAAAGGTTATGGTTTGTTTTAAAAATGAATGCAGTCTTTGAAAAAGGTCTCATATAGAGGTCAAAACCTCGCAACGAAATCAATTAATATGGAATGTTTTTAATCAATAAGAACGGGACATTTCATCCAAGTCCCTTAAACCATTGCTCTGATACCAACTTTTAACGCCCTTAAATGATAGAATTTTTTTTTTTTGTGACCGCCCAGACCAAGTGATATGCCGCGGCGCGGCAACCCTTGGTCGCGGCGCGGTATTTCAAAGAAATCCAGACCCGTTTAGCAACCCTCCTGAAATCAAAACACTTTATATGCCGAGGCGCGACAAATGATGTCTCGGCGCGACATTACACTTTCGCTGGTATGAAACTGCAACTTGTTTTAAAAACCAAAATTTCACCATTTCACTCCCACAACATATCGTTTTCAATCAGCATACTACATAAACAAACTTAACTTTTAACACTTCCATTCATCATTAAGAAACACAAATATCGCTTGGTCACGCACGACCCGTTGCCCAATTTAAATGTGTCTCTTTTGACCCAAAATACCGAAATTAGCACTTAGTTCCAAAACACAACTTAAACATCTTTTTATCTTATTACACATTTGACCCTTGGCGTTAATAAGCGGTTATCATAAAGCTTGATTCAATTAAGAGACTTGCATACCACTTGCTAAGTGCCGAATGCTCCTCTAAAACCTTGCCGTCCCAAACCTTCTCGATGCATAAGAACCTAACAAACATTAACAACATAACGGGGTAAGCAAAATACTTAGTGAGTTAATGGTAAGTACATATCTTAAACTTAAAACATAAACACAATCATAACGTAACCATAACCTTCCAACCCGAAGGTTGATTTCGTGATTCGGACTTGATCATCTTGCCTCCTAGACATACGCCAAATCTTAACACATAACATGTACATAATTCAAGCTTAAAACATTATCATATATGTAAATTCAAACTAACACATTACATGGACATCGTCCAAGCTTACACTTAATCATGGATATAAATCCAAGCTTACTCTTAACATGGACCTCGTCCAAGCTTACACTTAACATGGATATAAATCCAAGCTCATCACGTGATATGGACATAGACATAAATTCTAAGCTTTACACTTTAACATAGACACAAAGTCTAAGCTTTTCGCCTTATCATAGACATGAAGTCTAAGCTTTTCACCTTGACATAAATGTAAAGTCTAAGCTTTTATCTAGTAAACTTAATCGACACCCTCTTGCACGGATGCAATCCGGGAGCATTAAGTCACCCTTATCATCATATCTCGTATTCAAATACAACCATAAGTACACCTTCAAAGTTAAACTCAAAAACATAGAATAATTCATAAACATCTCTTTTACATAGCTTGCGATCATGGATTCCATGATCACCCTTGACCCGCCCATATTACCCCCATATAACTCACCTTGATTTAGAGCACTCCCTTGATTGGTTGAAGTTCTGTTGCTTTGACTAGCACATATATAAGAGCTAATCTCATTATTTACACAATTGAGCTAACATAAAGCATTCAAACAAATTAACCTCATAAGCATGAACTTTCACATTCATTCATTTAACACTTGAGGTATAATCTTGCTTTAACCCACTTTTATCACTTCACATGAACATTTACAATATTCAACATTCTTAAATTTCATTAAACTTAGTTTTACATTTCCATTTCAACAAATAGTGCCATACTTACAACTTTTTCAATATACAATTTCTCAAGTTCAATTAAGACATGTCCTCAAATCATCAACCTCCTTCTAAATTTAGAGGTGAACCTTAAACATTGACATTTCTTGAAAACACCTTTTTGACTTTCACTTCTTCACACTAACTAGCAATTTCATCATCTTAAAATAAATCTTTTCACACAATTTCATCAAAATTACATATTTACTTTTATTGAGGCATTTCATCAAACACCTTATGTGCACTAAATGATTTTAACCATTAACAACATTAGACTCATCATAATTTCCATCACACTTGTTCTTTTAACAAATTCATACATAAACACACACCATAACATTATATACTTTCATTTTATGCTAGCATTTAAGTACAAACTTGATTTAAATCAAAACCCTATTTACTTATCTTTCAAAAATCAACTTTTACAAACCCGCTAAACTCAAATCCGAATTTGGCTAGGCCATAACACATTTAGACTTCATGAATGGTAGTAAGATATCATCTAAACACAAACATTCACTAATTTCAAACATATAATGCTTACCTCAAAGTTCTTCTCAAGACTTCTAATTGAAGTAGAAGAAAATGATGATAATACTAATTTTATTGCTTCCACTAAGATTAGCACACCTTTAATTTCTTAAATCCAAGCTTGCATGCAGGGAATCACTAGAATTGGAAGTTCTTGATTTTCAATTGCAAAACCCTTCTTCTTTTTGCTCTCTTGAAATCTCAGACAACTCTAAAATGAGCTTCAAGCTCTCAATCACATACTTACACTATAACTATTAGCAATAGACAACTTAAGTCCCTCCCCACCATTTCATAGTTTAGGTAGTCCTTCACACTAACTAACCACCTCATTTCATACTTTGCATGATTAGTCCCTTTCCAATATTTAACTAACCAATTCTTGAATTGTCTATATTATTTTGCTAGTTAAATACTTAAACATAACGAATCATTAATAAATTCTCATAAAATATTATCTTAAAATTTTGGGATGTTACAAAACCCTATCTCGATAAATTCGTCATTGTATTCATTGATGACATCTTGATCTATTCCAAGAGTGAGAAAGAACATGAGCAACATTTGCGTATGATTCTTGAACTCTTACGAAAGGAACAACTTTATGCTAAATTCTCTAAGTGTGAGTTTTGGCTCAAAACCGTACAATTCCTTGGACATGTTGTTGATAGAAGAGGAATACATGTTGATCCTGCTAGAATCACTGCTATTCAGAACTGGGAGATACCAAAGACTGCAAAGCATATTCGCCAATTTTTGGGACTTGCCGGTTATTATTGGAGATTTATAAAGGATTTTTCACTTCTTGCTAAACCTCTTACGAAGCTAACACAAAAAGGGAAGAAATTTGAGTGGTTCGAAGAACAGAAATCTGCTTTCAAGATTCTGAAGGAGAAGTTGACCACAGCCCCGATTCTATCTTTACCTAAAGGTACTGACGATTTTATTGTTTACTGCGATGCCTCAAAGCAAGGCTTTGGTTGTGTTTTAATGCAACGTGAAAAGGTTATTGCCTACGCATCTAGACAGTTGAAGAAACACTAGGATAACTATACCACACACGACCTTGAGTTAGGTGCCGTGGTATTTGCATTAAAGATATGGAGTCATTATCTATATGGTACCCAGTTTACGGTGTACACTGACCATAAAAGTCTTCGACACATCTTTGATCAAAAACAGCTGAATATGAGACAAAGTCGATGGCTCGAGTTATTGAACGATTATGACTGTAAGATGGAATATCATCCTGGCAAGGCAAATGTAGTTGCCGATGCCCTTAGTTGAAAATACGATGTTAAACGTGTTCGTGCCTTAAACCTGAAAATCAAATCAAATCTTATATCACGAATTTGTGAAGCTCAACTGAAAGCTATTAAACCAACACTTATCGAAGGTGAAGGACCTATCGGTTTCGAGAACCAACTCCAAGTGAAAGCTAATGGTACACGGTACTTTGGCAATGGAATTTGGGTTCCTCGCTTCGGTAATCTCCGTGAACTAGTCTTGGATGAAGCGCATAAGACTAGGTATTCTATTCATCCAGGTTCCAGTAAGATGTACCACGATGTGAAGAAATTCTACTGGTGGCCTAACATGAAAACCGACATTGCTACTTATGTTAGTATGTCATAACCCGTCCTTAACCCTAAGAACGAGTTAGATAACGTATGATTTCATTGCGAGGTATTGACCTCTATATGAGACATTTTTAAAAGAAAACTGCATATATTTTACATTACAAACCACAAATCTTATTTTTGATACAAGCTTTAGACGATAGAAAGATGATTATCGTTTAGCGATAATCTTCGACTTACAAACTTTACAAATAATGATAACAACACGATTTCTAGTATATTTTACAACACAAATCCTCGGGTATGCAGTTTTATTTTTGACACAAATATGCGTACGCAAGATCCTGCTCAAATTCAACATAATGCAGCGGAAACTTCTAATTATCACCTGAGAATAAACATGTTTAAAACGTCAACATAAAGTTGGTGAGATATAGGTTTAGTGCCGGCAGCAATATATATATAGACCACAAGATTTCATATATAAACAGTTTAATAAAAATATTCTAAGTGGTTGAGCACTTGGTAACCATACTTAACATTTAATCACGTCGCATATTCCCTTTATTATGAAATCTTACTACACCGTACCAAGTGTAGTCACGAAACGAAGTACTGTGCAACCGTTGAATACTGGTCGTCCAGTCCGGTTGGGGTTGTCAGGCCCGATAGATCTATCAACAGGATTCGCGTTTACAATACCGCTGTAAATAACAGTTACCAAGCTACAGGGAAGTATGCCAGTGGTACAACTCAACGTAGAATATATTTTTCAGTTACTTGTGTCCATAACGTAAAACATAAAATACATGTATTCTCATCCCGAAATATTTAGAGTTTAAAAGTGGGACTATATACTCACTTTCGTCTTGAAGATATATATATAATTTGACTTGGTCTCCGGTTGATATCACGAACCTATCCATATATAATATATCAATACCTTTTCTTTTTAAACAAACGTCACATATATATACTTGTTATACTTTTAATACTTTGAATAATTCCTTAGTCCGTAGTTAGCAGTTCGTTGTTAGTAATTCAATTTTAATGGTTCATTTTTAGATGTTTAATATACCCGCAATGAAATAAATAAAACCCCCAACGAAATAAATAAAACCCCATCGTATATGTATTGGTCGAGATTAATCTTGACCCATGGTACCGGTGTTGTCAAATGACGTGTTGCGTACATAAAGTACCGGTGTTGTCAAATGACGTGTTGCGTACAATCATGGGATCTTATGATTAATCTTCTCGTGTTGTTTACGGGTGATCCTGAACCATATAAAATTGAATTATAAGTACATATATATAAAATATCATGTTAACTTAAAAAGATGTGATTTATTTAATTTTTTCCCAATTATTTTCGTGGCTAAACTAGTCTTGGATATCCGATTTTGTTTCGGTCATAGTTTCTTCGTTACAACTCCGTTTTCGTTGATTCAACTTGCCATCTCCTTGGATCGAGTCCCTCTTTAAGACTATGAACTGTAAATACCTTAGTTTGTATTCAAAATCACACGGTATAGGTCAAACTTTAGTGAAACTTATGAAGTTAATCATTTTCCATCATGTAAACAACCTCAAATGATTATTTTTCTAAAAATACTTATACTTTGAGTTAAATCATGAAATTTTTATGTGTTATCATATTCATAGTAAAAATCATTTTTCCAGAAAATAAACCTCCAATTCAAAGTTTAAGATGGTTTTTAATTATCCAACCCAAAACAGCCCCCGGTTGCACTCCGACGTCATAAAAACAGTTTTTAAGGTGTTCTTTGAAAAACCAAGTTATACCTTGTTAAATTAGCATATTTTTAAGTTATATTACAGGTCTTGAAGTATTTTAAAAGTTAAGTTAGAAGGATCTATTTAGTTTGCGAACAAGTTTGAAATCATTCAAACTATGTTCTAGTTTATAAACTCTTATATATATAGCTATAAATATATGAATTGAAAAAGAGTTGAAGTAGAGTTTTTACCTCAAGTTTAAAATGTAAAGTTGCTGGAAAGAAGTAGTAAAATAAAAGTTGAGAGAGTTCTTGCAAGTGTGTGTGAAAATTGGAAGTAAAATTTGGAAAATGAATGTGTAAAAATGAGTTAGAAATGGTGCTTATTTATAGGCTTGAAAATTTGGTTTTTAGTGAAAATATCTAAGATAAGTTAAAATTTATTATGTCATGAATGACATATTATTCCAATAATTGAAGATTTCTATTGGTATATACCAATAGTAAATACTTCTAGAAGCTGTGTATAGTACCCTAGATATACGTATAGGATTATTGAGGAAACGGAACGAGAATTCAAATATAACTATCTTTTGTAAATATACTTATATTGTTTTATGTATAAAAGCCCTTTAAAAATGATTAAATACATTACTTATACGATATATGTATAAACATTATAAATCATCAGTATTTATGTCAAATAACGTTACGTAGGTTATTGTTTTGAAAACTTAAGTTAGTAGTTTCAAAATATACTTATGACTTTTTGTTATTAATACAAAATGAGATATTAAAACATCCTTAGATCATGTTAAATATGTATGTATAATTATCATATATTGTATAGTTCGTGATATCATCGGTCAAACTAGACGGTCAAACGTTGTGTAAAACTCTTTTCAAAAACATAAGTCTCAACAATTTGGATTGCTTATCATGTTGGTAAGGTTTAATTTATGTAAATATTAATCTCATAAGTATAGAACGATCGGAAAAGTGCGGGTCGTTACAGTACCTACCCGTTAAATAAATTTCGTCCCGAAATTTTAAAATTGTACCTATTTTGCGTCATCGAGAAACAAGTGTGGATACTTTTGTTTCATCTGATCCTCTCGTTCCCAAGTAAACTCAGGACCTCTTCGAGCATTCCAACGAACCTTAATGATTGGTATGTTGCTCTGCTTGAGCTGTTTAACTTCACGATCCATGATTTCGATTGGTTCTTCAATGAATTGTAGTTTCTCATCGACATGGATTTCTTCAAGAGGAATGGTGAGGTCTTCCTTTGCAAGACACTTCTTAAGGTTTGAGACGTGAAAGGTATTGTGTACTCCGGCGAGTTGTTGCGGTAACTCGAGTCGATAAGCTACCGGTCCAATGCGTTCGATGATCTTGAACGGGCCTACATATCTTGGGTTCAGTTTACCTCTTTTACCGAAACGTATTACACCTTTCCAAGGTGACACCTTTAGCATAACCATGTCCCCAATCTGAAACTCTAATGGTTTCCTTCGGACATCGGCGTAGCTCTTTTGGCGACTTCGGGCTGTTTTCAATCTCTCCTTGATTTGTACTATCTTCTCAGTCGTTTCGTGTATGATCTCGGGACCAGTTAATTGTCGATCTCCTACTTCATTCCAACAGATAGGAGATCTACACTTCCTTCCATACAATGCTTCGAATGGTGCAGCTTTAATGCTTGCATGATAACTATTATTATACGAAAATTCTGCTAACGGTAGATACTTATCCCATCCGTTTCCAAAATCGATCACACATGCCCTGAGCATGTCTTCAAGAGTCTGAATCGTTCTTTCACTCTGCCCGTCGGTTTGCGGATGATATGCGGTACTCATATCTAAACGAGTTCCTAGTGCCTCCTGCAGTGATTGCCAGAACTTTGAGGTAAATCTACTATCACGATCAGATATAATGGAAATAGGTATTCCATGCCTTGAAACAATTTCCTTTATATACAATCGTAATAGTTTCTCCATTCTATCCGTTTCCTTTATAGGCAAGAAATGGGCAGATTTGGTAAGACGATCAACAATCACCCAAATGGTGTCGTATCCCCAGGCAGTCTTTGGTAACTTCGTGATGAAATCCATGGTAATACCATCCCATTTCCATTCTGGGATTTCTGGTTGTTGAAGTAACCCTGATGGTTTCTGGTGTTCTGCCTTGACCTTGGAACAAGTTAAACACTCCCCAACATATGTTGCAACGTCTGTCTTTAAGTTAGGCCACCAATAATGTGTCTTAAGATCTTGATACATCTTTCCAACTCCAGGATGTATCGAGTATCTTGTCTTATGTGCCTCGTTCAATATCAACTTCCTTAATCCACCCAACTTCGGTACCCAAATACGGTTTGCAAAATATCGAATTCCATCTTCCCGTATAACGAGTTGCTTCTCATACTTCTTCATTATTTCATTTCCTATATTTTCTTTAGTAAGTGCTTCTCGTTGAACTTCTTTGATTTGTGAGTTGAGATTCATGCGAATTTTTATGTTCATCGCTCGTACTCGAATTGGTTCTCGTTCCTTTCTGCTTAGTGCGTCAGCCACCACATTCGCTTTCCCGGGATGATAACGAATTTCACAATCATAGTCGTTTATTAACTCGACCCACCTACGTTGCCTCATGTTCAGCTGTTTTTGATCGAAAATATGTTGAAGGCTTTTATGATCAGTAAACACAGTGCATTTAACCCCATACAAGTAGTGTCTCCATATCTTCAATGCAAACACGACTGCTCCCAGTTCTAGATCATGCGTCGTATAATTCCGCTCGTGAATCTTTAATTGTCGGGATGCGTATGCAATAACTTTCTTCCGTTGCATAAGAACGCAACCAAAACCTTGTCGCGAAGCGTCACAATATATTTCAAAATCATCGTTCCCTTCTGGTAACGATAAAATAGGCGCCGTAGTCAACTTCTTTTTCAGTAATTGAAATGCACTCTCCTGCTCAGAAGTCCATTCATATTTCTTCCCTTTTTGCGTTAACGCTGTCAACGGCTTAGCTATTCGGGAAAAATCTTGAATAAACCTTCTATAATAACCGGCTAAACCCAAAAATTGGCGTATCTGCATTGGTGTCTTAGGAGTCTCCCATTTTTCAATGGCTTCAATTTTTGCTGGATCAACCTGAATTCCTTTGCTACTAACAACGTGGCCAAGAAATTGCACTTCTTTCAACCAGAAAGCACATTTAGAAAATTTAGCATATAGCTGTTCTTTTCTCAACAACTCTAATATCAACCTTAAATGCTGCTCATGCTCTTGCTCACTCTTGGAATAGATAAGAATATCATCAATGAAAACGATAACAAACTTATCTAAATATGGACTACAAACTCGATTCATGAGGTCCATGAATACAGCTGGCGCATTCGTCAATCCAAACGGCATGACCAAAAATTCGTAATGACCGTAGCGTGTCCGAAAAGCAGTTTTCGGTATATCTTCTTCTTTGACACGTAATTGATGATAGCCCGATCTTAGGTCAATTTTCGAGTACACACATGATCCTTGGAGTTGATCAAATAAGTCGTCAATTCTCGGTAGTGGATACCGATTCTTGATAGTTAACTTATTTAATTCACGATAATCTATACACATTCGGAAAGATCCGTCTTTCTTCTTGACGAATAAAATTGGAGCTCCCCACGGTGAAGTACTTGGTCGTATGAATCCACGATCCAGTAATTCTTTTAACTGACTCTGAAGTTCTTTTAACTCGGACGGTGCAAGTCTATATGGCGCACGAGCCACTGGTGCAGCTCCTGGTACTAAATCTATTTGAAATTCTACAGATCTAAATGGAGGTAATCCTGGCAACTCTTCCGGAAAAACTTCAGGATAATCTCTTGCCACAGGCACGTCATTGATGCACTTCTCTTTTTCTTTCTTTTCGACTTTATTAACATGTGCTAGAATAGCATAACATCCCTTTTCTAAACACTTCTTGGCTTTCAAATAGCTAATGAGTTTTAACTTTGAGTTACCCTTCTCTCCATAAATCATTACCGGCATTTTATCCTTACAAGGAATGCGAATTGCCTTCTTGGCACACACAACTTCAGCTCCTACTTTGGACATCCAGTCCATGCCGACTATTACATCAAAACTTCCTAATTCTACGGGTATTAAGTCAATTTTAAATGTTTCTCCGGCTAAATTTATTTTACAATCACGGCAAATTTTATCGGCTTTAATTAGTTTACCATTAGCTAACTCAATCATGTACTTAGCATCTAGAGGTAATGATGAACAATTCAATTTAGCGTAAAAGCCTCTACTCACGTAACTTCTATCGGCACCAGTATCAAATATAATAGATGCGGATAAGTTATTAATGGTAAACGTACCCGTAACAAGCTCCGGGTCTTCACACGCCTCTCTAGCATTAATAACAAATGCTCTTCCACGTGCAGATCCATTATTCTTCTCTGGATTCGGACACTGGCTCTTATAGTGACCTTGTTTTCCACACCCATAACAAGTAATGGTAGCCAAAGCAGTTCTATTTGCATTGGTAGCAGGAGTCTTGGTACCATTTGTATTTGTAACGAGAGCCCTACAATCTTCAGCAAGATGACCCTTTCGATTACATTTGTTGCATACCACATTACAGTAGCCAGAGTGATGTTTGTGGCATCGGTTGCATAAAGGATTTTGTCCTTTGTAACCAAAGCTTGAACCACCACCTGCACCTTGTATGGTTTCTTGTTTCTTAAAAGATTGTTGTTGGTTACCTCGATCATAATTTCCATTCCACTTTCTTTTGTTACCTGATACCTTCACATCAGTATTGGATGCTTTCTTATCCATGATGACCTGATCCATTAGCTCGTTTGCCATGGTTATAGCTTCATGAATTGTCTTAGGTTTCGATGCTGTAACGTTTGCCTTGACCTTTTTGGGCAAACCATCTTTGTACATTTCAATCTTCCGTTCTTCGGTTGGAACCAATTCAGGACATAGCAAAACTAATTCCATGAATCGCTGATTGTAGTTGGTGATTTCAGTACCAATAACCTTCAGACTTCGTAACTCATCTTCCAACTTCCTAACCTCGTTCCTTGGACAATATTCGTTGATTAACATTGTTTTGAATTCTTCCCACGGAGTATCATAAGCTACATCTCCTCCTACAGCCTTCACATAATTTTTCCACCACGTGAGTGCACTATCTTGTAAAGTGCACGATGCATACTTGGTCATGTCCTTTTCAACACAACCACTGATTTTAAACACAGTCTCCATCTTTTCTATCCACCGGGTTAAACCGATTGGTCCTTCTGTTCCACTGAATGATGAGGGCTTGCAAGCTTGAAAAGTTTTGTAAGTGCACCCCACACGAGGATTTGGGTTAACTGCAGCACCTCTTGCAGCCTCGACCCATAACATTCTGTCGTTCACTCGTTGATTGATGAGTTCCTGGATTTCTTGTTCCGTCATTCGGTTCAATCGCGCCATATTCTTCTATAAGAATGAAAAGAAAATAATTATTCACATGGAATATTATAGATGTAGTGTATATTTACAGTACATTATAGCTTATTAATAATATGAACCAGGTATTATTATAAAAGCCTTTTCTTCTTATTAGCGTTTTATAATTATATCTAGGGTAGTACCTACCCGTTAATGTCCATACTTAATAGCTTAGTACAGAATCAATTACTACCATCTAAATAATACTTAACCATGGAAAATTATTGCATTTCACACTTCACTATTTTACATATGCTTATCTTATATCGAACATTAAGCAAACCACACTAATAATATTATACAAAACATTATATGATCCCATGGTTTAATACGGCAGCGCATCGTTTGGTCTATTTTCTAGGACGTTTAGGTTCAAAGAATCGCTTAACGCTTATCCTGGCTGTCTGCCTATATTTTGGCTGTGGGACTGAAGAACTGGATGCCGGGATAGAACGAATAGGAATAGCGGGAATAGGGGTGGTAGTGTCTAGTGGAGTTGGTGCCACATCATCCTTACTAAACTCGGGATTTGAATTTTCTAATTCATTAGCCTTTCGTTTCTTTCCTAGTTCGAACTCGTCTTTTGTAATTTCATGTATTTCTTCCTCGGGTT
Organism: Rutidosis leptorrhynchoides; assembly: GCF_046630445.1. Classification (NCBI taxonomy): domain Eukaryota; kingdom Viridiplantae; phylum Streptophyta; class Magnoliopsida; order Asterales; family Asteraceae; genus Rutidosis; species Rutidosis leptorrhynchoides. The sequence continues at coordinate 673,509,315 of NC_092333.1, read as the reverse complement.
CACTTTCCTCCTCAGGTTCACTTTCCTCCTCGGGTTCACTTTCCTCCTCGGGTTCACTTTCCGGGTTCTCTATAGTCGGTTCATCCGGAATTTGTGAGTTTTCCCCAAAGATATTATTTTCGTCATCGGATAGGTTAATGACTGGAACACCATCTGAAGATTCTGGTTCGGAGTCGCTGAATGTGATAACAAGTTTTGAGCCCGACATCTATCATACTACAACTAACCCATTAGTACTACATAATATTTACAAATAAATTTTAACCAACAATGATAAGCAATGGTTTTTAAATCAGACCCGGTCAAAGTCCAGACTTACTAATGTATCCTAACGACTTATCGGTTAGACACACTAATGCAAACCTGGTTCGCTAAGACCACCGCTCTGATACCACATGTCATAACCCGTCCTTAACCCTAAGAACGAGTTAGATAACGTATGATTTCATTGCGAGGTATTGACCTCTATATGAGACATTTTTAAAAGAAAACTGCATATATTTTACATTACAAACCACAAATCTTATTTTTGATACAAGCTTTAGACGATAGAAAGATGATTATCGTTTAGCGATAATCTTCGACTTACAAACTTTACAAATAATGATAACAACACGATTTCTAGTATATTTTACAACACAAATCCTCGGGTATGCAGTTTTATTTTTGACACAAATATGCGTACGCAAGATCCTGCTCAAATTCAACATAATGCAGCGGAAACTTCTAATTATCACCTGAGAATAAACATGTTTAAAACGTCAACATAAAGTTGGTGAGATATAGGTTTAGTGCCGGCAGCAATATATATATAGACCACAAGATTTCATATATAAACAGTTTAATAAAAATATTCTAAGTGGTTGAGCACTTGGTAACCATACTTAACATTTAATCACGTCGCATATTCCCTTTATTATGAAATCTTACTACACCGTACCAAGTGTAGTCACGAAACGAAGTACTGTGCAACCGTTGAATACTGGTCGTCCAGTCCGGTTGGGGTTGTCAGGCCCGATAGATCTATCAACAGGATTCGCGTTTACAATACCGCTGTAAATAACAGTTACCAAGCTACAGGGAAGTATGCCAGTGGTACAACTCAACGTAGAATATATTTTTCAGTTACTTGTGTCCATAACGTAAAACATAAAATACATGTATTCTCATCCCGAAATATTTAGAGTTTAAAAGTGGGACTATATACTCACTTTCGTCTTGAAGATATATATATAATTTGACTTGGTCTCCGGTTGATATCACGAACCTATCCATATATAATATATCAATACCTTTTCTTTTTAAACAAACGTCACATATATATACTTGTTATACTTTTAATACTTTGAATAATTCCTTAGTCCGTAGTTAGCAGTTCGTTGTTAGTAATTCAATTTTAATGGTTCATTTTTAGATGTTTAATATACCCGCAATGAAATAAATAAAACCCCCAACGAAATAAATAAAACCCCATCGTATATGTATTGGTCGAGATTAATCTTGACCCATGGTACCGGTGTTGTCAAATGACGTGTTGCGTACATAAAGTACCGGTGTTGTCAAATGACGTGTTGCGTACAATCATGGGATCTTATGATTAATCTTCTCGTGTTGTTTACGGGTGATCCTGAACCATATAAAATTGAATTATAAGTACATATATATAAAATATCATGTTAACTTAAAAAGATGTGATTTATTTAATTTTTTCCCAATTATTTTCGTGGCTAAACTAGTCTTGGATATCCGATTTTGTTTCGGTCATAGTTTCTTCGTTACAACTCCGTTTTCGTTGATTCAACTTGCCATCTCCTTGGATCGAGTCCCTCTTTAAGACTATGAACTGTAAATACCTTAGTTTGTATTCAAAATCACACGGTATAGGTCAAACTTTAGTGAAACTTATGAAGTTAATCATTTTCCATCATGTAAACAACCTCAAATGATTATTTTTCTAAAAATACTTATACTTTGAGTTAAATCATGAAATTTTTATGTGTTATCATATTCATAGTAAAAATCATTTTTCCAGAAAATAAACCTCCAATTCAAAGTTTAAGATGGTTTTTAATTATCCAACCCAAAACAGCCCCCGGTTGCACTCCGACGTCATAAAAACAGTTTTTAAGGTGTTCTTTGAAAAACCAAGTTATACCTTGTTAAATTAGCATATTTTTAAGTTATATTACAGGTCTTGAAGTATTTTAAAAGTTAAGTTAGAAGGATCTATTTAGTTTGCGAACAAGTTTGAAATCATTCAAACTATGTTCTAGTTTATAAACTCTTATATATATAGCTATAAATATATGAATTGAAAAAGAGTTGAAGTAGAGTTTTTACCTCAAGTTTAAAATGTAAAGTTGCTGGAAAGAAGTAGTAAAATAAAAGTTGAGAGAGTTCTTGCAAGTGTGTGTGAAAATTGGAAGTAAAATTTGGAAAATGAATGTGTAAAAATGAGTTAGAAATGGTGCTTATTTATAGGCTTGAAAATTTGGTTTTTAGTGAAAATATCTAAGATAAGTTAAAATTTATTATGTCATGAATGACATATTATTCCAATAATTGAAGATTTCTATTGGTATATACCAATAGTAAATACTTCTAGAAGCTGTGTATAGTACCCTAGATATACGTATAGGATTATTGAGGAAACGGAACGAGAATTCAAATATAACTATCTTTTGTAAATATACTTATATTGTTTTATGTATAAAAGCCCTTTAAAAATGATTAAATACATTACTTATACGATATATGTATAAACATTATAAATCATCAGTATTTATGTCAAATAACGTTACGTAGGTTATTGTTTTGAAAACTTAAGTTAGTAGTTTCAAAATATACTTATGACTTTTTGTTATTAATACAAAATGAGATATTAAAACATCCTTAGATCATGTTAAATATGTATGTATAATTATCATATATTGTATAGTTCGTGATATCATCGGTCAAACTAGACGGTCAAACGTTGTGTAAAACTCTTTTCAAAAACATAAGTCTCAACAATTTGGATTGCTTATCATGTTGGTAAGGTTTAATTTATGTAAATATTAATCTCATAAGTATAGAACGATCGGAAAAGTGCGGGTCGTTACATAGTAAGTGTCTCACTTGTTTGAAAGTCAAGGCTGAACATCAAAAGCATTCTGGTCTGTTGACACAACCCGATATTCCGCAGTGGAAGTGGGAATGTATCGCTATGGACTTTATTACTAAATTGCCCAAGACTTCTAGTGGAAATGATACTATATGGGTCATAGTAGATCGTCTTACTAAATCTGCTCATTTCTTACCGATCAAGGAGATCGACAAATGGAGAGATTGTCACAACTGTATATCAAAGAAATTGTCTCTCGTCATGGTGTTCATATATCAATCATATCCGATCGCGACAGTAGATTCACTTTCAGATTCTGGAAATCCTTACAAACTACTCTTGGAATTCAACTCGACATGAGTACTGCTTATCATCTGTAAACCGATGGTCAAGGTGAACATTGGAAGATATGCTTCACGCTTGTGTTATCGACTTCGGCAAAGGCTGGGATAGACATCTACCTTTGGTTGAATTTTCTTATAACAACAGTTATCACTCTAGCATTAAAGCTGCACCTTTTGAAGCTCTATATGGACGGAAGTGTAGATCCCCTCTGTGTTGGGATGAACTTGAGGACAGACATTTAACTGGTCCTGAAATTAATCACGAAACTACCGAAAAGATCGTTCAAATCAAGCAACGTTTAGAAACTGCCCGTAGTCGACAGAAGAGTTATGCCGATAAGAAATGAAAGGACATCGAATACCAAGTTGGAGATAAAGTCATGTTGAAAGCATCCCCTTGGAAAGGTGTTGTCCGTTTCGGTAAACGAAGTAAACTCAGTCCACGATATGTTGGACCTTTCACAATCACTGAAAGAATTGGTCCCGTGGCATATCGATTAGAACTACCAACTGAACTCAGTCAAGTACATGATGTGTTTCATGTCTCAAATCTTAAACGGTGTAATGCTGATGACACTCTCCTTATTCCTTTGGATGACATTCGCATTGATGATAAAATGCACTTCATAGAGGAACCCGTAGAAGTCATGGACCGATCTGCTAAATGCTTAAAACAAAGCACCATACCTATTGTTAAGATCCGTTGGAATTCACGACGTGGCCCCGAGTATACCTGGGAACGTGAAGACCAAATGAAACAGAAATATCCCCATCTCTTCTCAACCGCTGATGCATCCGAGAAGTCTACCTAAAACTTCGGGACGAAGTTTTTATTAACGGGGAGGTACTGTAACAACCCTCACTTTTCGACTTCTAAATTTACTGAATTAACCCTATGGTTATCTGCCTGACTAAATGTATTAAGGGTTGTTATATACAATTAAATATTGACCGAATATTAATTTTTAGTCAACAATGTACGCTTAAATAAATATTATATTATTAATTTATATAATTTGACATAATTTAACTAAGTATATAAACTTTGTATCACTTTTATTATTTAGTTAATGTATTATATATTTAACTATATAATAAATCCAATTATATATAAATGTAATAATATTTACAAACTTACTAAAACTATAGTTTAATAATTAAAATCATAATCATTATTAAAAATACAAAATACCGAATTATTTATTATTTTTATGCAAAATTTGTATTTATTAATTAAAAAAAATATTGACAAATATTCTTGGAAAAGCACTAAATCAATTTGTTTATTTATATAAAAAATCCTTAAAATAAATGAATTTAAAAAAATAAAAATAAATAAATAAAATACTTTTTAATTAAAAATTATAATGGAAAAACTACTTTTATTATTTTATTTTGTGCATTATCCCATGACCTAATATTTAATACTTTTGAATTTTAAAATCCCATTAAAAATTAAAATATTTCTTTTTCTTTTAATTATTTTATTCTTTTTACCTAATTTTTTCAAGTATAAATACCCCTCATTTCTCATTCAAACTCACACCAAAATTTCTCTCATTCTCTCTTTGAAGAATTACTACTAGTAAGTATTCTTTTCTTACTTTTTACTTTTTACTTTTTACTTCGGTTTATTATTTTATTTTTTTTACCAAAACATGTAAATAATGTTATAAATTATATGCAATTAAAAATAAAATAAATAACATGTTATAATCAGTAATATATGTTACTAAAAATTATAAAAGTATTTTTATGAATTAATATATAGGAATTATAATTAAAATCGAATTAATGAATATATATATGTATATACGCACCTAACGTGAAGGTTATAATTAAAGATAGCGTACAAAGACTACAAACATCACCGCCACTTGTGGCCTAGGGTGATCCTTGTTACCATTATGGGACGCTTGTGGATCTCGAATGCCAAGACTTAGATTCTGGTCAAGAGATCCTGGGCCACTCGGTAACAATAGATCATTCGAGTGACTTGTGAAATGTCCCGTTCTTATTGATTAAAAACGTTCCATATTAATTGATTTCGTTGCGAGGTTTTGACCTCTATATGAGACGTTTTTCAAAGACTGCATTCATTTTTAAACAAACCATAACCTTTATTTCATCAATAAAGGTTTAAAAAGCTTTACGTAGATTATCAAATAATGATAATCTAAAATATCCTGTTTACACACGACCATTACATAATGGTTTACAATACAAATATGTTACAACAAAATAAGTTTCTTGAATGCAGTTTTTACACAATATCATACAAGCATGGACTCCAAATCTTGTCCTTATTTAAGTATGCGACAGCGGAAGCTCTTAATAATCACCTGAGAATAAACATGCTTAAAACGTCAACAAAAATGTTGGTGAGTTATAGGTTTAACCTATATATATCAAATCGTAACAATAGACCACAAGATTTCATATTTCAATACATATCCCATACATAGAGATAAAAATCATTCATATGGTGAACACCTGGTAACCGACAATAACAAGATGCATATATAAGAATATCCCCATCATTCCGGGACACCCTTCGGATATGATATAAATTTCGAAGTACTAAAGCATCCGGTACTTTGGATGGGGTTTGTTAGGCCCAATAGATCTATCTTTAGGATTCGCGTCAATTAGGGTGTCTGTTCCCTAATTCTTAGATTACCAGACTTAATAAAAAGGGGCATATTCGATTTCGATAATTCAACCATAGAATGTAGTTTCACGTACTTGTGTCTATTTTGTAAATCATTTATAAAACCTGCATGTATTCTCATCCCAAAAATATTAGATTTTAAAAGTGGGACTATAACTCACTTTCACAGATTTTTACTTCGTCGGGAAGTAAGACTTGGCCACTGGTTGATTCACGAACCTATAACAATATATACATATATATCAAAGTATGTTCAAAATATATTTACAACACTTTTAATATATTTTGATGTTTTAAGTTTATTAAGTCAGCTGTCCTCGTTAGTAACCTACAACTAGTTGTCCACAGTTAGATGTACAGAAATAAATCGATAAATATTATCTTGAATCAATCCACGACCCAGTGTATACGTATCTCAGTATTGATCACAACTCAAACTATATATATTTTGGAATCAACCTCAACCCTGTATAGCTAACTCCAACATTCACATATAGAGTGTCTATGGTTGTTCCGAAATATATATAGATGTGTCGACATGATAGGTCGAAATATTGTATACGTGTCTATGGTATCTCAAGATTACATAATATATAATACAAGTTGATTAAGTTATGGTTGGAATAGATTTGTTATCAATTTTCACGTAGCTAAAATGAGAAAAATTATCCAATCTTGTTTTACCCATAACTTCTTCATTTTAAATCCGTTTTGAGTGAATCAAATTGCTATGGTTTCATATTGAACTCTATTTTATGAATCTAAACAAAAAAAGTATAGGTTTCTAGTCGGAAAAATAAGTTACAAGTCGTTTTTGTAAAGGTAGTCATTTCAGTCGAAAGAACGACGTCTAGATGACCATTTTAGAAAACATACTTCCACTTTGAGTTTAACCATAATTTTTGGATATAGTTTCATGTTCATAATAAAAATCATTTTCTCAGAATAACAACTTTTAAATCAAAGTTTATCATAGTTTTTAATTAACTAACCCAAAACAGCCCGCGGTGTTACTACGACGGCGTAAATCCGGTTTTACGGTGTTTTTCGTGTTTCCAGGTTTTAAATCATTAAGTTAGCATATCATATAGATATAGAACATGTGTTTAGTTGATTTTAAAAGTCAAGTTAGAAGGATTAACTTTTGTTTGCGAACAAGTTTAGAATTAACTAAACTATGTTCTAGTGATTACAAGTTTAAACCTTCGAATAAGATAGCTTTATATGTATGAATCGAATGATGTTATGAACATCATTACTACCTTAAGTTCCTTGGATGAACCTACTGGAAAAGAGAAAAATGGATCTAGCTTCAATGGATCCTTGGATGGCTCAAAGTTCTTGAAGCAAAATCATGACACGAAAACAAGTTCAAGTAAGATCATCACTTGAAATAAGATTGTTATAGTTATAGAAATTGAACCAAAGTTTGAATATGATTATTACCTTGTATTAGAATGATAACCTACTGTAAGAAACAAAGATTTCTTGAGGTTGGATGATCACCTTACAAGATTGGAAGTGAGCTAGCAAACTTGAAAGTATTCTTGATTTTATGAAACTAGAACTTTTGGAATTTATGAAGAACACTTAGAACTTGAAGATAGAACTTGAGAGAGTTCAATTAGATGAAGAAAATTGAAGAATGAAAGTGTTTGTAGGTGTTTTTGGTCGTTGGTGTATGGATTAGATATAAAGGATATGTAATTTTGTTTTCATGTAAATAAGTCATGAATGATTACTCATATTTTTGTAATCTTATGAGATATTTCATGCTAGTTGCCAAATGATGGTTCCCACATGTGTTAGGTGACTCACATGGGCTGCTAAGATCTGATCATTGGAGTGTATATACCAATAGTACATACATCTAAAAGCTGTGTATTGTACGAGTACGAATACGGGTGCATACGAGTAGAATTGTTGATGAAACTGAACGAGAATGTAATTGTAAGCATTTTTGTTAAGTAGAAGTATTTTGATAAGTGTATTGAAGTCTTTCAAAAGTGTATAAATACATATTAAAACACTACATGTATATACATTTTAACTGAGTCGTTAAGTCATCGTTAGTCGTTACATGTAAGTGTTGTTTTGAAACCTTTAGGTTAACGATCTTGTTAAATGTTGTTAACCCAATGTTTATAATAACAAAAGAGATTTTAAATTATTATATTATCATGATATTATGATGTACGAATATATCTTAATATGATATATATACATTAAATGTCGTTACAACGATAAACGTTACATATATGTCTCGTTTCAAAATCATTAAGTTAGTAGTCTTGTTTTTACATATGTAGTTCATTGTTAATATAATTAATGATATGTTTACTTATCATAATATCATGTTAACTATATATATAACCATATATATGTCATCATATAGTTTTTTACAAGTTTTAACGTTCGTGAATCACCGGTCAACTTGGGTGGTCAATTGTCTATATGAAACCTATTTCAATTAATCAAGTCTTAACAAGTTTGATTGCTTAACATGTTGGAAACATTTAATCATGTAAACATCAATCTCAATTAATATATATAAACATGGAAAAGTTCGGGTCACTACAGTACCTACCCGTTAAATAAATTTCGTCCCGAAATTTTAAGCTGTTGAAGGTGTTGACGAATCTTCTGGAAATAGATGCGGGTATTTCTTCTTCATCTGATCTTCATGCTCCCAGGTGAACTCGGGTCCTCTACGAGCATTCCATCGAACCTTAACAATTGGTATCTTGTTTTGCTTAAGTCTTTTAACCTCACGATCCATTATTTCGACGGGTTCTTCGATGAATTGGAGTTTTTCGTTGATTTGGATTTCATCTAACGGAATAGTGAGATCTTCTTTAGCAAAACATTTCTTCAAATTCGAGACGTGGAAAGTGTTATGTACAGCCGCGAGTTGTTGAGGTAACTGATAATGCTAAAAACGAACATATATTTCATAGCATTATTCCTCAAGAAAGACAAGCTTTTAGTTGCAATTGTTCTATTTACAAGTGATATTCGTTTAAATAATAAAAGGTGAAGACAAAAGACAGATTCGACGAATTGAAGACGCAAACGACCAAAAAGCTCAAAAGAACAAAAGACAATCAAAAAGGTTCCAATTATTGATAAGAAACGTCTCGAAATCACAAGAGTACAAGATTCAAAACGCAAAGTACAAGATATTAAATTGTACGCGAGGACGTTCGAAAATCCGGAACCGGGACCAGAGTCAACTCTTAACGCTCGACGCAACGGACTAAAAATTACAAGTTAACTATGTATATAAATATAATATAATATATAATTAATTATATTAATTATATATATATTATATATATATATTAAAAACCGTCGGCAGCCAGAAACTCCAAGGGTGTGAACTGTAAATACCTCTCCGCGACTCGCGGAGTTTTAAGGCCATTTTGCCGCGAGTCGCGGAGCCCCAAATTTCACTTCTGGCTATAAAGCCAACCGAATTCTGATCAAAATCATCATTTTTTTTTCTTCTCATTCATACGAGTAATATATTTATATTTATAATTTATATTTTAATTTTAATTATAATTCTAATAATAAGGGTATGTTAGCGAATGTTGTAAGGGTGTAAGTCGAAATTCTGTCCGTGTAACGCTACGCTATTTTTAATCATTGTAAGTTATGTTCAACCTTTTTATATTAATGTCTCGTAGCTAAGTTATTATTATGCTTATTTAAAACGAAGTAATCATGATGTTGGGCTAATTACTAAAATTGGGTAATTGGGCTTTGTACCATAATTGGGGTTTGGACAAAAGAACGACACTTGTGGAAATGAGACTATGGGCTATTAATGGGCTTTATATTTGTTTAACTAAATGATAGTTTGTTAATGTTAATATAAAGATTTACAATTAGGCGTCCCTATAAATTACCATATACACTCGATCGGACACGATGGGCGGGGTATTTATATGTACGAATAATCGTTCATTTAACCGGACACGGGAATGGATTAATAGCCACTAGAATAATTGAAACAGGGGTGAAATTACATTCAAGGGTAATTGGTGTAATTGTTAACAAAGTAGTAAAACCTTGGTTTACACGCAGTCGATAACCTGGTGTATTCATTAAACAAAGTATTAAAACCTTGTTACAATTCGAATCCCCAATTAGTTGGAATATTTATCTTCGGGTATAATAATAATTTGACAAGGACACTTGCAATTTATATTTATGACTGATGGACTGTTATGGACAAAAACCAGACGGACATATTGAATAATCCAGGACAAAGGACAATTAACCCATGGGCATAAAACTAAAATCAACACGTCAAACATCATGATTACGGAAGTTTAAATAAGCATAATTCTTTTATTTTATATTTAATTTCCTTTATTTTATATTTAATTGCACTTCTAATTATCGCACTTTTATTTATTGTTATTTTATTTAATCGCACTTTTAATTATCGTACTTTTTAATTATCGCAATTTAATTTTATCGCATTTTTATTATTCGTAATTTCATTATCGTTATTTACTTTAAGCTTTAATTTAAGTCTTGTATTTATTTTATATTTTACATTAGGTTTTAACTGCGACTAAAGTCTTAAAATCGACAAACCGGTCATTAAACGGTAAAAACCCCCCTTTATAATAATAATATTACTTATATATATATTTGTATTTTTATAAAAGTAAACTAATATAGCGTTGAGCTTTGTTTAAAGATTTCCCTGTGGAACGAACCGGACTTACTAAAAACTACACTACTGTACGATTAGGTACACTGCCTATAAGTGTTGTAGCAAGGTTTAAGTATATCCATTCTATAAATAAATAAATATCTTGTGTAAAATTGTATCGTATTTAATAGTATTTTCTGCTAAAATTTAATAGTATTTTATACCTCTCTGCTTTAACATCAAGTATTTTTGGCGCAGCTGCCGGGGACTTATCTTAAAAGCCGGAAGCGCAACGCTAATATAAAAAAAAAAAAAGATTTTTATCTACTTTTATTAAAATTCGTTTTTGTAAAAATACGTTTTAATTATTCAAAAATATAAAAAGACAAACAAAAATATTAGTATTTTTAGGATTTTGTTAAATATTTAAGTTTTATAAGTTTCTTTATTTTTATTTTAGTTTATAAAAATATAAGTTTTAATTTTAATATCTTTTAATTATTTAAAAAACAGAAAACAAAATAAAAAAAAAAAAATAAAGAAAAACGCGTAAAAAGTGAAACCTGTCAGCTCAAATTCTGAACCCCGCGACTCGCGGGGTTTTCTTCTCTCTTTGCCGCGACTCGCGGAGGGTTTCTGACACACGGACAAAACCCTAATCAAGCATTGATTACGGGTTTTAATTATTATTATTATTATTTAACTTAATTATTATTATTATTATTATTAATTTTAGTTTTATTTTTACTTTTTACTTTATATTTATGTATTTTGTTTAATTAGTTTTATTAAAATTGTAAAATTAGTAGTTTTAATTAAATAAATAATATAAAAATAATATTTTTAAAAAAATTGTACTTTTTACAACTTTTTGTATATTTTTATATTTTGTCCCTTTTTAATCGTTGTAGCGTAAAATTTGTATTTTTTAGCTCATATTTAATTTTAAACTTAGTTTTTGCTATAGTTATTTTTACTCCTATATTTTTAGGCTTTGCCGTAGAATTCCTTAAGTGCTTTTTCTTTAGACTAAGATTTAGGTACTTTAGAATTTTGCGACGCCTTTTTAAGTTTTAGTTTCTTTTTAAGTTATTTCCATTTGGAATTTAGTTTTTCCTGTAAGCTTTAATATTTTTAGACCTTTTACTATGTATCAATTATCATTCCAATTAGTAATTTCAATTTGCGATTATAATTTTAAGTTAGTTGTAGTAATAAGGTTAAATTAGTTAAGTATTTTTAAGTTTTGATAAGTTCCTTTTATTTTTCCGTCACCTTTTATTTTTCAACCATATTTTTTCCTTTTTCGACCTTTTTCGACGAACTCTCTTTTTCTCTCTTATTTCTCGCTATTCTAGTTTTAGGACTTAGAATTTTTTCTACTTCTTATCTAAATTTCTTAAAATTACGAAAATTTATTTTAAGTGGTTAAATTAATAGACATCAAAATTTTCTGGTTCGTAGTAATAGTTGGATTTGTACGTGGACCGGGTTATTGGAGCCAAACAGTCCTCAATTATATTGAGACCAAACGAATCCTGCCCCTCTGCTGCATCTTTTGGCTATTCGAAACGTGGGCAAAATCAGAAAAGTCTATTGATTGGATAACTTATTATAATTTTTCTTTCCTTTTAAAAACTAATAGGATATTCAGTGAATGCACCGAGCAAGACGTTCATCACCTTTTGTACGTTCACCACCTGTAACTCGATCAAGACATCGTTTAACAAATATAACCGCCGTTGATTTTTCTTTAGAATCGTCATCCAGTCGACCAAGTACTTCAGTTCAAATTTCCGATAATCCAGTTTTTGAAACAAACCTCACAATTGAGAATCCAGAAAATATTCAGGAACGGTTCGTAGATCCTGAACCATTAAACTTTCCTCCGGAACCACCAATCATTCAAACAGAGATTGTTGAGGAACGAACTATTAAATCAGAATCATCTAGTGATACCGATTCAACAAATTCAATTATGGAGAATCTGGAACCTTTAAGTATGGAAGACCGAATGAGAGCTAAACGCACTGGCCAAGGTCACGCAATTACTCATCCAGACATTAATGCGCCAGATTATGAAATCAAAGGACAAATTTTACACATGGTGACTAATCAATGCCAATTTAGTGGTGCGCCGAAGGAAGATCCAAATGAACATCTACGTACCTTTAATAGGATCTGCACACTATTTAAAATCCGAGAAGTAGAGGATGAACAGATATATCTCATGTTATTTCCCTGGACTTTAAAGGGAGAAGCCAAAGATTGGTTGGAATCGTTACCTGAAGGGGCGATTGATACATGGGATGTTTTAATTGACAAATTTCTTAAACAATTCTTTCCTGCATCTAAAGCCGTAAGACTTCAAGCAGAAATTGTTACGTTCACACAGAAGCCAAATGAAACTCTATATGAGGCGTGGACAAGATATGGAAAATTGTTAAGAGGATGTCCGCAACATGGTTTAGACACCTGTCAAATAGTACAAATATTCTACCAAGGATGCGACATCACTACAAGAAAAGACATAGATATAGCAGCTGGTGGTTCGATTATGAAGAAAACCGAAACTGATGCTTACAAAATTATTGATAATACTGCTTCCCACTCACATGAGTGGCACCAAGAAAAAGACATCATTAGATCATCTAAAGCAGCTAGAGCCGATTCTAGCCATGACTTAGATTCCATTTCCGCAAAGATAGATGCTTTCGAGAGACGAATGGAAAAGATGACTAAGGATATTCACTCAATACGAATTAGTTGTGAGCAGTGTGGAGGACCACATTTGACAAAAGATTGTCTCAGTATTGAATTAATAATGGAACAAAGAGAGAATATTTCATACATAAACCAAAGGCCTGGAAATAATTATCAGAATAATTATCAACCGCCAAGACCGATTTACAATCAAAACCAGAATTATAACCGAAATATTCCATACAACAACCAACAAGGTCCTAGCAATCAACAAGTATCCAATAATACTTATAATCAGCAAAGACCGAATTTTCAAAACAAACCACCACAACAAACCGATGATAAAAAGCCAAATTTAGAAGATATGATGACGAAGCTAGTTGAAACTCAAACGCAGTTTTTCACATCTCAAAAACAAACTAATGAACAAAATGCTCAAGCATTTAGAAATCAACAAGCTTCTATTCAAAATCTGGAACAAGAAGTAAGTAACCTAGCAAGGTTAATAGGTGAAAGAAAACCGGGAAGTTTACCTAGTGATACAAATGCTAACCCCCGGAATGAAACAGCTAAAGCTATTACCACAAGAAGTGGTACAACACTTAAACCACCTGAAATACCTGTAACTTCTGATGAAACTATTCCTACTCCACAAGAACCACAACCTGATCAAGATAAGGAAAAAGAACCGGTAGTTGAAAAGGTTAATGAAAATAACACAGTTAAGGATAAACCTTATGTTAAACCATATCAACCACCACTTCCTTACCCGAGTAAAATGAAGAAAGAAAAACTTGAAGCCGAGCAATCCAAATTCTTGGATATGTTTAAACAGATAAATGTAAATCTTCCTTTCATTGATGTAATTTCAGGAATGCCAAGATATGCTAAATTCTTGAAAGATCTAATCACGAATAGAAAGAAAATGGAAGAACTCTCGGCTGTTACTATGAATGCTAATTGTTCAGCAGTGCTGTTGAATAAGATACCAGAAAAACTATCTGATCCAGGAAGTTTCACAATTCCATGTTTTCTGGGTAGTCTTAGTTCAATAGAAGCATTAGCAGATTTAGGTGCTAGTATAAATCTAATGCCGTATTCACTATACGCTAAACTAGACCTTGGAGAATTGAAACCAACCAGAATAAGCATACAACTAGCGGATAGATCAATAAAATATCCTAGAGGGATAATGGAGAACATGCTAGTTAAAGTTGGTAATTTAGTATTTCCAGTAGATTTTGTTGTTTTGGACATGGAAGAAGATTCTCAAGTTCCTCTCATATTAGGAAGACCATTCTTAAACACGGCTAAAGCAATGATAGACGTGTTCGGTAAGAAACTGACCCTAAGTATAGAGGATGAGAGTGTTACCTTTTCAGTTGATAGAGCAATGCAACAACCACAATCTGCAGATGATACATGTTATTATATTCAAACTATAGATGCACATGCAGAATTATTAGAAGAATTTCCAGAATTACAAGGAACAGGAGAATGTTCTTTAGGAGAAGGTAATGAACCAATTGATGAAGCTGAAATGTTAGCTACACTTATAGCTAATGGATATGAACCAACAACAGAAGAAATTAAAATGCTAAAAGAAGAAGACAGATATCGATATAAATCATCGATAGAAGAACCTCCGAAATTAGAGTTAAAGCCACTTCCAAACCATTTGGAATACGCTTATTTACATGGTGAATCTGAATTACCTGTAATAATATCGTCTTCTCTTACTGAAAATGAGAAATCACAACTCATTTCTGTGTTAAAAGCTCATAAACCAGCCATTGCATGGAAGATTCATGATATTAAAGGAATAAGTCCTTCGTATTGCACACATAAAATCCTTATGGAAGAAGGTCATAAAACGTATGTGCAACGCCAACGAAGACTAAATCCTAATATGCAAGATGTAGTTAAGAAAGAGATTATTAAACTGCTAGATGCAGGTTTGATATATCCAATTTCTGATAGCCCATGGGTAAGCCCAGTTCAATGCGTGCCGAAGAAGGGTGGCATGACTGTCATCACAAATGAGAAAAATGAGCTTATTCCTACTAGGACTGTAACAGGATGGCGTGTATGTATTGATTATAGAAAATTAAATGACGCCACCAGAAAAGATCACTTTCCCTTACCTTTCATAGATCAAATGTTGGAAAGATTAGCCGGAAATAGTTACTATTGTTTTCTAGATGGATTTTCCGGATATTTTCAAATTCCAATAGCACCCGAAGATCAAGAGAAAACCACATTCACGTGCCCTTATGGTACTTTTGCTTACAAACGCATGCCATTTGGACTTTGTAACGCCCCTGCAACCTTTCAAAGGTGTATGATGGCGATTTTTCACGACATGATAGAAGAATGCATGGAAGTATTCATGGATGACTTTTCAGTCTTCGGTGATACATTTAAATCATGTCTAGTTAATCTGGAACGAATGCTAATTAGATGCGAAAAATCAAATCTAGTACTTAATTGGGAGAAATGCCATTTCATGGTTAAAGAAGGCATCGTTCTTGGACATAAAATTTCAAAAGAAGGAATCGAAGTGGATAGAGCTAAAGTAGATGTAATTGCTAAACTTCCACATCCCACCAATGTTAGAGGAGTTAGGAGTTTTCTAGGGCATGCCGGTTTTTACCGACGTTTCATAAAAGATTTTTCTAAAATTGCCACTCCTATGAATAAACTCCTAGAAAAGGATGCGCCATTCATCTTTTCAGATGAATGTATCAAATCTTTTAATATTCTTAAAGAGAAACTCACTAATGCACCGATCATGATAACACCAAATTGGAATCTACCATTTGAACTAATGTGCGATGCAAGTGATTTTGCAATGGGAGCCGTTTTAGGACAAAGGATTGAAAAACGATTTCAACCTATATATTATGCTAGTAAGACATTACAAGGAGCACAAACGAACTATACAACTACTGAAAAAGAACTCCTTGCTATTGTCTTTGCTTTTGACAAATTTCGATCATATCTCGTTCTAGCAAAAACGGTGGTCTATACCGACCATTCTGCTCTTAGATACCTATTTTAAAAACAAGATGCTAAACCAAGATTAATCCGTTGGATCTTACTCTTACAAGAGTTTGATATTGAAATCCGAGATAAAAAAGGAGCAGAAAATCTCGCCGCTGATCATCTTTCTCGTCTTGAAAATCCCGAATTAGAAGTTCTGAATGAATCGGCCATACAAGACAACTTTCCTGATGAATATCTATTGAAGATAGATTATAAAGAAATCCCATGGTTTGCAGACTATGCAAACTACTTAGTTTGTGGATTCCTTGAAAAAGGATTATCGTACCAAAGACGAAAGAAATTCTTCAGTGATATAAAACACTATTTCTGGGAAGATCCACATCTGTTTAAAAGTTGTCCCGATGGAATAATACGCCGATGTGTATTTGGAGATGAAGCTAGTAAAATTTTAAACCATTGTCACACAGGACCAACAGGAGGGCATTATGGGCCTCAACTAACAGCAAGAAAAATTTATGAAGCTGGATTCTATTGGCCTACAATTTACAAAGACTCACACCTTCTTTGCAAATCCTGTGATGCATGTCAAAGGGCCGGAAAAATAAGTCAACGCGATGAAATGCCACAAAATGTCATCCAAGTATGTGAAGTATTTGACATTTGGGGTATTGACTTTATGGGTCCATTTCCAAAATCTCATAATAATCTATATATACTCGTAGCCATTGATTATGTATCTAAATGGGCGGAAGCACAAGCTCTCCCAACTAACGATGCACGAGTTGTAGTCAACTTTTTAAAACGTCTTTTTGCAAGGTTTGGAACACCGAAAGCTTTAATAAGTGATCGGGGTACTCATTTCTGTAATAATCAACTTGAGAAAGTTCTTAAAAGATATGGAGTAACTCA
The DNA here is from genome assembly GCF_046630445.1 of Rutidosis leptorrhynchoides. Classification (NCBI taxonomy): domain Eukaryota; kingdom Viridiplantae; phylum Streptophyta; class Magnoliopsida; order Asterales; family Asteraceae; genus Rutidosis; species Rutidosis leptorrhynchoides. Next base: position 673,491,910 of record NC_092333.1, on the reverse strand, counting down.
TAAAATCTCCACCGCATATCATCCACAAACAAGTGGACAAGTTGAAAATACCAACCGAGCTTTAAAACGTATTCTTGAGAAAACCGTAGGATCAAATCCAAAGGAATGGTCCATTAAATTGGAGGATGCACTCTGGGCTTTTAGAACAGCCTACAAAACTCCAATTGGAACCACACCTTTTAGACTTGTGTATGGAAAAGCATGTCATCTTCCAGTAGAAATTGAACACAAAGCATTTTGGGCTTTGAAGACATGTAATCTTGATTTACATGAAGCCGGACGTCTACGATTAAGTCAACTAAACGAATTAGAAGAATTAAGACATGAAGCATACGAAAATTCGTTAATCTATAAAGAAAGAACGAAGAAATGGCATGATAAAAGAATCAGAAGTTCAAAAGAATTTAAAGAAGGAGACAAAGTTCTTCTTTTCAATTCACGATTCAAGCTATTTCCTGGAAAATTGAAATCAAGATGGTCTGGACCATTCATAGTCAAAAGAGTTTTCCCATACGGAACGATAGAATTGATAAATTCAAATGGGATTGAATTTAAAGTTAATGGTCACAGAGTTAAACATTACATACATGGTCCGATGGAAGTCGACAACGAAGTTAATCACAATTTCGACACCACAGCTAACTAAGTGTGGGGAGAATCAAGTCTGTAAAGGATAATATGTATTTCTGTTAGATTGTCTGTTTTCATGTAGTTCTCGAAAATGGAACACGTATGGTCTTTCCCTAGCAGACCCTAAAGAACTAGTCTTCTCCCCCCATTCTGAATTTTTATTTTTTTTAGGTTTTTACGAAATGAAGACTGCCTGTGAACTAAACCATGGTCTAATGCTACACGCTTTGATCACTAAACGTAATAATGACATACTACCAAGTGAAATAGTATCAGTAATCAGAGAAAGAATGGACGGAGTTAGAAAAGGATCCAGATGCGAAGATAATAAGTTACAATTTGGTAAAGGAAAATCAAAATCCGCAGCAAAAAGAAGAGCACGACACCTAGAAAAATGTCACAAATGCGGAAAATGGTCACATGGAGGTAAATGTTCAAATAATCAAACCTATTCAAATACCGAATTTGTTACTTTATGCAGAGACGGACCGTTCATATGTTTAGAAGAAAAGACAATGAATGCTCGAGGTTACGCCTATGCAGCCATGGAAAACCAATTAAACCGACTATCTTATGAATATAATAGATCATATAACTAAGAAATCTATTTCACAGGTATGTCTGTACAGTTTTTATTTTTATTTTTATTTTTAACCTTTTGATAATAAACGCTAATTTGTTCGCTAAAAAGTATTAAATTGGTATTAAATAAAATTAGGTTTGGCGACCGAAATTATTGATATCCTTCAAAAATTTATTACATCACTGCGAAATTTAACGTTTATTCTTAAGGTATAAATATCTTTAAACAATCAAACCAAAATATTTCAAAAATTCGTCATGAGTCAAATTAGGTCTTGGAACCGAAATTACTTTACCGAAAAGAGGGGCGCATATTTTTGATAATATTTGATTGATTAAAGTGGGATAAAAAGACAAAAAGATTTTCAATTTTATTTTTACCATGTTTTTAAAAATTAATATTTAAATCTTAAATTAATATTGTAAACTTTGTAAAAACAATATATTTAAAATTATAAATATTTGAAAAATTAATATAAGTTTGATATGAATTTATGAATTTTTAAATTAAGTTTGGTGTGAATTTTTAATTTTTAAAAAAATTAATTTTAACTTTATGCATTTAAAATTTTAAGTTTGGTGTGATTATTTTTTATTAATTTTGAATTTTATATTTAAGTTGTGTAAATTTAAAAACAAAAATTTACTTTATCTCATTAAGTTAAGAATATGATTTTTAAAATTCGTCGTAAGTTGAAGACTAGGTCTTTGAACCGAAATTGCTTTACCCGAGGGAGGGACGAGAACTTTTATTATCATTATTTTTAATCTTATTGATTTAAAGTATGCCAAAAACATTAAAAAACCCAAAAATCTTAGCTTTTAAAACAATCGCTACAAAAAGACAAATTTTAAAATTTTGTCGAGGGACGGACTAGGACATCGATCCGAAACGACCTCGTCCTAAATAACAAGGGAAACAAAATTTTAAAATTAATTTCTTAATTGTTTTATAAGTTAAAGATTATAAGATAAAAAAAAAAAAAAAAAAAAAAAAAAAAGGTAAACTCCGCGACTCGCGGAGTTTGCAGTGCAAACCTCCGCGACTCGCGGAGGGACAAAATTACAGAAAAAAAATATAACAAGCTGCACGATCAGCTCACTCACCCACACACATAAACACCCAAATACTGCGAAAAAGAACCCGAAAAAAACCCGAAAATCACCCCCAAAAATCTCAATTTTTAACCGTTAATCACCAAATTTTTTGCTAAAATCATGTTGAGAAGGATGATATCTAAGAACTACTCAAGAAAAACGGTAAATTTCTACACCTAAACACCATTTAATTCGAATTTTAGTGTTCTTGAGCTAATTTATACCCAATTTGATTTTGATGCTTTTTAGTGTAATTAGACTTAAATTGTTTATGTATTATGCTTGTATAACCTAGATTGATGTTGTTTAACATGATTAGAAGCCTTAAACTTCAAATTTTGAATAATCTAGGGTTTGTGTTCTTGAGCAAATTTGGGGCTTTTTGATATAAACAGGTTATGGCCGATTTTTGTCATGAATTGTTGCTAAATTGAGTAGTGTAACATGTCTAGGTAGTTAAATGATCCAAACTTTGAGCCTAAACATGTTTTTGAGAATTAAAGTGGACTTTTTCAAGTCCAAAATTCATGAACTTGATTTTTGAAAGATAATGCCATTTGAGACTTGTTTATTTGCTAGTAATGATTATTTTGACATGTTATTTGAGTTGAATGTTTATGAATTTGGCGAAAATTTTCGTATATGCTTATTTGAAAAAGTGTAGATTTGATAAAAATGTGAAAATAAGCTTAAGTTTGATGTAAATTGATAATGTCATTGTAATTATTTTGATTGATGATTTTGCTGACACTAATGCATATTTGGATGCACAAAATTTGTGTTTGATGTGTTTTGCAGAATGAAAGGGGTGAATCTTCATCCCAAGCCCGTCATGCTCCTGCTGAGAACTTGGAACAACAGGAGGTAGATAACTACTACAAGCAGGATGTACCTCATCCAGTCATGACCTTTTCAGATATGCACTTGGAACAGTTGCACCCGAACCTGCGATTTGACAGACTTTGGATAGATTATCCAAAATATCAACGGGGTTTGCATACTCTTCATTCCAAGGTTGTTGAGGTACCGAGGGTCATAGAATGGGGACCCTTGGAAGCTGTAGAATTGGCCGGGCCAATTAGGGAATTACTGGTACAGAGGTATGGTAATTCTTCTTTTAATGACTGGATATGTTTATTCACCATACGCAGACCTGTATATAAAGTATGGTGTGAAGAGTTGTTATGTAGTATAGAGTTGAATGATCGGGTAGCTAGTTTAACCGATCGTTCTTTTATTAGATTTTTGTTAGGCGGTTCGATGCGCCACATGTCTTTACTGGACATGGCTCAGGCTTTACGTATATATACGCCTGAGGAGTTAGCGTCTGCCGATTGTAGAGGATTGATACTAAACGGTAGAAAGATAGATGAAAATTTTGATACACACGGTGTGTGGAGTCAAATGACAAGCCATCACCGTTTTAAAGGGGGAAACTACTCTTATTTGGATATAGATAGAGCCGAATTAAGAGTGATACATAGGTTTTTAGCTAATTCGATTACACAAAGGGGTAAAAACAAAGAAAAGGTAAATGAACAAGATTTGTTTTACCATATGTGTATTCGAGACCCACACAGCGCTGTAAGTATACCATATTGTGTGGGTTATTATTTATCAGCTATGGTTCGAGGGATGCGTCCACATAGCATAATAGGAGGTGGTATTTTTATTACTTTGATTGGTGAATATCTCGGTGTGGATATAAGTCGGGGGGGATTATTAGTAGAAGAGCCGGAACCCCGCGACACTATAGGTTTAAATGTATACCATGGTGCGAAAGTTTTGAAGCGGCGAAATAACGCCGCAGTACGATACAATGGTAGACATCCACAGGTAGAGAGAAACCAGGAACAAGGTAATGTAGGAGGGGGGAATGAGATGCAAGAAATGCATAGGTTTATAGCTTCTCAGGAATACGAAAATGCTAGACAGAGAGCATTTGAAGATTGGCAAGTACATCAGAACCAGATCATAGCGCATTGCCAACATATAGGTAGAAACTATATTCCTACACCGAAACCCGTCTTCCCTCCTTGGTCGATAGAGATGCAGCCACCATATCCTACGTATGACCCTGCCGAAGCATTCTATAGCACTTATGGTTATGCGTGGAACCCCTATTGGTACCAATATCATCCTTAGTTTACTTATTTTTATTTTTATTTTGTAATTTGTAATTATTGATATGTTTAATACTTTTGTTAATATTGTAATCATTTTTATAATTATCTAACTTTTATTCTTAGATTTTAATAATTTTTGAATGTGGGGTAATAAACCAAACTTCAAAAAATATGTATATATGTTTGCAGTTTATCTTATGTACACAACAGGGTAAAACAACGCATTTTCAAAGACTGGCATTAAGTTCAGCAAAAGCAAGTAATTTTGACGACAATGATGCAAAATGTATGTGAAATAACAACAAGACGGAATGAACAAATGACGTGCACCATTTATCATTCAGCAAACAAACGCCAATATATTTGGAAACTTTGGTAAAAATTTAATCATTTTCACACAAATCACCCTCAATAATTTAAATTGTTACTGATTTCTTGCAAATGAGGGCATTGCAAGATCTTAAGTGTGGGAAGGGATTAAATTCTTTCGGATTTTAAAATTTTTATATTAAACACTTGGTTACCATTAAAAATACTAGTAAAGCAGTAGTTGTATTAGAATCTAGTGCTCTCTGATAATAAAGAACAGCCCTGGTCTTATATACTGACTACCCAATTCTAGTAAAATTTTTCAAAATTTTCAATTAAATGAATTCAAAATCATGTTTATACATATTTATGAACGATAAAACTAGGTTTTAACACCGAAATTATTGTTACCTCAAAAAGGACATAAATTGAGAAACAAACTAAAACGTCAAAATTCATTTAAAATGGAATAGAGGACGATAAAAAGAAAAATAAAAAGCCAAGTGTGGGAAAATTTACCAAGTTATTTTAAACATATGCCACATATATTTGTAACAAATAACTGAAAATACTTTTGCTTTGGACTAAACTAAACTGTTTTACCCGATGAAAGAAAAGAAGAGATGGATCTACACGATGAATCAATTCCATCATTAAAAGGAAGTAAAGTCTTCCGAAAAAGACACGCGCTTCTTGATTTAGGTCATGAAGTTGTCGTCCAGACCAGCTGTAGGTTGACGAAAAATCTAGAAAAGTCATCACTAAAATCAGCAGGAAATCCACGGACCTCAGCATTAAACAGGGTCGCCAAGTGGTCAGATTTATCCTAACCATGAGAAGGATTTATCTCGTACAATGGGGGGCACTGTGCAAATTAGCTTGATAAGACTAATGAATCAGATCCCCAGAAAGGATAATCTCCTTAAAGATTAAAAATCAGCTTTTAAGACTGATATTACTCAATCCTAGAGATTGACCTTAAAGATTGAGAATTCAAACTCATGGAATTCAATGATATCTAAACTCGAGCTTAAACGAGAAAATACTTTGATCAAAAATTACAAACCGATTTGTTTTCTGAAAACCCTATTTTCAATGCGTTCATTACCATTGAACGTAAAATCCTAGGAATTCACCTGAAATTCATTAGGTCACCTGAACTAAATCGGGTGTCAACCGTAAGAACGGTGGTTGCATAGCATGGTCAAAGACAGGACCTTGTGCCAGACCGAAAAATTATAAGGGTGAGCTTTACTATTGCTCCTACCAAGGATAGTAATTGCGTCCGACACGTTATAGACCATAATCAAAAGCATGTCACGGGACATTGCCTTAACAGTTGCTTGTTCAACGCTTTCCTTTACAACCAGACGGTAGTTTGCCGAAAGGTAATATACGGAACAAGTAAACTGGACGTGTTGCTTTCCAAATACAAGGTTAGCAAGTGGGTGACACAAAACCGCAAGTTTTGAGCTAAAATTTTCAAATCTGAAACCCACCAAACCCACAAAAATATTTTGCAAACACCGGTAAAGGGTTATTCCGGAAAACTTATCTAGGGTAAAAACTAGATTTAATTTTCAAAAGATCAAATGTTTTCATAAAGATCCAATTTCCTTAATGGATCTAAATTTTTATAGTCATGTGGGACTGTAAACCATATCGTTACTACCATTGTTTATACCGCCATATAGAAATCACTGATGTACAAAGTGTGAAGAATAAAGAAGTGATTCTAGTATTTCAAGACAATATTGCTTGAGGACAAGCAACGCTCAAGTGTGGGAATATTTGATAATGCTAAAAACGAACATATATTTCATAGCATTATTCCTCAAGAAAGACAAGCTTTTAGTTGCAATTGTTCTATTTACAAGTGATATTCGTTTAAATAATAAAAGGTGAAGACAAAAGACAGATTCGACGAATTGAAGACGCAAACGACCAAAAAGCTCAAAAGAACAAAAGACAATCAAAAAGGTTCCAATTATTGATAAGAAACGTCTCGAAATCACAAGAGTACAAGATTCAAAACGCAAAGTACAAGATATTAAATTGTACGCAAGGACGTTCGAAAATCCGGAACCGGGACCAGAGTCAACTCTTAACGCTCGACGCAACGGACTAAAAATTACAAGTTAACTATGTATATAAATATAATATAATATATAATTAATTATATTAATTATATATATATTATATATATATATTAAAAACCGTCGGCAGCCAGAAACTCCAAGGGTGTGAACTGTAAATACCTCTCCGCGACTCGCGGAGTTTTAAGGCCATTTTGTCGCGAGTCGCGGAGCCCCAAATTTCACTTCTGGCTATAAAGCCAACCGAATTCTGATCAAAATCATCATTTTTTTTTCTTCTCATTCATACGAGTAATATATTTATATTTATAATTTATATTTTAATTTTAATTATAATTCTAATAATAAGGGTATGTTAGCGAATGTTGTAAGGGTGTAAGTCGAAATTCTGTCCGTGTAACGCTACGCTATTTTTAATCATTGTAAGTTATGTTCAACCTTTTTATATTAATGTCTCGTAGCTAAGTTATTATTATGCTTATTTAAAACGAAGTAATCATGATGTTGGGCTAATTACTAAAATTGGGTAATTGGGCTTTGTACCATAATTGGGGTTTGGACAAAAGAACGACACTTGTGGAAATGAGACTATGGGCTATTAATGGGCTTTATATTTGTTTAACTAAATGATAGTTTGTTAATGTTAATATAAAGATTTACAATTAGGCGTCCCTATAAATTACCATATACACTCGATCGGACACGATGGGCGGGGTATTTATATGTACGAATAATCGTTCATTTAACCGGACACGGGAATGGATTAATAGCCACTAGAATAATTGAAACAGGGGTGAAATTACATTCAAGGGTAATTGGTGTAATTGTTAACAAAGTAGTAAAACCTTGGTTTACACGCAGTCGATAACCTGGTGTATTCATTAAACAAAGTATTAAAACCTTGTTACAATTCGAATCCCCAATTAGTTGGAATATTTATCTTCGGGTATAATAATAATTTGACAAGGACACTTGCAATTTATATTTATGACTGATGGACTGTTATGGACAAAAACCAGACGGACATATTGAATAATCCAGGACAAAGGACAATTAACCCATGGGCATAAAACTAAAATCAACACGTCAAACATCATGATTACGGAAGTTTAAATAAGCATAATTCTTTTATTTCATATTTAATTTCCTTTATTTTATATTTAATTGCACTTCTAATTATCGCACTTTTATTTATTGTTATTTTATTTAATCGCACTTTTAATTATCGTACTTTTTAATTATCGCAATTTAATTTTATCGCATTTTTATTATTCGTAATTTCATTATCGTTATTTACTTTAAGCTTTAATTTAAGTCTTGTATTTATTTTATATTTTACATTAGGTTTTAACTGCGACTAAAGTCTTAAAATCGACAAACCGGTCATTAAACGGTAAAAACCCCCCTTTATAATAATAATATTACTTATATATATATTTGTATTTTTATAAAAGTAAACTAATATAGCGTTGAGCTTTGTTTAAAGATTTCCCTGTGGAACGAACCGGACTTACTAAAAACTACACTACTGTACGATTAGGTACACTGCCTATAAGTGTTGTAGCAAGGTTTAAGTATATCCATTCTATAAATAAATAAATATCTTGTGTAAAATTGTATCGTATTTAATAGTATTTTCTGCTAAAATTTAATAGTATTTTATACCCCTCTGCTTTAACATCAGTAACTCAAGTCGGTAAGCTACTGGTCCGACACGATCAATAATCTTGAATGGTCCAATATACCTTGGATTTAATTTCCCTCGTTTACCAAATCGAACAACGCCTTTCCAAGGTGAAACTTTAAGCATGACCATCTCTCCAATTTCAAATTCTATATCTTTTCTTTTAATGTCAGCGTAGCTCTTTTGTCGACTTTGGGCGGTTTTCAACCGTTGTTGAATTTGGATGATCTTCTCGGTAGTTTCTTGTATAATCTCCGGACCCGTAATCTGTCTATCCCCCACCTCACTCCAACAAATCGGAGACCTGCACTTTCTACCATAAAGTGCTTCAAACGGCGCCATCTCAATGCTTGAATGGTAGCTGTTGTTGTAGGAAAATTCTGCTAACGGTAGATGTCGATCCCAACTGTTTCCGAAATCAATAACACATGCTCGTAGCATGTCTTCAAGCGTTTGTATCGTCCTTTCACTCTGCCCATCAGTTTGTGGATGATAGGCAGTACTCATGTCTAGACGAGTTCCTAATGCTTGCTGTAATGTCTGCCAGAATCTTGAAATAAATCTGCCATCCCTATCAGAGATAATAGAGATTGGTATTCCATGTCTGGAGACGACTTCCTTCAAATACAGTCGTGCTAACTTCTCCATCTTGTCATCTTCTCTTATTGGTAGGAAGTGTGCTGATTTGGTGAGACGATCAACTATTACCCAAATAGTATCAAAACCACTTGCAGTCCTTGGCAATTTAGTGATGAAATCCATGGTAATGTTTTCCCATTTCCATTCCGGGATTTCGGGTTGTTGAAGTAGACCTGATGGTTTCTGATGCTCAGCTTTGACCTTAGAACACGTCAAACATTCTCCTACGTATTTAGCAACATCGGCTTTCATACCCGGCCACCAAAAATGTTTCTTGAGATCCTTGTACATCTTCCCCGTTCCAGGATGTATTGAGTATCTGGTTTTATGAGCTTCTCTAAGTACCATTTCTCTCATATCTCCAAATTTTGGTACCCAAATCCTTTCAGCCCTATACCGGGTTCCGTCTTCCCGAATATTAAGATGCTTCTCCGATCCTTTGGGTATTTCATCCTTTAAATTTCCCTCTTTTAAAACTCCTTGTTGCGCCTCCTTTATTTGAGTAGTAATGTTATTATGAATCATTATATTCATAGATTTTACTCGAATGGGTTCTCTATCCTTCCTGCTCAAGGCATCGGCTACCACATTTGCCTTCCCCGGGTGGTAACGAATCTCAAAATCGTAATCATTCAATAATTCAATCCACCTACGCTGCCTCATATTCAGTTGTTTCTGATTAAATATGTGTTGAAGACTTTTGTGGTCGGTATATATAATACTTTTGACCCCATATAAGTAGTGCCTCCAAGTCTTTAATGCAAAAACAACCGCGCCTAATTCCAAATCATGCGTCGTATAATTTTGTTCGTGAATCTTCAATTGTCTAGACGCATAAGCAATCACCTTCGTTCGTTGCATTAATACACAACCGAGACCTTGCTTTGATGCGTCACAATAAATCACAAAATCATCATTCCCTTCAGGCAATGACAATATAGGTGCCGTAGTTAGCTTTTTCTTCAATAACTGAAACGCTTTCTCTTGTTCATCATTCCATTCAAATTTCTTCCCTTTATGCGTTAATGCAGTCAAGGGTTTTTCTATTCTGGAAAAGTCTTGGATGAACCTTCTGTAGTAACCAGCTAGTCCTAAAAACTGGCGTATGTGTTTCGGAGTTTTCGGGGTTTCCCACTTTTCAACAGTTTCTATCTTTGCCGGATCCACCTTAATACCTTCTTTGTTCACTATGTGACCGAGGAATTGAACTTCTTCCAACCAAAATGCACACTTTGAAAACTTAGCGTACAATTCTTCCTTCCTCAATACTTCTAACACATTTCTCAAATGTTCACCGTGTTCTTGGTCATTCTTTGAGTAAATAAGTATGTCATCAATGAAAACAATGACAAACTTGTCAAGGTATGGTCCACACACTCGGTTCATAAGGTCCATGAACACAGCTGGTGCATTAGTTAAACCAAACGGCATGACCATAAACTCGTAATGACCGTAACGTGTTCTGAAAGCAGTCTTTGGAATATCATCTTCTTTCACCCGCATTTGATGATACCCGGAACGTAAGTCAATCTTTGAATAAACAGACGAGCCTTGTAGTTGATCAAATAAGTCGTCGATTCTCGGTAGTGGGTAGCGGTTCTTGATGGTAAGTTTGTTCAACTCTCGGTAGTCGATACACAACCTGAATGTACCATCTTTCTTCTTGACAAACAAAACAGGAGCTCCCCACGGTGATGTGCTTGGTCGAATGAAACCACGCTCTAAAAGTTCTTGTAATTGGCTTTGCAGTTCTTTCATCTCGCTGGGTGCGAGTCTGTAAGGAGCACGAGCTATTGGTGCAGCTCCTGGTACAAGATCTATTTGAAATTCAACGGATCGATGTGGGGGTAATCCCGGTAATTCTTTCGGAAATACATCGGGAAATTCTTTTGCAATGGGAACATCATTGATGCTCTTTTCTTCAGTTTGTACTTTCTCGACGTGTGCTAGAACAGCATAGCAACCTTTTCTTATTAGTTTTTGTGCCTTCAAATTACTAATAAGATGTAGCTTCGTGTTGCCTTTTTCTCCGTACACCATTAAGGGTTTTCCTTTTTCTCGTATAATGCGAATTGCATTTTTGTAACAAACGATCTCCGCTTTCACTTCTTTCAACCAGTCCATACCGATTATCACATCAAAACTCCCTAACTCTACTGGTATCAAATCAATCTTAAATGTTTCGCTAACCAGTTTAATTTCTCGATTCTGACATATATTATCTGCTGAAATTAATTTACCATTTGCTAATTCGAGTAAAAATTTACTATCCAAAGGCGTCAATGGACAACTTAATTTAGCACAAAAATCTCTACTCATATAGCTTCTATCCGCACCCGAATCAAATAAAACGTAAGCAGATTTATTGTCAATAAGAAACGTACCCGTAACAAGCTCCGGGTCTTCCTGTGCCTCTGCCGCATTAATATTGAAAACTCTTCCACGGCCTTGTCCATTCGTGTTCTCCTGGTTCGGGCAATTTCTAATAATGTGGCCCGGTTTTCCACATTTATAACAAACTACATTGGCATAACTTGCTCCGACACTACTTGCTCCGCCATTACTCGTTCCGACACCATTTGTTCCTTTCGTTCTATTAACCCCTGGTCCGTAGACCTCACACTTCGCCGCGCTATGACCATTTCTTTTACACTTGTTGCAAAATTTGGTGCAGAACCCCGAGTGATTCTTTTCACACCTTTGGCATAGCTGCTTCTGATTGTTGTTGTTGTTGCGGTTATTATTATTGTTGGGATGATTGTTGTAGTTGTTGTTGTTGTTGTTGTTGTTGTTGTTGTTAGGCCGTTTGTTGTAGTTGCGATTGATGTTGCGATTGTTGGGATAATTGTTGCGATTATTGTTGTAATTGCTGTTGTTGTTGTATTGGTGATTCTTATCACCGTTTTCCTCCCACTTTCTTTTGACTTGCTTCACATTGGCCTCTTCAGCAGTCTGTTCTTTAATTCTTTCTTCAATTTGGTTCACGAGTTTGTGAGCCATTCTACATGCCTGTTGTATGGAGGCGGGCTCGTGTGAACTTATATCTTCTTGGATTCTTTCCGGTAATCCTTTCACAAACGCGTCGATCTTCTCTTCCTCATCTTCGAATGCTCCCGGACACAATAGGCACAATTCTGTGAATCGTCTTTCGTACGTGGTAATATCAAATACTTGGGTTCGTAACCCTCTAAGTTCTGTCTTGAGCTTATTGACCTCGGTTCTGGGACGGTACTTCTCGTTCATCAAGTGCTTGAATGCTGACCACGGTAGTGCGTACGCATCGTCTTGTCCCACTTGCTCTAGATAGGTATTCCACCATGTTAACGCAGAACCTGTGAAGGTATGCGTAGCGTACTTTACTTTGTCCTCTTCAGTACACTTACTTATGGCAAACACCGATTCAACCTTCTCGGTCCACCGTTTCAATCCGATCGGTCCTTCAGTTCCATCAAATTCCAAAGGTTTGCAGGCAGTGAATTCTTTGTAGGTGCATCCTACACGATTTCCTGTACTGCTAGATCCAAGGTTATTGTTGGTATGTAGCGCAGCCTGTACTGCGGCTATGTTTGAAGCTAGAAAAGTACGGAATTCCTCTTCATTCATATTCACGGTGTGTCGAGTAGTCGGTGCCATTTCCTTCAAAATAGTTAAATGGAACAAGTTAATCATACAGAATATTAAGAGTAGTTAATAGTATTTCGTAGCATAATATGAACTCATTTATAAAAGCTTTTTCTTCATATTAGCGTTTTATAAGTTTAAATTCGGGTAGTACCTACCCGTTAAGTTCATACTTAGTAGCTAATATACAATTCAACTACTACAATTCTATATGAAAAACTGATTATAATAATATTTCGCGTTCAAACTTTTATACAATATTTTACAAACTTACAATACCGCTTATTTTACATAAAGCATGAAATATAGCACACAATAACTTTGATACAAGATAGTTGTGAAGATAATTCTAGCTAGTACACAAGTCGTTCAGCAAAGGCAATAAAGACACGTAATTCATACGTCCAGAAACAAGTCATGCATTCTGGTTTTACTAGGACTACTTCCCATCCTTGGTCTTGTGCAATATAACCGTTATGGCCGTTGATAAGACAGCGTGTTGTAGCGTCGTCAAAGGGACGAGGGTTACGTAATGTCCAACAGTCCCGTAATAATCTAAAAACCTCATTTCTTACCCCAATTACCGACTCCGTCACTTGTGGAAACGTTTTGTTTAATAGTTGTAGCCCGATGTTCTTGTTCTCACTTTGGTGAGAAGCGAACATTACTAATCCGTAAGCATAACATGCTTCTTTATGTTGCATGTTAGCCGCTTTTTCTAAATCACGAAGTCCAATATTCGGATATATTGAGTCAAAATAATTTCTTAACCCGTTGCGTAAAATAGCATTTGGGTTCCCCGCAATATATGCGTCAAAGTAAACACATCGTAACTTATGGGTTTCCCAATGTGATATCCCCCATCTTTCAAACGAAAGTCTCTTATAAACCAAGACATTCTTGGAACGTTCTTCGAATGTCTTACAAACTGATCTCGCCTTAAATAGTTGTGCCGAAGAATTCTGGCCGACTCTAGACAAGATTTCATCAATCATGTCTCCGGGTAGGTCTCTTAAAATATTGGGTTGTCTATCCATTTTGTGTTTTTAAACTGTAAAATAGACAAGAGTTAGATTCATAAAAAAAATACTTATTAATACAAGCAATTTTTACATATATCATAAAGCATAAGAACACTATATTCCATATATTACACCACACGAATACAACTATCTTATTCCGACTCGCTCATTTCTTCTTCTTCGGTTTTGGTTCGTTTTGCCAAGTTTCTAGGGATATATGATGTTCCCCTAATACGAGCCGTCGTTGTCCACATTGGTTTAGAAAAACCTGGTGGTTTAGAGGTTCCCGGGTCATTGTTACAACTTAAGGACTTCGGGGGTTGACGATACATATAAAGTTCATCGGGGTTGGAATTAGATTTCTCTATTTTTATGCCCTTTCCCTTATTATTTTCTTTTGCCTTTTTAAATTCAGTTGGGGTAATTTCTATAACATCATCGGAATTCTCGTCGGAATCCGATTCATCGGAGAATTGGTAATCCTCCCAATATTTTGCTTCCTTGGCGGAAACACCATTGACCATAATTAACTTTGGTCGGTTGGTTGAGGATTTTCTTTTACTTAACCGTTTTATTATTTCCCCCACCGGTTCTATTTCTTCATCCGGTTCCGATTCTTCTTCCGGTTCCGATTCTTCTTCCGGTTCCGACTCTTCTTCCGGTTCCTCTTCGGGAACTTGTGAATCAGTCCACAAATCATTCCAATTTACATTTGACTCTTCATTATTATTAGGTGAGTCAATGGGACTTGTTCTAGAGGTAGACATCTATCACATAATATCAAACACGTTAAGAGATTAATATATCACATAATATTCATATGTTAAAATATATAGTTTCCAACAAAAATGTTAAGCAATCATTTTTAAAGAAAACACGGTCGAAGTCCAGACTCACTAATGCATCCTAACAAACTCGATAAGACACACTAATGCAAATTTTCTGGTTCTCTAAGACCAACGCTCTGATACCAACTGAAATGTCCCGTTCTTATTGATTAAAAACGTTCCATATTAATTGATTTCGTTGCGAGGTTTTGACCTCTATATGAGACGTTTTTCAAAGACTGCATTCATTTTTAAACAAACCATAACCTTTATTTCATCAATAAAGGTTTAAAAAGCTTTACGTAGATTATCAAATAATGATAATCTAAAATATCCTGTTTACACACGACCATTACATAATGGTTTACAATACAAATATGTTACAACAAAATAAGTTTCTTGAATGCAGTTTTTACACAATATCATACAAGCATGGACTTCAAATCTTGTCCTTATTTAAGTATGCGACAGCGGAAGCTCTTAATAATCACCTGAGAATAAACATGCTTAAAACGTCAACAAAAATGTTGGTGAGTTATAGGTTTAACCTATATATATCAAATCGTAACAATAGACCACAAGATTTCATATTTCAATACACATCCCATACATAGAGATAAAAATCATTCATATGGTGAACACCTGGTAACCGACAATAACAAGATGCATATATAAGAATATCCCCATCATTCCGGGACACCCTTCGGATATGATATAAATTTCGAAGTACTAAAGCATCCGGTACTTTGGATGGGGTTTGTTAGGCCCAATAGATCTATCTTTAGGATTCGCGTCAATTAGGGTGTCTGTTCCCTAATTCTTAGATTACCAGACTTAATAAAAAGGGGCATATTCGATTTCGATAATTCAACCATAGAATGTAGTTTCACGTACTTGTGTCTATTTTGTAAATCATTTATAAAACCTGCATGTATTCTCATCCCAAAAATATTAGATTTTAAAAGTGGGACTATAACTCACTTTCACAGATTTTTACTTCGTCGGGAAGTAAGACTTGGCCACTGGTTGATTCACGAACCTATAACAATATATACATATATATCAAAGTATGTTCAAAATATATTTACAACACTTTTAATATATTTTGATGTTTTAAGTTTATTAAGTCAGCTGTCCTCGTTAGTAACCTACAACTAGTTGTCCACAGTTAGATGTACAGAAATAAATCGATAAATATTATCTTGAATCAATCCACGACCCAGTGTATACGTATCTCAGTATTGATCACAACTCAAACTATATATATTTTGGAATCAACCTCAACCCTGTATAGCTAACTCCAACATTCACATATAGAGTGTCTATGGTTGTTCCGAAATATATATAGATGTGTCGACATGATAGGTCGAAATATTGTATACGTGTCTATGGTATCTCAAGATTACATAATATATAATACAAGTTGATTAAGTTATGGTTGGAATAGATTTGTTATCAATTTTCACGTAGCTAAAATGAGAAAAATTATCCAATCTTGTTTTACCCATAACTTCTTCATTTTAAATCCGTTTTGAGTGAATCAAATTGCTATGGTTTCATATTGAACTCTATTTTATGAATCTAAACAAAAAAAGTATAGGTTTCTAGTCGGAAAAATAAGTTACAAGTCATTTTTGTAAAGGTAGTCATTTCAGTCGAAAGAACGACGTCTAGATGACCATTTTAGAAAACATACTTCCACTTTGAGTTTAACCATAATTTTTGGATATAGTTTCATGTTCATAATAAAAATCATTTTCTCAGAATAACAACTTTTAAATCAAAGTTTATCATAGTTTTTAATTAACTAACCCAAAACAGCCCGCGGTGTTACTACGACGGCGTAAATCCGGTTTTACGGTGTTTTTCGTGTTTCCAGGTTTTAAATCATTAAGTTAGCATATCATATAGATATAGAACATGTGTTTAGTTGATTTTAAAAGTCAAGTTAGAAGGATTAACTTTTGTTTGCGAACAAGTTTAGAATTAACTAAACTATGTTCTAGTGATTACAAGTTTAAACCTTCGAATAAGATAGCTTTATATGTATGAATCGAATGATGTTATGAACATCATTACTACCTTAAGTTCCTTGGATGAACCTACTGGAAAAGAGAAAAATGGATCTAGCTTCAATGGATCCTTGGATGGCTCAAAGTTCTTGAAGCAAAATCATGACACGAAAACAAGTTCAAGTAAGATCATCACTTGAAATAAGATTGTTATAGTTATAGAAATTGAACCAAAGTTTGAATATGATTATTACCTTGTATTAGAATGATAACCTACTGTAAGAAACAAAGATTTCTTGAGGTTGGATGATCACCTTACAAGATTGGAAGTGAGCTAGCAAACTTGAAAGTATTCTTGATTTTATGAAACTAGAACTTTTGGAATTTATGAAGAACACTTAGAACTTGAAGATAGAACTTGAGAGAGTTCAATTAGATGAAGAAAATTGAAGAATGAAAGTGTTTGTAGGTGTTTTTGGTCGTTGGTGTATGGATTAGATATAAAGGATATGTAATTTTGTTTTCATGTAAATAAGTCATGAATGATTACTCATATTTTTGTAATCTTATGAGATATTTCATGCTAGTTGCCAAATGATGGTTCCCACATGTGTTAGGTGACTCACATGGGCTGCTAAGATCTGATCATTGGAGTGTATATACCAATAGTACATACATCTAAAAGCTGTGTATTGTACGAGTACGAATACGGGTGCATACGAGTAGAATTGTTGATGAAACTGAACGAGAATGTAATTGTAAGCATTTTTGTTAAGTAGAAGTATTTTGATAAGTGTATTGAAGTCTTTCAAAAGTGTATAAATACATATTAAAACACTACATGTATATACATTTTAACTGAGTCGTTAAGTCATCGTTAGTCGTTATATGTAAGTGTTGTTTTGAAACCTTTAGGTTAACGATCTTGTTAAATGTTGTTAACCCAATGTTTATAATAACAAAAGAGATTTTAAATTATTATATTATCATGATATTATGATGTACGAATATATCTTAATATGATATATATACATTAAATGTCGTTACAACGATAAACGTTACATATATGTCTCGTTTCAAAATCATTAAGTTAGTAGTCTTGTTTTTACATATGTAGTTCATTGTTAATATAATTAATGATATGTTTACTTATCATAATATCATGTTAACTATATATATAACCATATATATGTCATCATATAGTTTTTTACAAGTTTTAACGTTCGTGAATCACCGGTCAACTTGGGTGGTCAATTGTCTATATGAAACCTATTTCAATTAATCAAGTCTTAACAAGTTTGATTGCTTAACATGTTGGAAACATTTAATCATGTAAACATCAATCTCAATTAATATATATAAACATGGAAAAGTTCGGGTCACTACAACTTGCATGTTAGCAACGAAGTTTGGGCGAGATTGTATAACATCTTTGTTAAGAATTATAACCCGAACATTTTTAAACTAGAAGCTTACTATAAGTGGAAGCTTTCCATAAATAGTAAGTTTCCAAAAATAGAAACTTTTGAGAAATAGGAACTATTCTCGAAAACCGTCACTGTCAATATAGTTTCTATACATACTTTATGTCAGTTAGACATTAACTAATCAAACGTTATACCTCTAGGTTGATATCCAGATCACTTACTTGCTTTACTTTCCTTCTTGCGTGGAATACTTCAACTGCTATTTAAGGTGAATTCATAGCCCCTCTTTGTTGCTAGCAAACTTACTTACTTTACTTGGGGTGAGACACATGCTGTTTTTACTTTTTACAATTTAAACACAAGTAACAAACTGTTAAACTATGCAATACCCGGCTATGTCCGACTAAGTCCCTATAGTGATATTTTTAATTGCTGCTGCATGCTTAATTATTGGGGGTAGGCCTATCGGGAGTAACGTCCCCGATACATTTGACTAAGTCTTTGTATTACTTGATAATGAAATTAAACCGACAAGGACAGACACAACTTGTCATGGGGCAAACTTGAACGTTTAGTCTAAATATCACGCTTTGGCATAACTTTTTGATCCTGCGGGAGATCAACTTTACAAACTAATCTTGTGGTCTAAAACAACGGTCAAACTTTTGTTAAACCTATGAACTTCACTCAACCTTTTGGTTGACACTTTAGCATGTTTTGTCTCAGATGCTATTTGATTCAAGCTTACTTATCTACTGCTTATGTGATGCTACTTGGCCATATGATCAAGAGATTATCTCATTTATTACTATTGCATTTAAACATTTACTTTACTCCTTTGTAACGGCATTTCATTTTCCGCTGCGTACTCAATAAAGTTTAACTTTCTCATTTAGTATTGTTCTCGTTATTATAATATGTTGGTATATTTTGATATTAAGTCACATTTCGCCCAGGCCCTAACTGGGGGTGTGATAGTTATGAATACCATTACTACCTCAAGTATAGTAGGTAAACCTACTGGAAATGACAAGAAATGATCTAGAGCTTCAAAAGATCTTGGATGGCTTGAAAGTTCTTGAAGTAGAATCATGACACGAAAACAAGTTCAAGTAAGATTACTACTCGAATTAAGATAGTTATATTTATAGAAATCGAATCAAAGTTTGAATATGAATATTACCTTGAATAAGAAAGATAACCTACTGTAAATAACAAAGTTTTCTTGATCTTAGATGATTGATTGGAATGGATTAGAAAGCTTGGAAGTAGACTTGCAAACTTGAAAGTGTTCTTGAAGTTTTCTTGAGTAGTTGTTTTGTAAGTTGATTTATGTATGGATTTATGAGCTAGATTGATGTAGATTTTGATGAAGATGATGAAGAACACTTAGAACATCAAGAGAGAACTTGAGAGAGATGAGTTTGATGCATGGAAGTTGATTGAAAATGTGTGTGTGTGTGTGTTCATCATTCACATGAATGTATGCATGTGTATATAGGCTCCATTAGTTTGATTTTTAGTGTAATCATTCATGTTAGTTGCCAAATAATGGTTCTGATAAGGCTAAAAAGGAACATATATTTCATAGCATTATTCCCCAAGAAAGACAAGATTTTAGTTGCAATTGTTCTATTTTCAAGTAATATTCGTTTATATTTAATAAGTGCGAAGACAAAAGGCGAAAACGACGAATTGAAGACGCAAAGGTCCAAAAAGCTAAAAAGTACAAGATACAATAAAAAAGGTTCAAATTATTGATGAGGAACGTCTAAAAACGACAAGAGTACAAGTTACAAAACGCAAAGTACACGATATAAAATTGTGCGAAAGGACGTTCGAAAATCCGGAACCGACACATGAACCAACTTTCAACGCTCAACGCAACGGATCTGAAAGTACAAGTCAACTATGCACAAGAATATAATATAATATTTAAATAATTCATAATAAGAATAATATTAAATATTAAAAAGTTGTTAATTGAGCATAGTTTAGGGGTCATAAGTGAAAATTTCAATTTATCATTTGCCTATAAAAGGCCATCTAAATCGATGATTTAGATACACCTTTTTCCAATCTTCTTTCTTTCTTATGTAATTTATATTTATATTTATAATATTAAGTTTAATTTAAGATTAATAATAATTGGGTTATTGTAAGAAATATTTTACGGGTTTTAAAGTAGGAACTCTGTCCGTGTAACGCTACGCGATTAATAATCACTGTAAGTTATGTTCTTTTTTTTTTTAAATTAATGTCTCGTAACTAAGTTATTATTATGCTTATTTAAGCCGAAGTAATCGTGATGTTTGACTAAATATTAAGACGGGGTTATTGGATTTTGTACCATAATTAAGGTTTGGGCAAAAGACCGACACTTGTGGAAATTGGACTATTGACTATTAATAGATGGGGGTATTGTCTAATTGAGTGACAACTCATTGGAGTCTGTCGAACCTATCTTCAAATTAATTATCCTAATAATTAATAATGATTATGGTTGTCCTATTTAGTGACGTTCATATGGAATCTATTATAATCATTTAATTAATTATTCGGGTTGGGTAATTGATTATTCAAACTGATCAAGTGGGTAAATTAATATTCATATCTAATCAAAACAGTGGTAGATTACATACAGTGATAACTGGTGTAATTGTTGACAAAAGTGATAACTGCGTCACAGTTTAAATCCTTAATTAGTTGGAATATTTGACTTCGGGTATAAGGGTAATTTGACGAGGACACTCGCACTTTATATTTATGACCGATGGACTATTATGGATAAAAACCAGATAGGTATCAAATAAACCATGACAAAGGACAATTAACCCGAGTAACAATTAATTAAAATCAAAACGTTAAACATCATGATTACGGAAGTTTAAATAAGCATAATTATTTTATTGTATTTTTCATCGCACTTTTATTTTCTGTCATTTTATTTTCTGTCATTTTATTTATCGCAATTTATTTTACGCACTTTAATTTTTGTCATTTATTTTTACGCTTAAAATCGACAAACCGGTCATTAAACGGTAAAACCCCCATTTTATAATAATACTACTACTTATTTATATATATATTTTTACAAATAAACTTAATAATATAGCGTTAACTTCACCAGCTCCCTGTGGAACGAACCGAACTTACTAAAAACTACACTACTCTACGATTAGGTACACTGCCTATAAGTGTTGTAGCAAGGTTTAGGTATATCCACTCGATAAATAAATAAATAAAACTTGTGTAATATTTCGTCGCATTTTGTAGTAAAAATTAATACTATTTCGTACACCCCGCTGCACACATCAAGTTTTTGGCGCCGCTGCCGGGGAGCGCTAAAACGCTATATTTTTAATTATAATAATATTGAAATAAAATATAATAATATAATAATATTGAAATAGAATATAATAATATAATAATATTTTAGAATCAAATTTGATACGTAAAAGTTTTAAAAGTTTTAAAAAGTCGTATTTATTAAATACTTCAGGGGTATATTATGTAACTTATAATTAATAATTTCTATCATGTCGCTTTCATGTAAATAGTAAATTAATTAATTTATTTTCATTTACTATTCATGAATAGTAAATGAATTAAAAAAAAAAGTTTTAAAAAAAAATAATATTATAATAAAAAAAATATTCGTTTTTAAAAAAAAAAGAATTTCAAAAAAAAAAAAAAACGTTTTAAAAAAAAAAAAATTCGTTTTAAAAAAAAAAATTAAAAAAAAAAAAATTTGTGTAAAAAAAAAATCGTTTTAAAAAAAAAAAAATTTGTGTAAAAAAAATCGTTTTAAAAAAAAATTGTAAAAAAAATCGTTTTTTTTTTAAAAAAAATTTTAAAAAAAAAAAAAGTTTTAAAAAAAAAATTATATAAAAAAAAAATTTTAAAAAAAAAAAATTTTAAAATCCTTAAAAACCGAAATAAAAAAAAAATTTAAAAATTAAAAAAAAAAGTTTTTTTTTTTATTACCTTTAGATTTTTAGACTCTAGTTACAATTTTTAGTATTAAGTTTAGTTTTGCCATAGTTATTTTTATTTCTAGAATTTTTAGGTTTGCCGTAAAATCCCTTAAGTGCTTATTCCTTAGACTAAGATTTATGTGCTTTAGAATTTTGCGTCGCCGTTTTTCGCGCTACTTTCTTATTTTTATTTTTCGACGCCTATTTTTCGACCTTTTATTTTTCGACATTTTTCGACGCGCAATCTTTTTCTCTCTTATTTCTCGCCATTCTAGTTTTTAGGACTTAGAATTTTTTCTACTTCTTCTCTAAATTTCTTAAAATTACGAAAATTTATTTTAAGTGGTTAAATTGATAGACATCAAAATTTTCTGGTTCGTAGTAATAGTTGGATTTGTACGTGGACCGGGTTATTGGAGCCAAACAGTACTCAATTATATTGAGACCAAACGAATCCTGCCCCTCTGCTGCATCTTTTGGCTATTCGAAACGTGGGCAAAATCAGAAAAGTCTATTGATTGGATAACTTATTATAATTTTTCTTTCCTTTTAAAAACTAATAGGATATTCAGTGAATGCACCGAGCAAGACGTTCACCACCTTTTGTACGTTCACCACCTGTAACTAGATCAAGACATTTAGCAAATATAACCGCCGTTGATTTTTCTTTAGAATCGTCATCCAGTCGACCAAGTACTTCAGTTCAAATTTCCGATAACCCAGTTTTTGAAACAAACCTCACAATTGAGAATCCGGAGAATACTCAGGGACAATTCCGAGACCCTGATCCACTAATTATTCCTCCAGAACCACCAATCATTCAAACAGAGATTGTTAAGGAAGAAACCATTAAATTAGAAACCTCTAGTGATTCGGATACAACACTTCCAATCATGGAAAATCTAGAACCTCTAAGTATGGAAGACCGAATGAGAGCCACACGCACGGGCCAAGGTCACGCCATTATTAAGCCAGACATTAATGCGCCAGATTATGAAATCAAAGGACAAATCCTACACATGGTAACTAATCAGTGCCAATATAGTGGTGCGTCGAAGGAAGATCCAAACGAACATCTTCGTACGTTTAATAGGATCTGTACACTATTCAAAATCCGAGAAGTTGAGGATGAACAGATCTATCTCATGTTGTTTACCTGGACTTTAAAGGGAGAAGCCAAAGATTGGTTAGAATCGTTACCTGAAGGGACGATTGACACATGGGATGTTTTAGTTGAGAAATTTCTTAAAAGATTCTTTCCGGCATCCAAAGCCGTGAGACTTCAAGGAGAAATTGGTACGTTCGCGCAAAAGCCAAATGAAACATTATATGAGGCGTGGACAAGATTCGGAAGGATGTTGAGAGGATGTCCTCAACACGGTTTAGACACTTACCAAATAGTACAAATATTCTACCAAGGTGTCAACGTTGCTACACGAAAAGACATCGACATAACAGCCGGTGGTTCCATCATGAAGAAAACCGCAACTGAAGCTTACAAAATTATTGATAATACAGCCTCCCACTCTCATGAGTGGCACCAAGAAAAAGATATCTTTCGATCATCTAAAGCGGCTAGAGCCGATTCTAGCCATGACTTTGATTCCGTTTCCGCAAAAATAGATGCTTTCGAAAGACGAATGGAAAAGATGAATAAAGATATTCACGCAATACGAATCAGTTGTGAGCTATGCGGTGGACCACACTTATTGAAAGATTGTCACATTGAACCAACCATGGAACAACGAGAGAATGTTTTCTATATGAACCAAAGGCCGGGAAATAATTATCAAAATAATTATCAACCGCCAAAGCTAAACTTCAATCGAAATCAAAACATTCTTTACAATCCAAAAGGACCCGAAAATAACTGGTATAACCAACAAGGTCCGAATAACCAACCAACTCAAAACAATACTTTCAATCAACAAAGACCTGGCTTGTATAAACCACCACAACAAACCGAAGAGAAAAAGTCAAATATGGAAGACGTGGTATTCAAGCTAGTTGAATCTCAAACACAATTTATTGAAACTCAAACCCAAACAAATGAGAGGTTTGATCAGTCATTAAGAACTCAACAAGCTTCCATTTTGAATCTAGAAAAACACGTAGGTACTCTTGCTAGCTTAATGAGTGAGAGGGAACAAGGAAAGCTACCGAGTAATACTGAAGCAAATCCTCGGAATGAGAATGTTAACATGGTTTCAACAAATTCTGAAAAACCAGCTCCGGAAGATGGGAAGGTTTTAGATGAGAATAAAAATGAAGAAGTTACACCACCACCACCAGAGTATGTAAAGCCAGTGGTGGCACCATACAAACCACCCATCTCGTTTCCAAGAAAAGGAGTTGAGTATGAGCAAGTAATAAGTAATAAAGATTGTGATACTTCTGGAAAGAAGAAGAAGAAAAAGAATAAGAAAGTACAAGAAACAAAAGCCGTAGAAGTAAACCCGGTGAATACAGTTCCACCAAAACCTCCACCTAGGGTAGGTGATCCGGGTGAATTTATTGTTCCTTGTCTACTTAGTGATTGTGTCATGTATGATGCACTAGCAGATTTAGGTGCAAGTGTAAGTGTTATGCCTCTTTCCTTATATAAGAGATTAGGTGTAGGTAAGTTAAGTCCAACGGATATGAGTGTTCGACTCTTTGATCAAACCATTAAGCACCCAGTTGGAATTGCTGACAACCTACCCATTCAAGTAGGTAATTTAACCTTTCTAGTCGAATTCATTGTCATTGACATAGAAGAGGACCCAAACATTCCTCTAATTTTAGGTCGACCATTCTTTGCGTCCACCGGGGCGTTATTTGATGTAGGAAATGGAAGAATGACACTTAAAAGTGGTGACAAATCGATCACCTTTATGATTCGAAAATCTAAACCTCCACCAACCAAAACCGTTGAACCAATAAAAACGATTGGTAAGAACCATGTTGTTTTACCAACTCCAACGGCAGTGCTTAGCAATAATGAAACGCCTAAGTGTGGGAAAAATGAAGTAACATCTAATGATGACTTGATAATAAAGAACCCCATAGTTGATACGAAATTAAATAACCCGGTTATTAACAGTTCAATGAAGAAACTTTTTAAACGGGTTATTGATGCTAAAAGTAAGGGGAACTTTAAGTTATGTAACCGGTTAGTATCCAATCTGTCGCCTAAAGAAAAGGCGAAGCTAGTTGAATTTGTGGATATTACGGAAAAAGCTGGTCACTGGCTTAAAGCAAAAGTCACAGATATGCAAGTTGATTATGGTCCAAGAGAAATTGACGATGAAGTTAATCACAATTTCGACACCACATCTACCTAAGTGTGAGGAGATTCAAATATTCTAAAAAGAAAATTCTGTTTGGAGTTAGTTGTTCTGTTCTCGTGTAGTTCCGAGAATGGAATTCGATTGGTCTTTTCCGCTAGCAGACACTAAAGAACTAGTTTTCTCCCTCCATTCTGAATTTTTATTTTTTTTAGGTTTTATTTGAAATTAATATGCATTTTAATTTATGTTTTATTGTGATTTTAAAAAACAAAATTTACTTTATTTCTTTAAGTTAAAAATATGATTTTTAAAATTCGTCGTAAGTTGAACACTAGGTAATTGAACCGAAATTGCTTTACCCGAGGGCGGGGCGACAAATTTTGTTATCATTATTTTTAATTTTATTGATCTAAAGCATGCCAAAAATATTATATATTATAAATTTTTGAACGTGGGGTTATGTACCAAACTTCAAAAATATGTATATATATGTTTGTATTTTATGTCATGTACACAACAGGGTAAAACATCGCACTTTCAAAGACTGTCATGAAGTTCAGCAAAAGCTACTGATTTTGACAAGACGCAAAAAATCAAATGTGAAATAACAATATGTTTGCAAACTCGGTATTTTTAATCACTTTTCTACGCTAATCACCCTCATGAATTTAAATTATAGTCTGATTTCATGCAAATGAGGGCATTGCATGATCTTAAGTGTGGGGAAGGGTTATAAATTCTCTCAGGTTTATACTTGGTTTATTTGCCAAATTTTGTGAAAATTTGAAAAATTTTCAACTAAATGAACTCAAAATCATGTTTATACATATTTATGAACGATGAAAACTAGGTGTTAATACCGAAATTATCGTTACCTCGAAAAGGACATAAATTGAGAAACAACTTAAAACGCTTGAATTCATTTAAAATGGAATAAAGGAGAATAAAAAGGCAAAGAAAGAAACTAAGTGTGGGGATAATGTACCAAGTTATTCAATTAAAAACTATCTATCACATATTTTTGTACAAGATTATTGCAGGTACTTTTGTTTTGGATAATACTAATCAGTTTTACCCGATTTACTATTATACTTTTGAAAGAAAGATGGATCTACACGATGAATCAATTCCATCATTTGAAGGAAGTAAAGTCTTCCGAAAAAGACACACGCTTCTTGATTTAGGTCAAGAAGTTGTCGTCCAGACCAGCTGTAGGTTGACGAAAAATCTAGAAAAGTCATCACTAAAATCGGCTGAAAATCCACGGACCTCAGCATCAAACAGGGTCGCCATGTGGTCAGATTTATCCTAACCATGAGAAGGATTTATCTCGTACAATGGGGGGGCACCGTACAAATTAGCTTGATAAGACTAATGAATCAGATCCCCAGAAAGGATAATCTCCTTAAAGATTAAAAATCAGCTTTTAAGACTGATATTACTCAATCCTAGAGATTGACCTTAAAGATTGAGAATTCAAACTCATGGAATTCAATGATATCTAAACTCGAGCTTGAACGAGAAAATATTTTGATCAAAATTAAAATCGATTTGTTTTCTGAAAACCCATTTTCAATGCGTTCATTACCATTGAACGTAAAATCCTGAGAATTCATCAGAATTCATTAGGTCACCTGAACCAAATCGGGTGTCAACCGTAAGAACGGTGGTTGCATAGCATGGTCGGAGACAGGACCTTGTGCCAGACCGAAAAATTATAAGGGTGAGCTTTACTATTGCTCCTACAAAGGATAGTAAAAGCATCCGACACGTTTTTGGACCATAATTAAAAGCATGTCACGGGACATTGCCTTAACAGTTTCTTGTTCATCGCTTTCCTTTACAACCGGACGGTAGTTTGCCGAAAGGTAATATACGGGACAAGTAAACTGGACGTGTTGCTTTCCTAATACAAGGTTAGCAAGTGGGTAACACAAAACCACAAGTGTTGAGCTAAAATTTTCAAATCAGAAACCTACACAACCCACAAAAATATTTTGCAAACACCGGTGAAGGGTTATTCCAAAAAACTTATCTAGGGTAAAAGCTAGATTAAATTTTCAAAAAGATCAAATGTTTTCATAAAGATCCAATTTCCTTAAGGATCTACATTTTCATAGTCATGTGGGACTGTAAACCACCTTTCAAATGTGCACTTTGCTTTGGAAACCGAAAGTAAATCGGCTATTTGATTGCAAGTGTCGTTGACCTAAACCCGAGGCAACTGTGGATGGCAAAACCACCTTTAACCATGGTTCTATCGTTACTATCATTGTTTATAACACCGTATCAAAATCACTGATGTATAAAGTGTGAAGAATAAAGAAGTGATTCTAGTATGTTTTTATTTCAAGACTGTATTGCTTGAGGACAAGCAATGCTCAAGTGTGGGGATATTGATAAGGCTAAAAAGGAACATATATTTCATAGCATTATTCCCCAAGAAAGACAAGATTTTAGTTGCAATTGTTCCATTTTCAAGTAATATTCGTTTATATTTAATAAGTGCGAAGACAAAAGGCGAAAACGACGAATTGAAGACGCAAAGGTCCAAAAAGCTAAAAAGTACAAGATACAATAAAAAAGGTTCAAATTATTGATGAGGAACGTCTAAAAACGACAAGAGTACAAGTTACAAAACGCAAAGTACACGATATAAAATTGTGCGAAAGGACGTTCGAAAATCCGGAACCGACACATGAACCAACTTTCAACGCTCAACGCAACGGATCTGAAAGTACAAGTCAACTATGCACAAGAATATAATATAATATTTAAATAATTCATAATAAGAATAATATTAAATATTAAAAAGTTGTTAATTGAGCATAGTTCAGGGGTCATAAGTGAAAATTTCAATTTATCATTTGCCTATAAAAGGCCATCTAAATCGATGATTTAGATACACCTTTTTCCAATCTTCTTTCTTTCTTATGTAATTTATATTTATATTTATAATATTAAGTTTAATTTAAGATTAATAATAATTGGGTTATTGTAAGAAATGTTTTACGGGTTTTAAAGTAGGAACTCTGTCCGTGTAACGCTACGCGATTAATAATCACTGTAAGTTATGTTCTTTTTTTTTTAAATTAATGTCTCGTAACTAAGTTATTATTATGCTTATTTAAGCCGAAGTAATCGTGATGTTTGACTAAATATTAAGACGGAGTTATTGTATTTTGTACCATAATTAAGGTTTGGGCAAAAGACCGACACTTGTGGAAATTGGACTATTGACTATTAATAGATGGGGGGTATTGTCTAATTGAGTGACAACTCATTGGAGTCTGTCGAACCTATCTTCAAATTAATTATCCTAATAATTAATAATGATTATGGTTATCCTATTTAGTGACGTTCATATGTAATCTATTATAATCATTTAATTAATTATTCGGGTTGGGTAATTGATTATTCAAACTGATCAAGTGGGTAAATTAATATTCATATCTAATCAAAACAGGGGTAGATTACATACAGTGATAACTGGTGTAATTGTTGACAGAAGTGATAACTGCGTCACAGTTTAAATCCTTAATTAGTTGGAATATTTGACTTCGGGTATAAGGGTAATTTGATGAGGACACTCGCACTTTATATTTATGACCGATGGACTATTATGGATAAAAACCAGATAGGTATCAAATAAACCATGACAAAGGACAATTAACCCGAGTAACAATTAATTAAAATCAAAACGTTAAACATCATGATTACGGAAGTTTAAATAAGCATAATTGTTTTATTGTATTTTTCATCGCACTTTTATTTTCTGTCATTTTATTTTCTGTCATTTTATTTATCGCAATTTATTTTACGCACTTTAATTTTTGTCATTTATTTTTACGCTTAAAATCGACAAACCGGTCATTAAACGGTAAAACCCCCATTTTATAATAATACTACTACTTATATATATATATATTTTTACAAATAAACTTAATAATATAGCGTTAACTTCACCAGCTCCCTGTGGAACGAACCGGACTTACTAAAAACTACACTACTCTACGATTAGGTACACTGCCTATAAGTGTTGTAGCAATGTTTAGGTATATCCACTCGATAAATAAATAAATAAAACTTGTGTAATATTTCGTCGCATTTTGTAGTAAAAATTAATACTATTTCGTACACCCCGCTGCACACATCAGGTTCCCACATATTTGATGACTCATTAAGGCTGCTAAGGAGCTAATCATTGAGTGTATATACCAATAGTATATACGTCTGTAAGCTGGGTATTGTACGAGTACGAATACGGATTGAATACGAGTAAATAGTGTTTACTGTAGTAAATAGTGTTTACTGTAGTAAATAGTATTTTATTGCAGCAAATAGTATTTTACTGCAGCAAGCGAAAAGTAACTGTAGCAAATAGTTAGCAAAGCGAAAATTTACTGTAGCAAATAGTGTTGTACTGTAGCAAATAGTTTTTTACTTGTACATCTTTGATTTAATTGTATTTCTTCTTATATATATATATATATATATATATATATATATATATATATATATATATATATAATAAAAACTTACATAAAAAAAACGATTATATAATTATCACAAGTTATGACGTTCGTGAATCATCAGACAAACTGGGTGGTCAATTGTCTACATAAACTCATTTCAATTAATCAAGTCTTAACAAGTTTAACATGTTGGAAACATTTAATCATGTAAATATAGATCACATATAATATATAATCATGGAAAAGTTCGGGTGACTACATTTTTTTGTCGAAGACATGAAGGAATATTACGGCAGTTTGAAACACACTTTGGAAGATGTCGATGTTAAAGGCATGGAATTAGGGATGGCAATGGCCACCCGATCCGGTGGATATCCACTCGATCCACCCGCTTCGTGATGGATATGGATGAACCTAAATGGATATGGATACGGATATGGATGAACCTAAATGGATATGGATATGGACATGGATGAAAAGTTTCATCCATGGATATATCCATTACCACCTGAAATACATATACAAATACATAAATATAGATATATGCTTACATATTTACTATTAAAAATTCATTTACTGTTATATTTACATTATGTTTTAATACCTATAATGAAATAACTATAATATATTACAATCAAACACGTATATCTAACAAAACAAACTTAAAATTTCATATTTAATTTTTCATAATTTATGTTTTATAATAAATTTAACAATTTTTGTTACATTTGCGATAAAGATTACACATTCTTATGGATAGATTTTAATTTGTCATGTTATATTCATTTTTGTTATACTACGTTTTTATTTTAATCGCATATTAGAAAATTTTATAACAAAATTTTAATATCCATTGGATATCCATTAACCCGCTTAATCCACTGGATATGGATGTGGATGGATGACTTGGAACTAAATGGATATGGATATGGATATGGATGAACAAAAATTAAATGGATATTGATATGGATACGGCGTCACCCGATCCATATCCGATCCATTGCCATCTCTACATGGAATTAGTCAGCTTATTCGATTATTTAAGACGAATTGACGATTTCGAGGCATTGAAGTTTGTATATTGAGATGAAGACGAGAAGGAATCGATGAGGAAAGGCAATTGTACGCTCGAAATGAATTATGTTATATTCTAAGAATATATGGTCTGACATTCTTCACGAGAGTAGTGATGAGGAATACGCGACTGATCTATATATCTATATCTATATCTATCTATATTTTTATATATCTACAGTAATTGAGTCCTAGAATCATAAGTATGGTGTACTAAATGCGATTAACTCAATAAAATTTATCATATTTTTAATAGACTGATAAAAAGGTTAAAAATTATTTTGGTAAAGTATATAAATACGATTAACTCAATAAAATTTACCCATATTATTTAATAGACCGGTAAAAAAGGTTAAAAATTATTATGGTAAAAAAGTAAAAAAATAATTAAAGACCATATTAAATAAAAACGTCATAAATAGATTTTAAGTAATTAATGATTAATAAATATATAAACCTTTCATCTTCTCTAAATAACGTCAGTTATTTTCTTAGTCTATAAATACGTCATCTTCATTCCATTTTTTCATATCAATTATACAAAATAGTACATCATATTACTAAAGCTGTATTCTTGATTTTTTTTAGATGGAAAAAAGAAAAAATGATATATATATTTTTATAATATATATATATATATATATATATATATATATATATATATATATATATATATATATATATATATATATATATATATATATATATATATATATTGTTAAACATAATATATATTTGTTTATTTTTGTAGGTATCGAAGAAACAACAATTTTAAAATAGTGTAAACCGCGGACAAGGCAAGAAGAAATGTGGTTGACTCTATGTTGGATCGATTCGTTCGAAGATCT
Source organism: Rutidosis leptorrhynchoides (assembly GCF_046630445.1). Lineage (NCBI taxonomy): Eukaryota > Viridiplantae > Streptophyta > Magnoliopsida > Asterales > Asteraceae > Rutidosis > Rutidosis leptorrhynchoides. The sequence goes on along the minus strand of NC_092333.1, from coordinate 673,460,194 downwards.
TTTTTAATGTTAATTTTATGATTATCATTATTATATTGTATATTTGTATAACTTATATGATTAATAATTAAGATTATGATTACTATTATGATTATAATTCATAATTATAATTATGAATATGATTACGATTATTATTTTTATTATTATTACATTTTAGTTATAATTCATATAACTATATGATTATTATAAGTGTACTGTTTTTTTATACATGTAAATATATCGATAATGTTTATTTAATTAATTTACATAAATAATTTTACTTATATATATATATATATATATATATATATATATATATATATATATATATATATATATATATATATATATAGATATATATATATATATACACACACACACACACACAATGATATTATTAAGACTATAAATCATAATTATAATTATGAATATGATTACGATTATGATTAATAATAATAATAATTACTTTTATTATTATTACAATTTAGTTATAATTTATATAAGTATGATTATTATAGGTGTAAATTTTTTATCCATGTAAATATAAAGATCATGTTTATTTAATTAATTCCCATATATATATATATATATATATATATATATATATATATATATATATATATATATATATATATATATATATATATATATATATATATATGCAATGAAATCTATCAATGTAAATATACCCTTGCGGGGTCCAAGGGGCAGCTCCCCTGGCTGGTGTTTTATATAAAAGTTTTTCGGTATACAATTTTTCCCGCCTAAAATGAGGGGATATACCCTTTCATTTGTCTAACTGTTTTACATAACAGTTTTTGAACGTTTTTAATTATCATTTTGCATTCATAAAAAAAAAACAGAAAACACACACATACTTTTTAACAATTTGATCTGTGATTTCATTGCCAAAAACAATGATTGCGTTCTTGTCTTATCTCTGTAAAGATTTCGTGCTACCAAGGCAATCGTAGGGTCGAAATACTTTATAGAGAAAGTGATTACAAGATTCAAGAACGAATCCGTCAGTCAATTCATACCCGATTTCTAACAAATATATCGTAGACCCGTTATTTTCATGTATTAGCTACACCAACGCCTCCAATATTTTTCCTCACAAACGGGCAACTACGATCGTTTGGGGGACGTTTAGGCGTGTCTCCCCACAAACATTGGGGTATATGTGGTCTTATGACTTATTAATCAATTTTGCATATGTAAGGTAAACGAGGGATGACACAATACTACGTCGTTCTCAATTTTAATATAAGTACCAAGTTAGTGGCCAACTTCCATTTCTTATTTATCCGATCACCCTTAAACCCTCACTCTCTAACGCCGTCAATCAGTCAACCACTATCACCGCCGTCCTTTCATTTTCTCGTATTTGTAGTAATTACAGATGGATGAAGGCTCAATTAGCTCGTAATTTAAATTTAGCGTTGAATTACTGCACAGTCGCTGGTTATTCGAAAGTTAGGGTTTCTAAGAAGAATTGTATTTTAGGCCGGTTTAACTTATCAACTGGTGTTGCTATCGATCCAGTGAAGAGTATGGGGTCACAATCGGCGATTGAGGTTGAATGGCCGGCGAATAAAGTTAGAGATAGTTTTGTTAAATTTTTTGAAGAAAAGAATCATGTGTATTGGAAATCAAGCCCTGTTGTTCCTGTTAATGATCCAACACTTCTTTTTGCTAATGCTGGTTTGTTAATCTTCTTCATCTCATTTGATTTATTGTAACCCTAATTTTAATAAATGCACAAATAAATTTAATATGTGCATGTATGTATACTAGGTAAGTTTGTAAAAGAAGGTATAGTTTGACAATTTGATCAATTAAATGAGAAGCTATTCTGTACTTTAGGTATTGAAGTTTGTAATACTGTAATACATTTTGAGAAGAGGGACACGATCCAGTTAAAATATTCGAAATAGTTATCTCTTTGGATTTTGAAGATTAAAGAGCAATATATTAGACGTTAAAAGATTAAATGGTGGATTAAAATTTTAAAGAAAGAGTGTTTTGTAATTGATATTGTAGACATTTTAAAAAAATGTTTATTTGATATGTGAGGGACATTTATAGGTGGTATAGGCATCGTGTAAACGCGAGTACTTGAACTATATATAATCTTTTTGTCATTTACAGGTATGAATCAGTTCAAGCCTATCTTTTTGGGTACTGCTGATCCAAACACTCAATTGAGCAAACTGACTCGTGCGTGCAACACACAGAAGTGTATCCGAGCTGGTGGGAAGCATAATGATCTTGATGATGTTGGCAAAGACACTTATCATCACACCTTCTTTGAGATGCTTGGTAACTGGTCATTTGGTGATTATTTTAAAGAGGAAGCTATTGGATGGGCATGGGAGCTTCTCACAACGGTATACACAAAATATTGTATCACATTATATGGTCACACTTAGTATGGAGTTTTCTTCATCATGCGTATTTAATTCATATGTATTGATTTACAGGTCTTCAAGCTGCCCACTGATCGAATTTATGCCACCTATTTTGGTGGTGATGAGAAATTGGGCCTTCCTGCTGATGTTGAAGCTAGAAATATATGGCTCAAATATCTTCCACCCGCACGAGTTTTACCTTTTGGTTGTAAAGTAAGTTGTTTTAGTGTTTATAGCGCAACAATGTTTTGTAAACTGAAAGAGTTGACTAATCCAGTTTGATTACTTGTTTAATTTTCTTGTAGGACAACTTCTGGGAGATGGGTGATACTGGGCCATGTGGACCGTGTACTGAAATACACTTTGATAGAATAGGTGGTCGTGATGCTGCAGATCTGGTTAACAATGATGATCCTACATTGATTGAGATATGGAATAATGTGTTTATTCAGGTAAAGCTCGTACTACTTTTTCCTCTTATGTTACAGTGACTAGCCTTTGTGCTGTGTGTGACATACTTTTTGTTGATATATTTGTTATCACACAGTTTAACAGGGAAGCAGATGGTTCCTTGAAACCTTTGCCTGCAAAACACGTGGATACTGGTATGGGTTTCGAAAGACTGACTTCAATACTCCAGAACAAGATGAGCAACTATGATACGGATGTCTTCATACCTATCTTTGATGCAATCCAGCATGTAATATAATTATATAAATACTTCTATATGTACTCTTCTTACTTGCGTTAGTTTCGATTTGCATTTCATTGAGTGTGTTTGTTTGCTTCTGGGTAGGCAACTGGCGCTAGACCATATTCAGGCAAAGTGGGTCCAGATGATGTTGACGGCATTGACATGGCGTACAGAGTTGTTGCTGACCACATTAGAACTCTTTCGTTTGCCATCGCAGATGGTTCACGACCAGGTTGATATGTACAACCGCTTTTATTGTACGCCATTGTGTGTATTATAACTTACCCCAACTTGCATGTTAATATATTTGATAATCAGGCAATGAAGGGCGTGAATATGTTCTGCGGCGTATTCTTCGTCGTGCTGTACGTTATGGAACCGAAGTACTGAAAGCACAACAAGGATTTTTCAATGGGTAGCTTATAAAGTTTTGATTCACATTTATTATACAGTATTGTAATTGTAATATTCGTGTTCCATAAGTTTATGATTTGTGGTGATATCTTATTATACAATATAATCAGATTGGTAAAAGTTGTGGTAGAAACAATGGGCCATGTTTTTCCTGAGCTAAAACAAGAGGCAAACATTAGAGAAATTATAGCCGAAGAGGAAGCAAGTTTTGGGAGGACATTACTTCATGTAAGCTTGGTTTTCATTAATACTAATTCATGTGTGCTCTAATTGTAATAGAATAGAAGCGAGACTTTATAAAAGGTAGTCAATGGGTTGACATTATTCCCTGATTTACATTTTGTAGAACAAAATGGGGTTCTGTTCTATTGCGAACTAATTCATTTTAAATATTTTTTTTGTTCCAAGAATAAGTAGGTACGTGGAGAAAAGATAAGAAGTGTATGATGACTAAATTGACTCTTGTTGACTATAGGGAATCGAGAAGTTTAAGAAGACGGTTCAAGATGTTCAGGGGAAGAAATTTAGTGGACAGGTGAATTTTTTTTTTTTTTTTTTTTTTTTTAATTCTTTATCATCTTTAAGTCTTATTTATTTATTTATTTATTTGTGTTTGTTTCTGATTTTGAAATATATCTCATGGTTGCAGGATGCATTTGTGTTGTGGGATACTTATGGATTTCCATTGGATCTGACACAGGTGTGTAGATGGCACTTTTGACATTTATTTATATTTTTTATTTTTTATTTTTTATTTTTTTTTTCAAGTCTTTCAATCCAATGTTTATTGTATTAACCAATAGTTTCTTGTGTCAGCTGATGGCGGAAGAAAGGGGGTTAGAGGTTGATGTTGATGGATTCAATATTGCTATGAATGAAGCTAGAGAAAGATCAAGGAATGCCCAGAATAAGGTTATTGTTTTGCTTTGCGATTTTTTTTGTATGTTCCTAAAAATTACTTACTTGACCAAACTTGTATTGATATCTTGAACAACCTAAGGTCTGTAAGTTACAATCATGTTAATAAAGTGTTACTTAGATTGGGAGCCATTTTACTAATGCTTTTTAATTAACAAACATGGTATTTTGACAGCAAGCTGCTGTTACGATTGTCATGGATGCTGATGCGACTTCTGCACTGCATAAAAGAGGAGTGCCTACAACAAACGATAGTTATAAGTTTGAATGGTTTAAGGTATGTAGACGAGCTGGTTCTGGCTTACTTGTATTTATATTTATCTTGTAAGGTTTTCTTACAAATTTGATTTTATCACTTTATTTTCAAATTGCTGAAAGCCTGAAAGTGTAAATTTTTTCACTTTTTTGAGGTAGTATGATAATAAATCCCACTTTCAGGAACATGAAAGTGAGATAAAAGCCATTTACACAGGCAGCGAGTACGTGGAACTTGCTGATGCTGGTGTTGATGTTGGTATAATTCTTAAAAGTACCAGTTTTTATGCTGAGCAAGGTGGTCAGGTTAGTGCTGATTATCCTCCAAACTCCGTGTACCATATTATTTACTTGTTTTTTTATTTATTTATTTTTGTGTGGGCAAATGTGCTTCGAAGTATGACATGGTTTAGTGATATTTTAGATATATGATACTGGACTACTTGAAGGCTCCTTTGGATCATTTGAAGTTTGTAATGTTCAAGTTTATGGTGGTTTTGTGATACATCATGGTAAAATTACTGGGGAGTCTGCCAAGTTTCATGTGGGTGATAAAGTTATTTGCAAGGTAAGAGGCTGACACATATAGCAGATCTGATGCTTGTGGTTTGAATATCAATGTTGACCCGTCCACTTATGGGTCTAGGTTGGCATGCTTTATCTCCGATGAGTCCAATAGGACAACTAAGATCAGTGCAAACGGAAACAAGTCTAACGGGTGAAAGTTGCCCGGAGAGTATTGTTAATGGATATTGATCTTTGAAAAACCCAAGTAATTATATAAATGAGTTGGTTTTGTCATCATGTTCAACTGACTAATTCTCTATAAAACGTTTTTAGATATTTGTGATCAGGCTGACCAGACTAGCATAAAAAATTATTCTCTTTGACTCGTTACCAAACTTGCTTGACTCGTGTTTTGCCACCTCTGTTTTTGATGTTTTTGGGTATCTTTATGTAGGTCGACTACAAAAGGCGTCAGCGCATTGCTCCCAATCATACATGTACACACATGTTAAATTTTGCTCTCAGGGTAAATAAAAAATGACCCTTCATTAGTTTTTATTGTCACCTTTGTAAGTCATTTTGTATTCCTAATATTGCAATTTATCTGCAGGAGGTATTAGGGACTCATGTCGATCAGAAAGGATCCATTGTTCTTCCAGAAAAATTAAGATTTGACTTCTCTCATGGTAGGCTTATTGGCACCTCATTTTGTCACCACAATCATGTATTAATACTTCAAAACTTTTTATTTCAGGGAAACCCGTAAAACCAGAGGACCTTCGCAGAATTGAATCCATTGTGAATGAACAAATCAAAGCTGAATTAGACGTTTCTGCAAAAGAGGCAAGCCTGGCTGATGCTAAAAGAGTTAATGGTTTGCGGGCTGTTTTTGGTGAGGTAAGCATTTTAAAAAGCAACCTGGATGGACCCGTTTGCCATACAAATGTGTCCAAAATGCCCACTTTTAATCTGACGGATGTTGGACTTTCCATGATGGTTTAGGTGTATCCTGATCCAGTTAGGATTGTTGCAATTGGTCGACAAGTGGACGATCTTTTGGCTGATCCCGAAAGTGAAGAATGGGTGTCGATATCTGCAGAGCTATGTGGAGGTACGTTTATTTTTTATTGTTGGTGACTCGTATAATGCTTGTTTCATATCCTATATTAAATACTGAACTTTATGAGTATTTAGGGACTCATATTTCAAATACACGGGAGGCGAAGGCTTTTGCACTACTGTCTGAGGAGGGAATTGCCAAGGGGATTCGGAGGGTTACTGCCGTAACAACAGATTATGCTTTCGATGCTATCAAAAAGGCAGCTGAACTCGAGCAGGAAGTTGATCAGGCATCGAAGCTGGAAGGAAGCCTTCTTGAACAGGTTGGTTAATTAGTTTATAGAAGGGGGATATTTTCCTAATTTAACAATAATGGGCAAGTAATATTAGGCTTTCTCTGGGTGAAACGACTGATACAAAGGGTCCAAACGGGTATATACGAAAATGTTCAAATTGGGTCAAGATGATCTAGGTCAGGGTACGTTGTGTTTCCTCGTTCTTTAATCCCATTGGTTTTATTATCTGAGCTCATAAATACTGAGTTTAAATGTCACTATAGAAACTGTACTTGTAAAATAGTACTGTAGTCATTTTTTCCTGGAACGTAGCAATTTAGGAGAGATTTTAAGCATGTATTACTATTGGGACGCTATAGTAATAGTACTGTAACCACACACACGACACACCTTATCATTACCATTTAATCAAGTTTTGAATTTTCTCATCATACAATAATGTATACATCTTATTAGTTTGTTTGTAACAGAATGTTAGAGTTGCATTTTAATTTTAAAGAAAATTTTAAGACCTTATCTTGACTCACTTGGGACGGTACAGAATTGGGTCACTTTGACACGTTAGGAATTTGACACCACACTCATTTTGCCCCCTCTAGTTTCTTATTCTTAGATTTTGTCTTCACCTTCTCTGTGTACTATGCGAACTGCCAAATTAACTCCTCTCTAGACTTCATCAGTGCTTATATTTACTTTTGTAATTTCTTTTTGGAATATGTTGCTTGAAGTTTTTATGATGTTTGTTGTGTGTGGTTCTTTTTATTTCAGAAAGTGACCTCTTTAAATGGTCAAGTAGAATCAGCTTCTATTTCATCTGCAAAGAAGGCTGATTTAAAGGCAAAAATCTCAATCCTTCAGGTAAATAATATCCATCCTACTACTCTCAGTTTCTGTTACAAACCTGCCACTGAAACCTGTCATTAATAGATGAGTACGTGTCTATTATATTTCAGAATTTGGTAATAAAAGCAAAAAAGAAGGCCGCAGAAGAGAACATAAACAAAGCTGTTGAAGCAGCAATTAAGGCTGCAGAAGTTGCTTCTTCTGAAGGTGTACCTTTCTGCATTTCACACGTTGCCGTAGGATCGGACAATGCTGCTATTCGCGAAGCAGTTGTGAAAGTCATGGAGCAGAAGGTTGGTTTAAAGTTGCATAAATATTATCTGGTTATCAATGTATTGTGTTTTTTTTATTTCTTATAATGTATTGATTTTGTGAACGTATTTTGTTGGGTGGGCAGGGAATGCCAGTTATGGTTTTTACTACTGATAGACAGTCAAATAAGGCGTTAGTTTGTGCTGGTGTGCCAGAAAAAAGTGATAAAAGCAACCAGTTGAAGGTTTTGGAGTGGCTGAAGGCGGCATTGAAGCCACTAGAAGGCAAAGGTGGTGGAGGAAAAGGCGGTCTTGCTCAAGGCCAGGTATGTTTCTTTACTCTTTTAACTTACATGTCTGGGTGGCGAGTTTGAATTTGGTCATCTTTGGCATGGGCTAGACCAGGCTTGTTTCGTTTGTTATTCCCTTGACTAATGATGATGATCATTTATTTCTTCAGGGACCCGATATACAGCATGTAGACGAAGCAATAGACGTTGCCAAGTCATTTGCAGCACTCAAGCTAGGCTAAAAAGCATATCTTTAGGGCGTTTAAACATACGTCTGCTCATTTCAGCTTGTGATTACAAACCCAATGGTTGGTTGGGGTTATGGCAAGCATATAGTGAATTGAGCTGAAAGGAAAACAATAGATTGTTGACACATATTTGAATTCGACTTGTATTGATGTCCATTTCCTATTGAGTGAACACGATGGATTGTTGACAAATACACTTTGGTTTTACTAGTTTTATCTGTTTCCTATATCTTGGTGGCTTGTTATCTATTTTTTTCATCATCTAACTTGTTATAAGATGGCTTTCTCTTATATCGAATCTTTCGATAATAAGTAGCTATGCTTGTTGCATGTTACATTCACGTAAGTTGATGATAAAGTGTGTACTGTGTATTGTAATTAACCGTAGCTAAATGTACTACAACCAAAACCAATTGCCCATAGACCATAGCTAACAACTGATCTCAACTAACAACCGTACAACCAACCAAAATGATTGGCAATGCAACCTAAAACCTAAAGAACTGATAACGTACAACAATAATCAAATCAGACACATCAACAATTGATTTGAGACCCACAATCTCAAGACCCCCCATAAAACCCCCATATAACCCTTTGGCTAACGAACCCCCCTCAACCCGTCCATGAAACTACTTGAAACATTCGCCGGGAAAGCTCAAGGCACCCTCCTCGAGAGCGCAAGAAAAAAATCGAAAAGCACATCCTCAACCTGAAAAATCGAATAAGCCAGACGAATCCTCACAATATTTCACTCTGTAAAAACAAAGACTATTAACAATCAAAACGAGCGTCACAACCAATCAAACGACTGTATTTTGATCAACATTTTAAAAAAATCGAGGACTAGAATTGTTAATAGTGGCATATTATAGGGATCTCATTTGTATTCCACCAGCTTTTGTATAACCGGCACTCTGACCGTTGCGCTTTTAGATTGACTCATGGCGGATTTTGAAGCACCTTCCTTTTCTTTAGGTTTTGATTTTACCATATTCGATTCGGAGCCCCGAATTGGTTCTTCAAATCCAATTAGCAACCGTAGCTCGTCCGGGCAGTTCTCAGTAGCTGCTACTACAAAAACACTCGAAGACAACGATGATGATTTTGAAACCCTAATCGTCGATGATTCGGAGCCTGAGTATCTTGATCAGAATCCGGAGCTGAAGCGAATCCGACGTGGACTCTCTATCAGTGCCACGTCATCAACGATTCCGTGCAATGATGAGACAAAGTTGCACTCTACTGCGGTTATTGATGACTGCTGTGGTATTTGCTTTGATTCTATGCGATTTTTATTTTATTTTATGCGATATCATTTTTCTTATGCATTATTATTATTGTTTAATTTTGATGTTATTACTGTAATATATATATTTATTCAAATTGTTAATAGTTGCATATTATAAGTAAGAAGAGAAACGTCATACGTCATTGAATCAGTTGAGTCATCTGCTACAGGAAGTCTTCGTGAATGTTTGCTACCTGCTCATCGCTATTTTTGTCACGATGACCCACGGATTCAAGAGCTTGTTCGAAGTCGCTTACCAAACTTTTCTCCTTTGGATAATGTGACAAAGAGAGATTTTGAGAAGCCTAGTACATCAGAGATTGATTACATGTAAACTCAGCTCCACCTCATGATGTTCTTAACGTTTTACGGTGTATTCTAGTCAGTGACATACTTGTGTATAAAAAATATAGGGGACAGTTTAAATGTGGACAAAGCTCAAATAAAAAGAAAAATTCAAGAAAATCTAAGACTGAAGATATGTCTGACGGTTGGGTGAATCCGAAACTTGGTGTTGACAAAGTGACAACAAAAAGAGCTGTAAAAAGAAAGGTGCATGGTGCCAATCATACTCCTGGGCGTTGGTTAACAGGCTCGGATGGAAAGAAAGTGAGTTGAATTATCTAGTATGTTTGTTATAATTTTCAGTTCATACATCCTTCTAGATTTACCAAAAAGAATGTCAAATACTCAAATGCATTGGAAGTTACCAAAAGCTATTTCTAATGTAATGATACGCCCTACTGATCGTATCACATAATCTTTAATTTTATACGGATTATCCATTTTACAAAGAACAGGGTCCGGCAAGAATGATAAATAGTGCCGGTGCCGGATAAAATCACATGTAATAAGGTAAGAAGTGGCAAAGAAAGGATGATCACCGAGCAAACAGATTGGCATCATAAGCAAAATGATGAATGTGTAGGTTGTTGATGAAGCATGCCGACAAGATATGAGGGATAGGGTTTGTGCGGATAAGAGTTGTCATGAAGAAACACTTGACCAATAACTTAGTCTGTGTATACACGTAAGCCCTTTAACTTGGGCATACATATGTACCATCCGGTAGCATGCAGCCTGCACACGTGCCCAAAATATCTAAGCAGTGGCACACGGGGGAGCGTCAGTGCCACGTCAGCCCGAGTATTTAGGAAAGTTTGTTATGCACACAAGTAGTACGTGTGTCACATCACCAGCTCACATAACAAACTTTTCTGCCTGAAAATAAGTCCCCTTGGGTCACTCATTTCACACACATTCAATCACTATAAATATACTCTGCCAAAATTACGTCTCAGGCACAAGTTTACTCAATTCCGACTGAATTCCAGTCATCACCACCGGAGTTCATCACCTAAGATATTAATTACTCAATCTAATTGAGTAGATTAATCGATTGGTTGTTTTACACTCTTATGAACTCTCAGATTCCGATCGGGTTTGCACGACTGCCGGAGATAAAACAATCGGTTAATCCTCTTTTTCCAAAATTAAGCACTCATATCTATCACGCTAAGTAATAGGTTTGATCATATTGCAACTTCGATCTCTGTATTCAATTTATTTAACACTTCAAATAACTTTTAATTAATTTGTATTATTTTGTAATTAGTAACTTGACCATATATTCTCCCAAAAGTTACTTGTGTTGACCAGTTACTTGTCCCATTCATTTTGTCATTTCTAGATTTATGGGTAACAGCCTAACAGGATGCCAGATTACTTTTACGTATCTGTTTGGTCTTCTGAGGTGCAAATGCGTGTCATTAGGAGCCTGATGGGCTTATTATGTTGGTGATTTATACTTGAATCTCGAGTAAAATAAATTAAAATGGAAGACTAGTTAATTTGCTGTTTCGGATATTATAAGCAGTGTTTATATCAGATATGTATATGTTTTGAACTATTTGGTTGTTACCTTTAGGTCTATGTTGGTAAAAGGGGACAGGAGCTGACTGGCCGAGTTGCGTACTGCCAGTACAAGAAGGTAATTGTGTTTGTATGCGCTTTCAGTTGTGGTTTTTGAAAATTAACAGTTTATTTATTCAATGTATCTTTTATAAAATTTTTGCTAAGGTTTTTTATTAGCATTGCTGAAAGTTGCATTCTTCTGGCAGGAGAGCGGAGCGGGGTTTATGAAGGCAAAGAGGAAATCTTCTACAAAGAAGAAGAAATGAGTGTACAAATACATGGTACTTATATAGTATTATATGGTTGTAATCACTGAAAAAATGTACATGCTTAATGTTTTTATATATGAAAGTGTTTGTTTATCAACCCAATTCAACCCTGTTTCAACCAATGCATTAGTACATAATAATTTTGTTTTAAGATGAGGTTGGTTATTGAAATTAACATGAAACTGAAGATAATATAACTTTTGAGCTTGAAACTAGCAATAACTGGTTCCAGTCGCTTCAAATGGGTCATAAATTTTCAATTTGTAAACATCTCAAGCTAATTGTTGAAAACATATATCCATGATATTACATTGTATTACTTAAAATTCCCTTTATACATTATCAACATTATCGCATTTAGCAAGTTACCAACAATTATTCATTCGGAGGTACGTAGCAAAAGCATCCGCCATCGACACAAATATATTTCCCGTAAATGGGGCAAGTCAGTGCACAGTCGATATCTTGATGACATAATTGTCCAATGTTTACCATCTTTCCTATAAACTCCCCAGCCGGAACTTTAACATTAGCCGACGAGCGTGCACCTTTCGATTGTAAAATTCCTGAAACGTAGTCGAAATTGTTAGCATTCATTAGCAAGATTGTTAAAAGCACTATCATCAACGAAGCATTTTTCATCATTTTTATTGGAGAAAAATTAGTTTTGTTTGTCTTATGGCTATTGATTTAAGTCGGATCCCTTACTTATATACGTAAAAAACATCAAGAAAGAAAATGGAAATTAGGTACGTAATTACTAGGAGTTTTTTTTTAGCATGTATTAATGTGTATTTATTATTTAATAAACACTGAAACGTATGTTAGGACATTTAGGTCATTGTAAAAAAATAAAATAAAATTCGTATACTAAATGTTCGTCGTTGTACTCACCTAAATTGGAAAACAATAAGGTTATTGAAGATGTAAATATGCTTCACAATTCAAATTCATACGTATTAAACTACAAAAACTGCAAACATGACTATAAGAGAAAGGAAAATGCCCACCAACTTTCAAATTGTTGTCGTTTATTCTAAACCAACTGAGTTAAAGTAGCATTACTTCAACTTTAATAGAAATATTTGTGGCAATATTTTGCAAACTCTAAACATCAACTAGAGTCTTACTTTAGATTTGAATTTTCAAATTTGTGAAAACAATATTATAACTATCACTTCACGTCTTCACTAGTAATCACTGTTGCAAAACCCCCCGTCTCGAGCCGTTGCGATGCCCGTTGCGACGGTTTGGTGACTAGCCCGTCCCGTCTCGAAGAAAACCGTCTAAAATGACAGTCAACGGTCAAAATTTGGGTCAAAGTTGAAAAAATCAGGTCAAAGTCTCTCAAAATTTGGAAAAGCCAGAAAGTCGGTAAAATCGGTCAAAATTGTCGTATTTTAGTTTGAATTTTCTATATTATAAAAACGGTGATAGCGATTATGGGTACAAATTGGTGAATTAAAGTTTTTGGCTTTAAAATATGTACACATATATACATTTATGTACTTATATATATATTTAAAAGTCAACTTTGGTCAACGTCCGTCTCGACCCCGTCTCGAACGTCTCGACCTTTTTAGGACCCAACCGTCTCGACCTCGTCTCACGTCTTTTGCAATCTTGCTAGTAATAACGAGCCATCCGAAACAGTAAAATCAAATCTAGATGACCTATATTCGAAACACTCACGTGGCTCGTTATTAATAATTGTATGTATATTAAAAAACTACAAGGACATTCCATGTAGTTTGTACGAGATTTCAGATTCAATCAATGAACTTTTTTTCACGAAGGCAATCATTGTCGTTTGCAAATACTAGACAGTCCTCGGTTTGACAGGTGTTATAACAGTCATATTACTATTATATATATATATGTAAAAGGTTTAATAATAAAGCATATAGTCCTAATTACCTTAATAAATAAAATCTTTAGATATTTCGGGGTTTTTGGATTAGCGATTTGAGAAAGATTATTTAATTATTACGTTTTGAAATCGCAAATAATCTAATTTAAGTGTTTGGTAATTAACTATTAAAAATTGATTATTTACGTCTAGGTGGTCTCAAAACGCAGAAACAGAACAGTTGGTGGGGAGGTACTGTTTGTAAACGTGATTCTTAGAGAAAATCCCATCACTTGAATTTTACCGTCATACCCTTGTATTATATGGGAAGTGATATGTACACAACCAAGTTTTACAAATACGCAACCAAACATTCTTTACAGTGTTGTACTATACAACACTGTAAAACATGTTTGGTTGTGTATTTGTAAAAATTAGTTGTGTGCATGTCATCACCCATATTATATACCAATATTAAAGTATACTCCGTACAAGCTTTACTTATCTCTACTTATCTCATTGCTTTAGAAATGCTACCAACTGCAGCTTTAGTAATCATTTCCTTGATGTTAATATTTTGCCATGTTATTATTTTCTACATATTTATATATTTCCCTATTAATAACATGTTGAATTTCTGTACTACAAAACCTTTGTTATTGAATTTTTTAATCTATTAAATCTAAATCATACTAGACTGTCTTTATATTATTTACAATTACTAAATTATTATTATCATATTGATTATAATATAATATAATGGTGTCATATAGTTCCAGTTGTCTATATATTTGTATTATTACATTTGTATGTTATTATATTATTATTATTATCATTATCATTATTATTATTATTATTAGAATTAGAATTAGAATTAGAATGTCCATTTTAGTAATTTTATTTGTTATGTTTCAAGTAATCTGATTTTTCCAAACACTCAGAAAATTAATTATCAGATTATTGCGATATCAAACAGCATAATCATATCCAAACACCATTAAATTAAATCACGTTTCGATACAGCTGATTATCTGATTCTGATTATCTAAAACGTATAATCAATTTTCAAATCGCTAATCCAAACACCCCCTTAATAGTATTAACTACTGTATTAATTATTAGATTAAAACCAAACATGGCCAAACTCATGTTAAGTTGGCCAGGCATTGTACAATTTTATCAGATAAGATTGACTATATGTCTTACTCCTTAAGACCATTTGTATCGGAATAAACCCACGGGCGTGGGAATCCTGCATGGCACAAAGCAACACCAATTGTATACGTAATGGTGTGTGGGTTTTGGACGTTTGAGAGGCGTGTGTTGGAATACTACACCAAAAGCAACATGCATGAGATTTAATATATTGATTTTATATTATTTTAAAAATATTATTTTTTATCCTTTTTAACTATTTTATAAAATATATTTTAACACATCAATACAATACTCCTACCCACATCAAAAACCCATGCATCATAGTCATCAAAAAAGTGTTGAGTATGGAGATTTGAACAAGAATTAAAATCAAAGGAAAAGCGAGTCCAAAGAATGTCACTCTTGGTGACATATTCTCACCATTGATGAGGTGATATGGTGAAACGCGAGAATTATAGTCGATCTTTTTGAGCTGGTAGAACAAGTATGTCACCAATGGTGACATTATGGTCACCAGACGTGACATTTTGTCTTGGTCAGCAAGTCAGACGGATTTCTTGTTTATTTTGTGTTCCCCTATAAAAATAAACACCATATAACTTGTAAAGGTGTGCACGATAATAACAAAGAAAAATCTCGGTTTTGCGCATGTGGATTAACCCTTATCCGTGTTTGAAGTTGGGATATAATCACGTTAAATCGTTGTGTCATTTTTATGCTTTTATTTATCATTCTTATGCTTTAATTAATCGTTTGTCGTTTGTGGGATTGGTGATTGGTTTAAATCACCTGTCTTGTTGGGTCCCAAATTCCTAAAAAGTGGTATCAAGAGCTTAAAGTTGAAGATCCGGGCACGATGGCGAATTGAAAGCAAGTTTTTTTCGATAATGGTTGATGAACCAGTTTTTTTTTATCAAGGTTATTAAAACGACGGGCTTAAGGATTTGTTTTGCAACATGTATCGAGACTAGGTGACTTAGTTGTTCGCGATGAACTCATGGGTATGTCTATGTATCCGGAAGAGTTGATCACATTGGAATTCGGGTAACGGTTCTAAAAGTTATCATGCAGTTGTTCGCGACGTTTGTATGATGATGGTGGTTCTTTTTCGCCAAGGGTTACGGAGTCAGAGGTCGGTTCGATGGGTTCGTTGCGGAGAGATTTTTCGGGAGATTCGGGAGTCGGATCTAAGTTCTCGTTCTTTGCGATCCCGTGCGACAAAATGTTTGAACTTTAAAATTCGGAGTTCCAGGAGCTGCTATAGAATAAAATTCATAGCGGATTTGTTAACTTTTGGTTACACTTAATTTTTTGGTTGTAGATAGAAGACTTGCTGATCTACACGTGTTAAAAAGTTGAGGCCGATCTGACCGTCGGATCTTGAGATATGATTTTTCGATGGGAAGTTTTCAGGATGAAATGTTTTCAATTTGATGACGCGAGTGCGAGATGGTTTTGTTTCAAAACTTCGAGCGATACGAGCTGTGCTTTCAGATATGTGAGTTTGTTACGGGAGCTAATGAGGGTGTTCTTCTTTCGATTTAGAGCGGTTAGGTAACGAACTAGATGCATCGGTTTGAAAGTCGACAGTGAGAGTATCGGGGAAGTTTGGTGCTTGCAGTTTAAAAACGGGATGACCAATGGTATTTGGTCAATATTCCAGTGATTATGGAATATGAGGGAGGATTAGATCTTCTTGTCACTAATGGTAATTGGTTGTCGAAGGGTGTCGTATAGAACCCATTCGACGGTTGCTCGGTTTTGGTTGGCGTTTCAACAAAAGAAGCGATTTTCTTCGAGGGTGATCAATTAAAAGTCTTTTAGTGATGGAAGAGGGGCGGATAATCATGTAAGTCCCGGAACTTGAGCTTTCTAGGATCGTTGAGGGTGTTGGGAACTTGGCATGATTTGGTTAACCGGATAGAAGTTATCGAGCTAGTAGGAGTTAGTCAACTAGTAGAGTGGTGGAGATGATTATGCGACGTCGTTCTCCAATGTTCTTAAGATTAGTGTGATGATTTCGCGTAACACTGGAGCTTCGAGTACTTGTTTTACTCTTCGATGGCAAAGAAATTTGCGACTGACTAGTGGTACGAACCAAATATCTTCTTGAGTAGCCGCAGTTTGTTTCTTACTCGTATAGTGGGAGCGTGCTTGGGATGAGAAGATGGGTTTGTAAAGTTCATAGCTATGAGGTGGTCAGTGTACCGGCAAGAACGCGAAAAGTTGAAAGGATAGTATATTTCGAGGTTATGATAGCGTTCTCACTTGAAAGGACCCGTTCATATACATTATAAACGATTCACAATAGTTGATTTCATCGCGAGGTATTTGACCTCTATATGATACATTTTACAAACACTGCATTCGTTTCTAAAAGACAAACTTTCTTTACAACGAAAGTTGACGGCATGCATACCATTTCATAATACATCCGACTATAATTGACTTAATAATAATCTTGATGAATTTCAACGACTCGAATGCAACGTCTTTCAAAATATGCCATGAATGACTCCATGTAATATCTCTAAAATGAGCAAATGCACAGCGGAAGATTTCTTTAACACCTGAGAATAAACATGCTTTAAAGTGTCAACCAAAAGGTTGGTGAGTTCATAGGTTTAATTTCTATATAATAATCATAATATTTAATAAGCCACAAGATTTCATTTAATTAAATGTGCAGGATCATTACAACTGCAAAAATCATTCATACGATGAATCACCTGGTAACCGACCTTAACATAGAGCGCTTAAGATATCTGGCATCATACATTCCACTATTCAAATGTATGACAAGAACCCTTCGAAGTACTAAAGCATTTCCACTATTCGAAAATGGGGGTGGTTGGTGCCCGTAGATCTACCTTTAGGATTCGCGTCAATTAGTGTTTTTCACTAATTCTTAGGTTACCAAGCATAATAATAATAAGTACAGATATCCGGTATAACAAAACAATCGTAGAATGTAGTTTCATGAACTTGTGCTTATTTTGTAAAACATTTATAAAAGCAGTGCATGTATTCTCAGTCCCAAAAATATATATTGCAAAAGCATTTAAAAATGGAGCAAATGAAACTCACCATACTGTATTTCGTAGTAAAAATACATATAACGTCATTGAATAAGTGCAAGGTTGGCCTCGGATTCACGAACCTAAATTAATTATATATATTTATGTGTTGGTCAATATTTGTCTAACAAATTAGGTCAAGTCATAGTGTATCACAATCCCAAGGCTCGAGAATAATATGTAAAGGTCAACAAAAGTCAATTTGACTCAAAATAATTTCCAAAATCTATACATGATTAATATATAGTTTAAATTGAAATGTCCCGTTCTTATTGATTAAAAATGTTCCATATTAATTGATTTCGTTGCGAGGTTTTGACCTCTATATGAGACATTTTTCAAAGACTGCATTCATTTTTAAAATAAACCATAACCTTTATTTCATAAATAAAGGTTTAAAAAGCTTTACGTAGATTATCAAATAATGATAATCTAAAATATCCTGTTTACACACGACCATTACATAATGGTTTACAATACAAATATGTTACATCGAAATCAGTTTCTTGAATGCAGTTTTTACACAATATCATACAAACATGGACTCCAAATCTTGTTCTTATTTTAGTATGCAACAGCGGAAGCTCTTAGTATTCACCTGAGAATAAACATGCTTTAAACGTCAACAAAAATGTTGGTGAGTTATAGGTTTAACCTATATATATCAAATCGTAACATTAGACCACAAGATTTCATATTTCAATACACATCCCATACATAGAGATAAAAATCATTCATATGGTGAACACCTGGTAACCGACATTAACAAGATGCATATATAAGAATATCCCCATCATTCCGGGACACCCTTCGGATATGATATAAATTTCGAAGTACTAAAGCATCCGGTACTTTGGATGGGGTTTGTTAGGCCCAATAGATCTATCTTTAGGATTCGCGTCAATTAGGGTGTCTGTTCCCTAATTCTTAGATTACCAGACTTAATAAAAAGGGGCATATTCGATTTCGATAATTCAACCATAGAATGTAGTTTCACGTACTTGTGTCTATTTTGTAAATCATTTATAAAACCTGCATGTATTCTCATCCCAAAAATATTAGATTTTAAAAGTGGGACTATAACTCACTTTCACAGATTTTTACTTCGTCGGGAAGTAAGACTTGGCCACTGGTTGATTCACGAACCTATAACAATATATACATATATATCAAAGTATGTTCAAAATATATTTACAACACTTTTAATATATTTTGATGTTTTAAGTTTATTAAGTCAGCTGTCCTCGTTAGTAACCTACAACTAGTTGTCCACAGTTAGATGTACAGAAATAAATCGATAAATATTATCTTGAATCAATCCACGACCCAGTGTATACGTATCTCAGTATTGATCACAACTCAAACTATATATATTTTGGAATCAACCTCAACCCTGTATAGCTAACTCCAACATTCACATATAGAGTGTCTATGGTTGTTCCGAAATATATATAGATGTGTCGACATGATAGGTCGAAACATTGTATACGTGTCTATGGTATCTCAAGATTACATAATATACAATACAAGTTGATTAAGTTATGGTTGGAATAGATTTGTTACCAATTTTCACGTAGCTAAAATGAGAAAAATTATCCAATCTTGTTTTACCCATAACTTCTTCATTTTAAATCCGTTTTGAGTGAATCAAATTGCTATGGTTTCATATTGAACTCTATTTTATGTATCTAAACAGAAAAAGTATAGGTTTATAGTCGTAAAAATAAGTTACAAGTCATTTTTGTAAAGGTAGTCATTTCAGTCGAAAGAACGACGTCTAGATGACCATTTTAGAAAACATACTTCCACTTTGAGTTTAACCATAATTTTTGGATATAGTTTCATGTTCATAATAAAAATCATTTTCCCAGAATAACAACTTTTAAATCAAAGTTTATCATAGTTTTTAATTAACTAACCCAAAACAGCCCGCGGTGTTACTACGACGGCGTAAATCCGATTTTACGGTATTTTTCGTGTTTCCAGGTTTTAAATCATTAAGTTAGCATATCATATAGATATAGAACATGTGTTTAGTTGATTTTAAAAGTCAAGTTAGAAGGATTAACTTTTATTTGCGAACAAGTTTAGAATTAACTAAACTATGTTCTAGTGATTACAAGTTTAAACCTTCGAATAAGATAGCTTTATATGTATGAATCGAATGATGTTATGAACATCATTAATACATCAAGTTCCTTAGATAAACCTAATGGAAATGAGAAAAATAGATCTAGATTCAAAGGATCCTTGGATGGCTTGAAAGTTCTTGAAGCAGAATCATGACACGAAAACAATTTCAAGTAAGATTTCCACTCGAAATAAGATTGTTATAGTTATAGAAATTGAATTAAAGTTTGAATATGATTATTACCTTGTATTAGAAAGATAACCTACTGTAAGTAACAAAGGTTTCTTGATCTTGAAATGGATTTAGAAAACTTGGAAGTAAACTTGCAATCTTGGAAGTATTCTTGATTTTATGAAACTAGAACTTTTAGAATTTATGAAGAACACTTAGAACTTGAAGATAGAACTTGAGAGAGATCAATTAGATGAAGAAAATTGAAGAATGAAAGTGTTTGTAGGTGTTTTTGGTCGTTGGTGTATGGATTAGATATAAAGGATATGTAATTTTGTTTTCATGTAAATAAGTCATGAATGATTACTCATATTTTTGTAATTTTATGAGATATTTCATGCTAGTTGCCAAATGATGGTTCCCACATGTGTTAGGTGACTCACATGGGCTGCTAAGAGCTGATTATTGGAGTGTATATACCAATAGTACATACATCTAAAAGCTGTGTATTGTACGAGTACGAATACGGGTGCATACGAGTAAAATTGTTGATGAAACTGAACGAGGATGTAATTGTAAGCATTTTTGTTAAGTATAAGTATTTTGATAAGTGTCTTGAAGTCTTTCAAAAGTGTATGAATACATATTAAAACACTACATGTATATACATTTTAACTGAGTCGTTAAGTCATCGTTAGTCGTTACATGTAAATGTTGTTTTGAAACCTTTAGGTTAACGATCTTGTTGAATGTTGTTAACCCATTGTTTTTTATAACAAATGAGATGTTAAATTGTTATATTATCATGATATTATGATATATAATATATCTTAGTATGATATATATACAGTTAAATGTCGTTACAACGATAATCGTTACATATATGTCTCGTTTCGAAATCATTAAGTTAGTAGTCTTATTTTTACATATGTATTTCATTGTTAATACACTTAATAATATATTTACTTATCATTTAACATAATTAACCAAGTGTATCAATATCTTAATATGATTCATATGTACCTAGTAAGACGTTGTTATAACGATAATCGTTATATATATCGTTTTCGAGTTTCTTAAATTAATAGTCTCATTTTTTATGTATATAACTCATTGTTAAAATACCTAATGAGATACATACTTATAATAAAATCATGTTAACTATATATATAACCATATATATGTCATCGTATAGTTTTTACAAGTTTTAACGTTCGTGAATCACCGGTCAACTTGGGTGGTCAATTGTCTATATGAAACCTATTTCAATTAATTAAGTCTTAACAAGTTTGATTGCTTAACATGTTGGAAACACTTAATCATGTAAATAACAATTTCATTTAATATATATATAAACATGGAAAAGTTCGGGTCACTACAGTACCTACCCGTTAAATAAATTTCGTCCTGAAATTTTAAGCAGTTGGAGGTGTTGACGTATCTTCTGGAAATAAATGCGGGTATTTCTTCTTCATCTGATCTTCACGCACCCAGGTGAACTCGGGTCCTCTACGAGCATTCCATCGAACCTTAACAATCGGTATCTTGTTTTGTTTAAGTCTCTTAACCTCACGATCCATTATTTCGACGGGTTCTTCAATGAATTGAAGTTTTTCATTGATTTGGATTTCGTCCAACGGAATAGTGAGATCTTCTTTAGCAAAACATTTCTTCAAATTTGAGATGTGGAAAGTGTTATGTACAGCCGCGAGTTGTTGAGGTAGCTCCAGTTGGTAAGCTACTGGTCCGACACGATCTATAATCTTGAATGGTCCAATGTACCTTGGATTTAGTTTCCCCCGTTTACCAAATCGAACAACGCCTTTCCAAGGTGAAACCTTAAGCATGACCATTTCTCCAATTTCAAACTCTATATCTTTTCTTTTACTGTCCGCGTAGCTCTTTTGTCGACTCTGGGCGGTTTTCAATCTTTCTTGAATTTGGATGATTTTCTCGGTAGTTTCTTGTATTATCTCCGGACCCGTAATCTGTCTATCCCCCACTTCACTCCAATAAATCGGAGACCTGCATTTTCTACCATAAAGTGATTCAAACAGCGACATCTCAATGCTTGAATGGTAGCTGTTGTTGTAGGAAAATTCTGCTAACGGTAGATGTCGATCCCAACGGTTTCCGAAATCAATAACACAAGCTCGTAGCATGTCTTCAAGAGTTTGTATCGTCCTTTCGCTCTGCCCATCAGTTTGTGGATGATAGGCAGTACTCATGTCTAGAGAGTTCCCAATGCTTGCTGTAATGTCTGCCAGAATCTTGAAATAAATCTGCCATCCCTATCAGAGATAATAGAGATTGGTATTCCATGTCTGGAGACGACTTCCTTCAAATACAGTCGTGCTAACTTCTCCATCTTGTCATCTTCTCTTATTGGCAGGAAGTGTGCTGACTTGGTGAGACGATCAACTATTACCCAAATAGTATCATAACCACTTGCAGTCCTTGGCAATTTAGTAATGAAATCCATGGTAATGTTTTCCCATTTCCATTCCGGGATTTCAGGTTGTTGTAGTAGACCTGATGGTTTCTGATGTTCAGCTTTGACCTTAGAACACGTCAAACATTCTCCTACATATTTAGCAATATCAGCTTTCATACCTGGCCACCAAAATTGTTTCTTAAGATCCTTGTACATTTTCCCCGTTCCAGGATGTATTGAGTATCTGGTTTTATGAGCTTCTCTAAATACCATTTCTCTCATATCTCCAAATTTTGGTACCCAAATTCTTTCAGCCCTATACCGGGTTCCGTCTTCCTAAATATTAAGATGCTTCTCCGATCCTTTGGGTATTTCATCCTTTAAATTTCCCTCTTTTAAAACTCCTTGTTGCGCCTCCTTTATTTGAGTAGTAAGGTTAGTGTGAATCATTATATTCATAGATTTTACTCGAATGGGTTCTCTGTCCTTTCTGCTCAAGGCGTCGGCTACCACATTTGCCTTCCCCGGGTGGTAACGAATCTCAAAGTCGTAATCATTCAACAATTCAATCCACCTACACTGCCTCATATTCAGTTGTTTCTGATTAAATATGTGTTGAAGACTTTTGTGGTCGGTATATATAATACTTTTGACCCCATATAAGTAGTGCCTCCAAGTCTTTAATTTAAAAACAACCGCGCCTAATTCCAAATCATGCGTCGTATAATTTTGCTCGTGAATATTCAATTGTTTAGACGCATAAGCAATCACCTTCGTCCGTTGCATTAATACACAACCGAGACCTTGCTTTGATGCGTCACAATAAATCACAAAATCATCATTCCCTTCAGGCAATGACAATATAGGTGCCGTAGTTAGCTTTTTCTTCAATAATTGAAACGCCTTCTCTTGTTCATCCTTCCATTCAAATTTCTTCCCTTTATGCGTTAATGTAGTCAAGGGTTTTGCTATTTTGGAGAAATCTTGGATGAATCTTCTGTAGTTGATGTGTGCAGCGGGGTGTACGAAATAGTATTAATTTAAATATGAAATACGATGAAATATTACACAAGTTTTAATTATTTATTTACAAAATGGATATACCTAAACCTTGCTACAACACTATAGGCAGTGTACCTAATCGTAGAGTAGTATAGTTTTTAGTAAGTCCGGTTCGTTCCACAGGGAGCGGGCTTATTGCACACTATATTTTTAAACAATTATATTTGTACAAAATATATTATATTGATAATATATAAAAGGGGGTTTATCGTTTAATGACTGGTTTGTCGATTTTATATTTTAAGTTACAATTAAAACCTAATGCAAAATATAAATGACGATAATTAAAGTAGCGAAAAATAAATGACAATAAATAAATGACGTTAAATAAAATAGCGAGTAAATAAAAGTACGATGAAATATGAAATAAAATATATTATGCTTATTTAAACTTCCGTAACCATGATGGTTGACGTGTTGATTTTAATTTTATGCCCATGGGTTAATTGTCCTTTGTCCTGGATTATTTAATATGTCCGTCTGGTTTTTGTCCATAACAGTCCATCGGTCATAAATTTAAAGTGCGAGTGTCCTCATCAAATTATCCTTATACCCGAAGTCAAATATTTCAACTAATTGGGGACTTAAACTGTAACAGGGTTTTAATACTTTGTTTAATAATTACACTAGGATATCGACTGCGTGTAACCCAATGTTTTAATACTTTGTTATCAATTATGCCAATTGTCCTTGTACATAATTTCACCCCTGTTTTAATAATTCCATAGACTATTAATCCATTCCCGTGTCCGGTTAAATGAACGATTATTAGTACATATAAATATCCCGCCTATCGTGTCCGATCGAGTGTATATGGTTATTTATAGGGACGTCCAATTGTAAATCTTTATATTAAAATTAACAAACTATCATTTAGTTAAACAAATATAAAGTCCATTAATAGCCCATAGTCTAATTTCCACAAGTGTCGTTCTTTTGTCCAAACCCCAATTAAGGTACAAAGCCCAATTACCCCGTCTTTAATATTTAGTCCAACATCATGATTACTTTGGCTCAAATAAGCATAATAATAACTTAAGTACGAGACATTAATTTAAAAAGGAGAACATAGCTTACATTGATTATTTATCGCGTAGTGTTACACGGACAGAGCTCCGACTTTAAAACCCGTAAAATAACCTTTACATAACCCGAACTAATCTAATATAAAACTACCCTATACTATATATATTATATATATATTTATTTATTTATTTATTACAGAGTACTATTATTATTATTTTTATTATATCTATATTCGGCAGAATGCATGGCCTTTTATAGGGATTTCTGATTTTTCAAACTCCGCGAGTCGTGGAGTTTTTGGCCTTCAAACTCCGCGAGTCGTGGAGTTTGATTTTTCAGCTCACAATTTTTTTGGATCTTAGCTTGTCGACGTAATTAAATAATAATATAATATATAAATAATTTTAAGAATTATTTAAATATTATATTTTATTTATGTGCATAGTTGACTTGTAATTTTTGCACCGTTGCGTCGCGCGTTGAGAGTTGACTCATGTCCCGGTTCCGGATTTTCGAACGTCCTTTCGTATAATTTAATATCTTGTACTTTGTGTTCCGCAACTTGTACTTTTGTCATTTTTAGACGTTTCTTATCAATAAATTGAACCACTTGGATTGTATCTTGTACATTTGAGCTTTTTGGTCATTTGCGTCTTCAAATCGTCGTTTTCGCCTTTTGTCCTCGCACTTATTTAATATAAACGATTACAACTTAAAATAGGACAATTACAACTAAATAATTTACATATTGGGAGGATATTGCTACTAAATATATGTTCATTTGGAGCACTATCAAATATCCCCACACTTGAACGTTGCTTGTCCTCAAGCAATACAGAACTTGAAATATAATACATCACACGAATCACTTCTTTATTCTTCACACTTTATACATTAGTGATTTTGAGATGGTGTTATGAACAATGGTAGTAACGATGTGGTTTACAGTCCCACATGACTATAAAAATTTAGATCCTTTAGGAAATTGGATCTTTATAAAAATATTTGATCTTTTAAAAATTCATTCTAGCTTTTATCCTAGATAAGTTTTCCGGAATAACCCTTCACCGGTGTTTGCAAAATGTTTTTGTGGGTTTTGTGGGTTTCAGATTTGAAAATTTTAGCTCAAAAATTATGATTTTGTGTCACCCACTTGCTAACCTTGTATTAGGAAAGCAACACGTCCAGTATACTTGCTTCGTATATTACCTTTCGGTAAACTACCGTCCGGTTGTAAAGGAAAGCGTTAAACAAGCAACTGTTAAGGCAATGTCCCCTGACATGCTTTTAATTATGGTCTATAACGTGTCGGACGCAATTACTATCCTTTGTAGGAGCAATAGTAAAGCTCACCCTTATAATTTTTCGGTCTGGCACAAGGTCCTGTCTTTGACATGCTATGCAACCACCGTTCTTACGGTTGACACCCGATTTGGTTCAGGTGACCTAATGAATTTCAGGTGAATTCCTAGGATTTTACGTTCAATGGTAATGAACGCATTGAAAATAGGTTTTCAGAAAATAAATCGGTTTTAATTTTGATCAAAATATTTTCTCGTTCAAGCTCGAGTTTAGATATCATTGAATTCCATGAGTTTGTAATTCTAAATCTTTAAGGTCAATCTCAAGGATTGAGTAATATCAGGCTTAAAAGCTGATTTTTAATCTTTAAGGAGATTATCCTTTCTGGGGATCTGATTCATTAGTCTTATCAAGCTAATTTGCACGGTGCCCCTCATTGTATGAGATAAATCCTTCTCATGGTTAGGATAAATCTGACCACTTGGCGACTCTGTTTGATGCTGAGGTCCGTGGATTTCCTGCTGATTTTAGAGATGACTTTTCTAGATTTTTCGTCAACCTACAGCTGGTCTGGACGACAACTTCTTGACCTAAATCAAGAAGCGCGTGTATTTTTCGAAAGACTTTACTTCCTTTTAATGATGGAATTGATTCATTGTGTAGATCCTTCGTTCTTTCAAAAGTATTACAGTAAATCGGGTAAAACTGATTAAAATCGTCCAAAACAAAAGTACCTGCAATAATTTTACAGAAACATGTGATAGATAGTTTTTAATTGAATAACTTGGTACATTCTCCCCACACTTAGTTTCTTTCTTTGCCTTTTTATTCTCCTTTATTCCATTTTAAATGAATTCAATCGTTTTAGGGTGTTTCTCAATTTATGTCCTTTCTGAGGTAACGATAATTTCGGTATTAACACCTAGTTTTCATCGTTCATAAATATGTATAAACATGATTTTGAATTCATTTAGTTGAAAATTTTTCAAATTTTCACAAAATTTGGCAAATAAAACCAAGTGTAAACCCGAGAGAATTTATAACCCTTCCCCACACTTGAGATCATGCAATGCCCTCATTTGCATGAAATCAGACTCTAATTATAAATTCATGAGGGTGATTAGTGTAGAAAAGTGATTGAAAATACCCAGTTTGTAATTACAAAGCTCGTCGAATGATAGATGGCGCGCCTCATCGTTTATTCCTTCTTGTTTTATCACACATATTTTTCTTCAAAAACGGTTGCTTTTCTGAATTGTTTGCTAATCTTTAAAAATGCGTCTTTTTCCCTAATCATGCATTTTTATTAACGAGTTATGCACTAACCCGAACCCCTAATTTAACGTTAAGTGGGGTTAGACTTCCCCATACTTAGCTGACGACATGTGAAGTCGGTAGAATAAGTTCCAAGAATTAAAATAGTGAGCCAGTTATTTACATCTCGGGTGGTGTATAATATATCAATGGGTTTAAAGTTTAGACTCGCTCGATTGTCACTACTTAATTCTTTTTTAAGTTTAGCTTTTAGTAAATGGATATGTCTCTTTTCTGGTTCTTGGTCAAATGGATCGATATACACCGACATACATATTATAGGGTGGACAATTCCTAACATTTCCTTCCTTTTATTCTCGGGATTAAAGGTTTCACCTCTATTACCCAATTGGGTGAAATCTGAGGTGTCATTATCTATTACAGCTCGTAGTTCATCTTCGATAGATGACTCATCTATTGAGAATATTGGGTTGGAAGGTTGTGAAATGGTGAATTTCGGGATCGAAGTAGATTCTTCTTCATTAACGGTACTTATCGGTCCCACCACTTTGGTATTGGGGGTAAAATTTTCAACGTTATCGTTTTCCCAAGAGTACAAATTTGTCTTCCTTATTTCTTCTTCATCCATAGAGGCTAATGTGTCGATATGTTGTGAAATTGGTAAAACTGAATAAAAAGTATCATCGGGATAGTTGGTGATTTCGGAGCTCTCGAATTCATCAAAATTCGATGATATGAGATTTTCTTGCACAATACTCCTCAGATTAACAGGTGTGTAGTCTGATAGAGTTTCAGCTTGCCGGTTTACAAACTCTCTCATTTGTTCATTTTGAGCATTGAGTTCTTCGAGTTTGATTTTCATATTGTCTAATAAATTTTCAGACACGTAATTTTCCTCGTCTACTGGTTGTTGAGTTTGGAAATATTCTTGGGAATAATCCCAATTTGAATTGTATTCTTCATAATCATTCCATTCAGGTTCCATGGGTGCGTAATTTTCCATAGGAACGTAATAATAACATTCCCATGTTGAGTGATAATCTCCACAGATTTCACAACCAGTTATTGTTTCGTCATTCGTGATCCAAGATTGACCGAACGAATTGTCATCAACACTCGGTTGAGAGTATTGATTTCGTATGTCGTAAAGAGTTTCCAAAATATCTTCGAGACTTTTCATAATGCGCTTATTACCAAATTTTAATTATCCTATTAGTTATAAATATAAAAATTATATAAGTTATCAAATTAATAGACTTTTCTGCTTTTGCCCACGTTTCGAATAGCCAATAGATGCAGCAGGGAGCCAGAACCCTTTAAATCGGAAGCTCACAACTCAGCCACTAACAAATCCAACTATTACTACGAAGCAGAAAATTTGGATGTCTATCAATTTAACCACTTAAAATAATTTTTCGTTTGGAATTATTAGAGAAGAAGTAGAGAAAATTTCTAAGTCCTAAAAACTAGCGTGTCGAGAAATAAGAAAGAAAAAGAGTGCGCGTCGAAAAACGTCAAAAAATAAAAATAAGAAAGAAAAACGTTGAAACTTAAAAGTCTAAAAATTAAATCTAAAAAGTTACGCCTAAAGGTATTAAAGCTTAAAGGAATTCTATATCCAAAACGGCAATAACTTAAAAGGCACTAAAATTTAAAACGGCGTCGTAAAATTCTAAAGCGTCTAAATCTTAATCTAAAGAAAAAGTACTTAAGGGATTTTACGGCAAAGCCTAAAAATCTAGAAATAAAAATAAGCTACGGCAAAATACTAAATTTAAAACTAGCTACGAACAATAAAAATACAAATATTATGCTAAAAACAAATAAAAATAAATAAAAATAAAATAAAAATAAACTTAAAGTTGTAAAAAGTATAATTTTTATAAAAATATTATTTTTATCTTTATTATTTTATAAAAGTATTAATTTTTATTTATAATAAAACTAAATAAAATACAAAATACAAATTAATTTCAAAACTAAAACTAAATATTAATATTAAATATAAACCTAATTAAGTTTTAATAATAATAATTAAATTATACTCGTAATAAATGCCAAATTAGGGTTCTGGGTGCGTCTGTCAGGGTGGCTCCGCGAGTCGTGGAGTTTTAAGCCTGCAAACTCCGCGAGTCATGGAGTTTGCATTTTCGGTTTTTTTTTTTAATTTTATATTGTTTTTCTAAAATGATATATAAATATATTTATACAAAAATAAATTAAAAATCTAGCGTTTCGCCAAGTTCCCTGGCAGCGGCGCCAAAAACTTGATGTGTGCAGCGGGGTGTACGAAATAGTATTAATTTAAATACGAAATACGATGAAATATTACACAAGTTTTAATTATTTATTTACAAAATGGATATACCTAAACCTTGCTACAACACTATAGGCAGTGTACCTAATCGTAGAGTAGTATAGTTTTTAGTAAGTCCGGTTCGTTTCACAGGGAGCGGGCTTATTGCACACTATATTTTTAAACAATTATATTTGTACAAAATATATTATATTGATAATATATAAAAGGGGGTTTACCGTTTAATGACTGGTTTGTCGATTTTTGATGTTATGCGAGGTGTATATAAAATAGTTATTAAATTTTAGCAGAAAATACTATTAAATACGATACAATTTTACACAAGATATTTATTTATTTATAGAATGGATATACTTAAACCTTGCTACAACACTTATAGGCAGTGTACCTAATCGTACAGTAGTGTAGTTTTTAGTAAGTCCGGTTCGTTCCACAGGGAAATCTTTAAACAAAGCTCAACGCTATATTAGTTTACTTTTATAAAAATACAAATATATATATAAGTAATATTATTATTATAAAGGGGGGTTTTTTTACCGTTTTAATGACCGGTTTGTCGATTTTAAAACTTTAGTCGCAGTTAAAACCTAATGTAAAATATAAAATAAATACAAGACTTAAATTAAAGCGTAAAGTAAATAACAATAATGAAATTGCGAATAATAAAAATGCGATAAAATTGCGATAATTAAAAAGTACGATAATTAAAAGTGCAATTAAATAACAATAAATAAAAGTGCGATAATTAGAAGTGCAATTAAATATAAAATAAAGGAAATTAAATATGAAATAAAAGAATTATGCATATTTAAACTTCCGTAATCATGATGTTTGACGTGTTGATTTTAGTTTTATGCCCATGGGTTAATTGTCCTTTGTCCTGGATTATTCAATATGTCCGTCTGGTTTTTGTCCATAACAGTCCATCAGTCATAATTATAAATTGCGAGTGTCCTCATCAAATTATTATTATACCCGAAGTTAAATATTCCAACTAATTGGGGATTCGAATTGTAACAAGGTTTTAATACTTTGTTTAATGAATACACCAGGTTATCGACTGCGTGTAAACCAAGGTTTTACCACTTTGTTAACAATTACACCAATTACCCTTGAATGTAATTTCACCCCTGTTTTAATTATTCTAGTGGCTATTAATCCATTCCCGTGTCCGGTTAAATGAACGATTATTCGTACATATAAATACCCCGCCCATCGTGTCCGATCGAGTGTATATGGTAATTTATAGGGACGCCCAATTGTAAATCTTTATATTAACATTAACAAACTTTCATTTAGTTAAACAAATATAAAGCCCATTAATAGCCCATAGTCTAATTTCCACAAGTGTCGTTCTTTTGTCCAAACCCCAATTATGGTACAAAGCCCAATTACCCAATTTTAGTAATTAGCCCAACATCATGATTACTTCGTTTTAAATAAGCATAATAATAACTTAGCTACGAGACATTAATATAAAAAGGTTGAACATAACTTACAATGATTAAAAATAGCGTAGCGTTACACGGACAGAATTTCGACTTACACCCTTACAACATTCGCTAACATACCCTTATTATTAGGATTTAAAATTAAAATTAAAATTAAAATATAAATTATATATATATATATCGTATATATTGAGAGAGATAGAGAAATAAGATATGAAATTTGATCAGAATTCGGTTTGCTTTATAGCCAGGGTTGAAAATTGGGGCTCCGCGACTCGCGGCAAAATGCCCTTCAAACTCCGCGAGTCGCGGAGATAGTAATTACAGCTCAGTCCTTGGAGTTTTCTCTGCCGACGGTTTTATATATATAAATATAATATATATATAATTAATATAATTAATTATATATTATATTATATTTATATACATAGTTAACTTGTAATTTTTAGTCCGTTGCGTCGAGCGTTAAGAGTTGACTCTGGTCCCGGTTCCGGATTTTCGAACGTCCTCGCGTACAATTTAATATCTTGTACTTTGCGTTTTGAATCTTGTACTCTTGTGATTTCGAGACGTTTCTTATCAATAATTGGAACCTTTTTGATTGTCTTTTGTTCTTTTGAGCTTTTTGGTCGTTTGCGTCTTCAAATCGTCGAATCTGTCTTTTGTCTTCACCTTTTATTATTTAAACGAATATCACTTGTAAATAGAACAATTGCAACTAAAAGCTTGTCTTTCTTGAGGAATAATGCTATGAAATATATGTTTGTTTTTAGCATTATCAAATATTCCCACACTTGAGCGTTGCTTGTCCTCAAGCAATATTGTCTTGAAATACTAGAATCACTTCTTTATTCTTCACACTTTGTACATCAGTGATTTCTATACGGCGGTATAAACAATGGTAGTAACGATATGGTTTACAGTCCCACATGACTATAAAAATTTAGATCCATTAAGGAAATTGGATCTTTATGAAAACATTTGATCTTTTGAAATCTAGTTTTTATCCTAGATAAGTTTTCCGGAATAACCCTTTACCGGTGTTTGCAAAATATTTTTGTGGGTTTGGTGGGTTTCAGATTTGAAAATTTTAGCTCAAAACTTGCGGTTTTGTGTCACCCACTTGCTAACCTTGTATTTGGAAAGCAACACGTCCAGTTTACTTGTCCCGTATATTACCTTTCGGTAAACTACCGTCCGGTTGAAAGGAAAGCGTTGAACAAGCAACTGTTAAGGCAATGTCCCGTGACATGCTTTTGATTATGGTCTATAACGTGTCGGACGCAATTACTATCCTTGGTAGGAGCAATAGTAAAGCTCACCCTTATAATTTGTCGGTTTGGCACAAAGTCCTGTCTTTGACCATGCTATGCAACCACCGTTCTTACGGTTGACACCCGATTTAGTTCAGGTGACCTAATGAATTCCAGGTGAATTCCTAGGATTTTACGTTCAATGGTAATGAACGCATTGAAAATAGGGTTTTCAGAAAACAAATCGGTTTATAATTTTGATCAAAATATTTTCTCGTTTAAGCTCGAGTTTAGATATCATTGAATTCCATGAGTTTGAATTCTCAATCTTTAAGGTCAATCTCTAGGATTGAGTAATATCAGTCTTAAAAGCTGATTTTTAATCTTTAAGGAGATTATCCTTTCTGGGGATCTGATTCATTAGTCTTATCCAGCTAATTTGCATGGTGCCCCCCCATTGTACGAGATAAATCCTTCTCATGGTTAGGATAAATCTGACCACTTGGCGACCCTGTTTGATGCTGAGGTCCGTGGATTTCCTGCTGATTTTAGAGATGACTTTTCTAGATTTTTCGTCAACCTACAGCTGGTCTGGACGACAACTTCATGACCTAAATCAAGAAGCGCGTGTCTTTTTCGGAAGACTTTACTTCCTTTTAATGATGGAATTGATTCATCGTGTAGATCCATCTCTTCTTTTCTTTCATCGGGTAAAACAGTTTAGTTTAGTCCAAAGCAAAAGTATTTTCAGTTATTTGTTACAGATATATGTGACATATGTTTAAGATAACTTGGTAAATTTTCCCACACTTGGCTTTTTATTTTTCTTTTTATCGTCCTCTATTCCATTTTAAATGAATTTTAACATTTTAGTTTGTTTCTCAATTTATGTCCTTTCCGAGGTAACAATAATTTCGGTGTTAAAACCTAGTTTTATCGTTCATAAATATGTATAAACATGATTTTAATTCATTTAATTAAAAATTTTGAAAAATTTTACTAGAATTGGGTAGTCAGTATATAAGACTAGGGCTGTTCTTTTTTATCAGAGAGCACTAGATTCTAATACAACTACTGCTTTACTAGTATTTTTAATGGTAACCAAGTGTATAAAGTAAAAAATTTTTAAAATCCGAAAGAATTTAATCCCTTCCCACACTTAAGATCTTGCAATGCCCTCATTTGCAAGAAATCAGTAACAATTTAAATTATTGAGGGTGATTTGTGTGAAAATGATTAAATTTTACCAAAGTTTCCAAATATATTGGCGTTTGTTTGCTGAATGATAAATGGTGCACATCATTTGTTCATTCCGTCTTGTTGTTATTTCACATATATTTTGCATCTTGTCGTCAAAATTAGTTGATTTTGCTGAACTTAATGCCAGTCTTTGAAAATGCGTTGTTTTACCCTGTTGTGTACATAAGATAAACTGCAAACATATATACATATTTTTGAAGTTTGGTTTATTACCCCACATTCAAAAATTATTAAAATCTAAGAATAAAAGTTAGATAATTATAAAAATGATTACAATATTAACAAAAATATTAAATGTATCAATAATTACAAATTACAAAATAATAAAAAATAATAAGTAAACTAAGGATGATATTGGTACCAATAGGGGTTCCAGGCATAACCATAAGTGCTATAGAATGCTTCGGCAGGGTCATACGTAGGATATGGTGGCTGCATCTCTATCGACCAAGGAGGGAAGACGGGTTTCGGTGTAGGAATATAGTTTCTACCTATATGTTGGCAATGCGCTATGATCTGGTTCTGATGAACTTGCCAATCTTCAAATGCTCTCTGTCTAGCATTTTCGTATTCCTGAGAAGCTATAAACCTATGCATTTCTTGCATCTCATTCCCCCCTCCTACATTACCTTGTTCCTGGTTTCTCTCCACCTGTGGATGTGTACCATGGTATCGTACTGCGGCGTTATTTCGCCGCTTCAAAACTTTCGCACCATGGTATACATTTAAACCTATAGTGTCGCGGGGTTCCGGCTCTTCTAGTAATAATCCCCCCCGACTTATATCCACACCGAGATATTCACCAATCAAAGTAATAAAAATACCACCTCCTATTATGCTATGTGGTCGCATCCCCCGAACCATAGCTGATAAATAATAACCCACACAATATGGTATACTTACAGCGCTCTGTGGGTCTCGAATACACATATGGTAAAACAAATCTTGTTCATTTACCTTTTCTTTGTTTTTACCCCTTTGTGTAATCGAATTAGCTAAAAACCTATGTATTACTCTTAATTCGGCTCTATCTATATCCAAATAAGAGTAGTTTCCCCCTTTGAAACGGTGATGGCTTGTCATTTGACTCCACACACCGTGTGTATCAAAATTCTCATCTATCTTTCTACCGTTTAGTATCAATCCTCTACAATCGGCAGACGCTAATTCCTCAGGCGTATATATACGTAAAGCCTGAGCCATGTCCAGTAAAGACATGTGGCGCATCGAACCGCCTAACAAAAATCTAATAAAAGAACGATCGGTTAAACTAGCTACCCGATCATTCAACTCTATACTACATAACAACTCTTCACACCATACTTTATATACAGGTCTGCGTATGGTGAATAAACATATCCAGTCATTAAAAGAAGAATTACCATACCTCTGTACCAGTAATTCCCTAATTGGCCCGGCCAATTCTACAGCTTCCAAGGGTCCCCATTCTATGACCCTCGGTACCTCAACAACCTTGGAAAGAAGAGTATGCAAACCCCGTTGATATTTTGGATAATCTATCCAAAATCTGTCAAATCTCAGGTTCGGGTGCAACTGTTCCAAGTGCATATCTGAAAAGGTCATGACTGGATGAGGTACATCCTGCTTGTAGTAGTTATCTACCTCCTGTTGTTCCAAGTTCTCAGCAGGAGCATGGCGGGCTTGGGATGAAGATTCACCCCTTTCATTCTGCAAAACACATCAAACACAAATTTTGTGCATCCAAATATGCATTAGTGTCAGCAAAATCATCAATCAAAATAATTACAATGACATTATCAATTTATATCAAACTTAAGCTTATTTTCACATTTTTATCAAATCTACACTTTTTCAAATAAGCATATACGAAAATTTTCGCCAAGTTCATAAGCATTCAACTCAAATAACATGTCAAAATAATCATTACTAGCAATTAAACAAGTCTCAAATGGCATTATCTTTCAAAAATCAAGTTCATGAATTTTAGACTTGAAAAAGTCCACTTTAATTCTCAAAATCATGTTTAGGCTCAAAGTTTTGATCATTTAACTACCTAGACATGTTACACTACTCAATTTAGCAACAATTCATGACAAAAATCGGCCATAACCTGTTTATATCAAAAAGCCCCAAATTTGCTCAAGAACACAAACCCTAGATTATTCAAAATTTGAAGTTTAAGGCTTCTAATCATGTTAAACAGCATCAATCTAGGTTATACAAGCATAATACATAAACAATTTAAGTCTAATTACACTAAAAAGCATCAAAATCAAATTGGGGAAAAATAGCTCAAGAACACCTTAATTTCGAATTAATGGTGTTTAGGTGTAGAAATTTACCGTTTTTCTTGAGAAATTCTTAGATAGCATCCTTCTCAACATGATTTTAGCAAAAAATTTGGTGATTAACGGTTAAAAATTGGGATTTTTGGGGTGTTTTTGGGTGGTTTTTCGTGGGTTTTTCGCAGCTGTTTTTCGGGTGTTTTTGTGTGGTGAGTGAACTGATCGTTTGCAGCTCTTATTTTTTTTTCTGTAATCCGGTCTCTCCGCGACTCGCGGAGATTTACCCTCCAAACTCCGCGAGTCGCGGAGTTTGGTATATTTTTTTTTTTTTTTTTTTTTTTTTTTATAATCATTAACTTATTAAAACAATTAAGAAATTAATTTTAAAATTTTGTTTCCCTTGTTATTTAGGACGAGGTCGTTTCGGATCGATGTCCTAGTCCGTCCTTCGACAAAATTTTAAAATTTGTCTTTTTGTAGCGATTGTTTTAAAGGCTAAGATTTTTGGATTTTTTCAATGTTTTTGGCATACTTTAATTCAATAAGATTAAAAATAATGATAATAAAAGTTCTCGTCCCTCCCTCGGGTAAAGCAATTTCGGTTCAAAGACCTAGTCTTCAACTTACGACGAATTTTAAAAATCATATTCTTAACTTAATGAGATAAAGTAAATTTTTGTTTTTAAATTCACACAACTTAAATATAAAATTCAAAATTAAAAATTAAAAATTCACACCAAACTTAAAATTTGAAATGCATAAAATTAAAAATTCATATTTTAAAAATTAGAAATTCACACCAAACTTAATTTAAAAATTCATATTATAAATTCATACCAAACTTATATTAATTTTTCAAATATTTACAATTTTAAATATATTGTTTTTACAAAATTTACAATATTAATTTAAGATTTAAATATTAATTTTAAAAACATAATAAAATTAAAAATCTTTTTGTCTTTTTATCCCACTTTAATCAATCAAATATTATCAAAAATATGCGCCCCTCTTTTCGGTAAAGTAATTTCGGTTCCAAGACCTAATTTAACTCATGATGAATTTTTGAAATATTTTGGGTTGATTGTTTAAAGATATTTATACCTTAAGAATAAACGTTAAATTTCGCAGTGATGTAATAAATTTTTGAATGATATCAATAATTTCGGTCGCCAAACCTAATTTTATTTAATACCAATTTAATACTTTTTAGCGAACAAATTAGCGTTTATTATCAAAAGGTTAAAAATAAAAATAACAACTAAAAAAACTGTACAGACATACCTGTGAAATAGATTTTTTAGTTATATGATCTATTCCATTCATAAGATAGTCGGTTTAATTGATTTTCCATGGCTGCATAGGCGTAACCTCGAGCATTCATTGTCTTTTCTTCTAAACATATGAACGGTCCGTCTCTGCATAAAGTAACAAATTCGGTATTTGAATAGGTTTGATTATTTGAACATTTACCTCCATGTGACCATTTTCCGCATTTGTGACATCGTTCTAGGTGTCGTGCTCTTCTTTTTGCTGCGGATTTTGATTTTCCTTTACCAAATTGTAACTTATTATCTTCGCATTTGGATCCTTTTCTAACTCCGTCCATTCTTTCTCTGATTACTGATACTAATTCACTCGGTAGTATGTCATTATTTCTTTTAGTGATCAAAGCGTGTAGCATTAGACCATGGTTTAATTCACAGGCAGTCTTCATTTCGTAAAAACCTAAAAAAATAAAAATTCAGAATGGGGGGAGAAGACTAGTTCTTTAGGGTCTGCTAGGGAAAGACCATACGTGTTCCATTTTCGAGAACTACACGAAAACAGACAATCTAACTCTAACAGAAATACATATTATCCTTTAAAGACTTGATTCTCCCCACACTTAGTTAGCTGTGGTATCGAAATTGTGATTAACTTCGTTGTCGACTTCCATCGGACCATGTATGTAATGTTTAACTCTGTGACCATTAACTTTAAATTCCATCCCATTTGAATTTATTAATTCTATCGTTCCGTATGGGAAAACTCTTTTGACTATGAATGGTCCAGACCATCTTGATTTCAATTTTCCAGGAAATAGCTTGAATCGTGAATTGAAAAGAAGAACTCTGTCTCCTTCTTTAAATTCTTTTGAACTTCTGATTCTTTTATCATGCCATTTCTTCATTCTTTCTTTATAGATTAACGAATTTTCGTATGCTTCATGTCTTAATTCTTCTAATTCGTTTAGTTGACTTAATCGTAGACGTCCGGCTTCATGTAAATCAAGATTACATGTCTTCAAAGCCCAAAATGCTTTGTGTTCGATTTCTACTGGAAGATGACATGCTTTTCCATAAACAAGTCTAAAAGGTGTGGTTCCAATTGGAGTTTTGTAGGCTGTTCTAAAAGCCCAGAGTGCATCCTCCAATTTAATGGACCATTCCTTCGAATTTGATCCTACGGTTTTCTCTAGAATACGTTTTAAAGCTCGGTTGGTATTTTCAACTTGTCCACTTGTTTGTGGATGATATGCGGTGGAGATTTTATGAGTTACTCCATATCTTTTAAGAACTTTCTCAAGTTGATTATTACAGAAATGAGTACCCCGATCACTTATTAAAGCTTTCGGTGTTCCAAACCTTGCAAAAAGACGTTTTAAAAAGTTGACTACAACTCGTGCATCGTTAGTTGGGAGAGCTTGTGCTTCCGCCCATTTAGATACATAATCAATGGCGACGAGTATATATAGATTATTATGAGATTTTGGAAATGGACCCATAAAGTCAATACCCCAAATGTCAAATACTTCACATACTTGGATGACATTTTGTGGCATTTCATCACGTTGACTTATTTTTCTGGCCCTTTGACATGCATCACAGGATTTGCAAAGAAGGTGTGCGTCTTTGTAAATTGTAGGCCAATAGAATCCAGCTTCATAAACTTTGCTTGCTGTTAGTTGAGGCCCATAATGCCCTCCTGTTGGTCCTGTGTGACAATGGTTTAAAATTTTACTAGCTTCATCTCCAAATACACATCGGCGTATTATTCCATCGGGACAACTTTTAAACAGATGTGGATCTTCCCAGAAATAGTGTTTTATATCACTGAAGAATTTCTTTCGTCTTTGGTACGATAATCCTTTTTCAAGGAATCCACAAACTAAGTAGTTTGCATAGTCTGCAAACCATGGGATTTCTTTATAATCTATCTTCAATAGATATTCATCAGGAAAGTTGTCTTGTATGGCCGATTCATTCAGAACTTCTAATTCGGGATTTTCAAGACGAGAAAGATGATCAGCGGCGAGATTTTCTGCTCCTTTTTTATCTCGGATTTCAATATCAAACTCTTGTAAGAGTAAGATCCAACGGATTAATCTTGGTTTAGCATCTTGTTTTGAAAATAGGTATCTAAGAGCAGAATGGTCGGTAAAGACCACCGTTTTTGCTAGAACGAGATATGATCGAAATTTGTCAAAAGCAAAGACAATAGCAAGGAGTTCTTTTTCAGTAGTTGTATAGTTCGTTTGTGCTCCTTGTAATGTCTTGCTAGCATAATATATAGGTTGAAATCGTTTTTCAATCCTTTGTCCTAAAACGGCTCCCATTGCAAAATCACTTGCATCGCACATTAGTTCAAATGGTAGATTCCAATTTGGTGTTATCATGATCGGCGCATTAGTGAGTTTTTCTTTAAGAATATTAAAAGATTTGATACATTCATCTGAAAAGATAAATGGCGCATCCTTTTCTAGGAGTTTATTCATAGGAGTGGCAATTTTAGAAAAATCTTTTATAAAACGTCGGTAAAAACCGGCATGCCCTAGAAAACTCCTAACTCCTCTAACATTTGTGGGATGTGGAAGTTTAGCAATTACATCTACTTTAGCTCTATCCACTTCAATTCCTTCTTTTGAAATTTTATGTCCAAGAACGATGCCTTCTTTAACCATGAAATGGCATTTCTCCCAATTAAGTACTAGATTTGATTTTTCGCATCTAATTAGCATTCGTTCCAGATTAACTAGACATGATTTAAATGTATCACCGAAGACTGAAAAGTCATCCATGAATACTTCCATGCATTCTTCTATCATGTCGTGAAAAATCGCCATCATACACCTTTGAAAGGTTGCAGGGGCGTTACAAAGTCCAAATGGCATTCTTTTGTAAGCAAAAGTACCATAAGGGCACGTGAATGTGGTTTTCTCTTGATCTTCGGGTGCTATTGGAATTTGAAAATATCCGGAAAATCCATCTAGAAAACAATAGTAACTATTTTCGGCTAATCTTTCCAACATTTGATCTATGAAAGGTAAGGGAAAGTGATCTTTTCTGGTAGCGTCATTTAATTTTCTATAATCAATACATACACGCCATCCTGTTACAGTCCTAGTAGGAATAAGCTCATTTTTCTCATTTGTAATGACAGTCATGCCACCCTTCTTAGGCACGCATTGAACTGGGCTTACCCATGGACTATCAGAGATTGGATATATCAAACCTGCATCTAGCAGTTTAATAATCTCTTTCTTAACTACATCTTGCATATTAGGATTTAGTCTTCGTTGGCGTTGCACATACGTTTTATGACCTTCTTCCATAAGTATTTTATGTGTGCAATACGAAGGACTTATTCCTTTAATATCATGAATCTTCCATGCAATGGCTGGTTTATGAGCTTTCAACACAGAAATGAGTTGTGATTTCTCATTTTCAGTAAGAGAAGACGATATTATTACAGGTAATTCAGATTCACCATGTAAATAAGCGTATTCCAAATGGTTTGGAAGTGGCTTTAACTCTAATTTCGGAGGTTCTTCTATCGATGATTTATATCGATATCTGTCTTCTTCTTTTAGCATTTGAATTTCTTCTGTTGTTGGTTCATATCCATTAGCTATAAGTGTAGTTAACATTTCAGCTTCATCAATTGGTTCATTACCTTCTCCTAAAGAACATTCTCCTGTTCCTTGTAATTCTGGAAATTCTTCTAATAATTCTGCATGTGCATCTATAGTTTGAATATAATAACATGTATCATCTGCAGATTGTGGTTGTTGCATTGCTCTATCAACTGAAAAGGTAACACTCTCATCCTCTATACTTAGGGTCAGTTTCTTACCGAACACGTCTATCATTGCTTTAGCCGTGTTTAAGAATGGTCTTCCTAATATGAGAGGAACTTGAGAATCTTCTTCCATGTCCAAAATAACAAAATCTACTGGAAATACTAAAGTACCAACTTTAACTAGCATGTTTTCCATTATCCCTCTAGGATATTTTATTGATCTATCGGCTAGTTGTATGCTTATTCTGGTTGGTTTCAATTCTCCAAGGTCTAGTTTAGCGTATAGTGAATACGGCATTAGATTTATACTAGCACCTAAGTCTGCCAATGCTTCTATTAAACTAAGACTACCCAGAAAACATGGAA
This sequence comes from Rutidosis leptorrhynchoides, assembly GCF_046630445.1. Lineage (NCBI taxonomy): Eukaryota > Viridiplantae > Streptophyta > Magnoliopsida > Asterales > Asteraceae > Rutidosis > Rutidosis leptorrhynchoides. Next base: position 673,419,095 of record NC_092333.1, on the reverse strand, counting down.
TTGTGAAACTTTCTGGATCAGATAGTTTTTCTGGTATCTTATTCAACAGCACTGCTGAACAATTAGCATTCATAGTAACAGCCGAGAGTTCTTCCATTTTCTTTCTATTTGAGATTAGATCTTTCAAGAATTTAGCATATCTAGGCATTCCTGAAATCACATCAATGAAAGGAAGATTTACATTTATCTGTTTAAACATATCCAAGAATTTGGATTGCTCGGCTTCAAGTTTTTCTTTTTTCATTTTACTCGGATAAGGAAGTGGTGGTTGATATGGTTTAACATAAGGTTTATCCTTAACTGTGTTATCTTCATTAACCTTTTCAACTACCGGTTCTTTTTCCTTTTCTTGATCAGGTTGTGGTTCTTGTGGAGTAGGAATAGTTTCATCAGAAGTTACAGGTATTTCAGGTGGTTTAAGTGTTGTACCACTTCTTGTGGTAATAGCTTTAGCTGTTTCATTCCGGGGGTTAGCATTTGTATCGCTAGGTAGACTTCCCGGTTTTCTTTCACCTATTAACCTTGCTAGGTTACTTACTTCTTGTTCCAGATTTTGAATAGAAGCTTGTTGATTTCTAAATGCTTGAGCATTTTGTTCATTGGTTTGTTTCTGAGATGTGAAAAACTGTGTTTGAGTTTCAACTAGCTTCGTCATCATATCTTCTAAATTCGGCTTTTTATCATCGGTTTGTTGTGGTGGTTTGTTTTGAAAATTCGGTCTTTGCTGATTGTAAGTATTATTGGATACTTGTTGATTGCTAGGACCTTGTTGGTTGTTGTATGAAATATTTCGGTTATAATTCTGGTTTTGATTGTAAATCGGTCTTGGCGGTTGATAATTATTCTGATAATTATTTCCAGGCCTTTGGTTTATGTATGAAATATTCTCTCTTTGTTCCATTGTTAATTCAATACTGAGACAATCTTTTGTCAAATGTGGTCCTCCACACTGCTCACAACTAATTCGTATAGCATGAATATCTTTAGTCATCTTTTCCATTCGTCTCTCGAAAGCATCTATCTTTGCGGAAATGGAATCTAAGTCATGGCTAGAATCGGCTCTAGCTGCTTTAGATGATCTAATGATATCTTTTTCTTGGTGCCACTCATGTGAGTGGGAAGCAGTATTATCAATAATTTTGTAAGCATCAGTTTCGGTTTTCTTCATAATAGAACCACCAGCTGCTATATCTATGTCTTTTCTTGTAGTGATGTCGCATCCTCGGTAGAATATTTGTACTATTTGACAGGTGTCTAAACCATGTTGCGGACATCCTCTTAATAACTTTCCATATCTTGTCCACGCCTCATATAGAGTTTCATTTGGCTTCTGTGTGAACGTAACAATTTCTGCTTGAAGTCTTACGGCTTTAGATGCAGGAAAAAATTGTTTAAGAAATTTGTCAACTAAAACATCCCATGTATCGATCGCCCCTTCAGGTAACGATTCCAACCAATCTTTGGCTTCTCCCTTTAAAGTCCAGGGAAATAACATGAGATATATCTGTTCATCCTCCACTTCTCGGATTTTAAATAGTGTGCAGATCCTATTAAAGGTACGTAGATGTTCATTTGGATCTTCCTTCGGCGCACCACTAAATTGGCATTGATTAGTCATCATGTGTAGAATTTGTCCTTTGATTTCATAATCTGGCGCATTAATGTCTGGATGAGTAATTGCGTGACCTTGGCCAGTGCGTTTAGCTCTCATTCGGTCTTCCATACTTAAAGGTTCCAGATTCTCCATAATTGAATTTGTTGAATCGGAATCACTAGATGATTCTGTTTTAATAGTTCGTTCTTCAACAATCTCTGTTTGAATGATTGGTGGCTCCGGAGGAAAGTTTAGTGGTTCAGGATCTACGAACCGTTCCTGAATATTCTCTGGATTCTCAATTGTGAGGTTTGTTTCAAAAACTGGATTATCGGAAATTTGAACTGAAGTACTTGGTTGACTGGATGACGATTCTAAAGAAAAATCAACGGCGGTTATATTTGTTAAACGATGTCTTGATCGAGTTACAGGTGGTGAACGTACAAAAGGTGATGAACGTCTTGCTCGGTGCATTCACTGAATATCCTATTAGTTTTTAAAAGGAAAGAAAAATTATAATAAGTTATCCAATCAATAGACTTTTCTGATTTTGCCCACGTTTCGAATAGCCAAAAGATGCAGCAGAGGGGCAGGATTCGTTTGGTCTCAATATAATTGAGGACTGTTTGGCTCCAATAACCCGGTCCACGTACAAATCCAACTATTACTACGAACCATAAAATTTTGATGTCTATTAATTTAACCACGTATAATAAATTTTCGTAATTTTAAGAAATTTAGATAAGAAGTATAAAAAATTCTAAGTCCTAAAAACTAGAATGGCGAGAAATAAGAGAGAAAAAGAGTTCGTCGCAAAAGGTTGAAAAAGAAAAAATGGTTGAAAAATAAAAGGTGACGGAAAAATAAAAGAAACTTATAAAAACTTAAAAATACTTGACTAACCTAACCTTATTACTACAACTAACTTAAAATTATAATCGCAAATTGAAATTACTAATTGGAATGATAATTGATACATAGTAAAAGGTCTAAAAATATTAAAGCTTACAAGGAAAAACTAAATCCCAAATGGAAATAACTTAAAAAGAAACTAAAACTTAAAAAGGCGTCGCAAAATTCTAAAGCACCTAAATCTTAGTCTAAAGAAAAAGCACTTAAGGAGTTTTACGGCAAAGCCTAAAAATCTAGGAGTAAAAATGACTATAGCAAATACTAAGTTTAAAATTAAATATGAGCTAAAAATACAAATATTACGCTACAACGATTAAAAAGGGACAAAATATAAAAATATACAAAAAGTTGTAAAAAGTACAATTTTTATAAAAATATTATTTTTATATTATTTATTTTTTAATAAAACTACTAATTTTACAATTTTAATAAAACTAATTTAACTAAAATATATAAATAAAATAAAAAGTAAAAATAAAAATAAAACTAATAATAATAATAATAATAATTAAGGTTTAAATAATAATAATAATAAATTAAAACCCGTAATTAATGCAGTTTTAGGGCTTCCTGTGCGCGTGTCAGAGTAGCTCCGCGAGTCGCGGCAAATAAAGAAGAAAACCCCGCGAGTCGCGGGGATCAGAAATTCAGCTGACAGGGTTGAGTTTTTACGCGTTTTCTTTATTTTTTTTTTTTTTTATTTTATGTTTTCTGTTTTTTTAAAATAAATAAAAGGTTTTAAAATAAAACTTATATTTTTATAAACTAAAATAGAAATAAAGAAACTTATAAAACTTAAATATTTAACAAAATCTTAAAAATACTAATATTTTTGTTTTTCTTTTTATATTTTCGAATATTTAAAACGTATTTTTACAAAAACGACTTTTAATAAAAGTAACTAAAATTTTTTTTTTTTTTTTTTTTTTTTTTATATATTAGCGTTGCGCTTCCGGCTTTTAAGATAGTTCCCCGGCAGCGGCGCCAAAAATACTTGATGTTATGCGAGGTGTATATAAAATAGTTATTAAATTTTAGCAGAAAATACTATTAAATACGATACAATTTTACACAAGATATTTATTTATTTATAGAATGGATATACTTAAACCTTGCTACAACACTTATAGGCAGTGTACCTAATCGTACAGTAGTGTAGTTTTTAGTAAGTCCGGTTCGTTCCACAGGGAAATCTTTAAACAAAGCTCAACGCTATATTAGTTTACTTTTATAAAAATACAAATATATATATAAGTAATATTATTATTATAAAGGGGGGTTTTTTTACCGTTTTAATGACCGGTTTGTCGATTTTAAAACTTTAGTCGCAGTTAAAACCTAATGTAAAATATAAAATAAATACAAGACTTAAATTAAAGCGTAAAGTAAATAACAATAATGGAATTGCGAATAATAAAAATGCAATAAAATTGCGATAATTAAAAAGTACGATAATTAAAAGTGCAATTAAATAACAATAAATAAAAGTGCGATAATTAGAAGTGCAATTAAATATAAAATAAAGGAAATTAAATATGAAATAAAAGAATTATGCTTATTTAAACTTCCGTAATCATGATGTTTGACGTGTTGATTTTAGTTTTATGCCCATGGGTTAATTGTCCTTTGTCCTGGATTATTCAATATGTCCGTCTGGTTTTTGTCCATAACAGTCCATCAGTCATAATTATAAATTGCGAGTGTCCTCATCAAATTATTATTATACCCGAAGTTAAATATTCCAACTAATTGGGGATTCGAATTGTAACAAGGTTTTAATACTTTGTTTAATGAATACACCAGGTTATCGACTGCGTGTAAACCAAGGTTTTACCACTTTGTTAACAATTACACCAATTACCCTTGAATGTAATTTCACCCCTGTTTTAATTATTCTAGTGGCTATTAATCCATTCCCGTGTCCGGTTAAATGAACGATTATTCGTACATATAAATACCCCGCCCATCGTGTCCGATCGAGTGTATATGGTAATTTATAGGGGCGCCCAATTGTAAATCTTTATATTAACATTAACAAACTTTCATTTAGTTAAACAAATATAAAGCCCATTAATAGCCCATAGTCTAATTTCCACAAGTGTCGTTCTTTTGTCCAAACCCCAATTATGGTACAAAGCCCAATTACCCAATTTTAGTAATTAGCCCAACATCATGATTACTTCGTTTTAAATAAGCATAATAATAACTTAGCTACGAGACATTAATATAAAAAGGTTGAACATAACTTACAATGATTAAAAATAGCGTAGCGTTACACGGACAGAATTTCGACTTACACCCTTACAACATTCGCTAACATACCCTTATTATTAGGATTTAAAATTAAAATTAAAATTAAAATATAAATTATATATATATATATATCGTATATATTGAGAGAGATAGAGAAATAAGATATGAAATTTGATCAGAATTCGGTTTGCTTTATAGCCAGGGTTGAAAATTGGGGCTCCGCGACTCGCGGCAAAATGCCCTTCAAACTCCGCGAGTCGCGGAGATAGTAATTACAGCTCAGTCCTTGGAGTTTTCTCTGCCGACGGTTTTATATATATAAATATAATATATATATATAATTAATATAATTAATTATATATTATATTATATTTATATACATAGTTAACTTGTAATTTTTAGTCCGTTGCGTCGAGCGTTAAGAGTTGACTCTGGTCCCGGTTCCGGATTTTCGAACGTCCTCGCGTACAATTTAATATCTTGTACTTTGCGTTTTGAATCTTGTACTCTTGTGATTTCGAGACGTTTCTTATCAATAATTGGAACCTTTTTGATTGTCTTTTGTTCTTTTGAGCTTTTTGGTCGTTTGCGTCTTCAAATCGTCGAATCTGTCTTTTGTCTTCACCTTTTATTATTTAAACGAATATCACTTGTAAATAGAACAATTGCAACTAAAAGCTTGTCTTTCTTGAGGAATAATGCTATGAAATATATGTTTGTTTTTAGCATTATCAATTTTATATTTTAAGTTACAATTAAAACCTAATGCAAAATATAAATGACGATAATTAAAGTAGCGAAAAATAAATGACAATAAATAAATGACGTTAAATAAAATAGCGAGTAAATAAAAGTACGATGAAATATGAAATAAAATATATTATGCTTATTTAAACTTCCGTAACCATGATGGTTGACGTGTTGATTTTAATTTTATGCCCATGGGTTAATTGTCCTTTGTCCTGGATTATTTAATATGTCCGTCTGGTTTTTGTCCATAACAGTCCATCGGTCATAAATTTAAAGTGCGAGTGTCCTCATCAAATTATCCTTATACCCGAAGTCAAATATTCCAACTAATTGGGGACTTAAACTGTAACAGGGTTTTAATACTTTGTTTAATAATTACACCAGGATATCGACTGCGTGTAACCCAAGGTTTTAATACTTTGTTATCAATTATGCCAAGTGTCCTTGTACATAATTTCACCCCTGTTTTAATAATTTCATAGACTATTAATCCATTCCCGTGTCCGGTTAAATGAACGATTATTCGTACATATAAATATCCCGCCTATCGTGTCCGATCGAGTGTATATGGTTATTTATAGGGACGTCCAATTGTAAATCTTTATATTAAAATTAACAAACTATCATTTAGTTAAATAAATATAAAGCCCATTAATAGCCCATAGTCTAATTTCCACAAGTGTCGTTCTTTTGTCCAAACCCCAATTAAGGTACAAAGCCCAATTACCCCGTCTTTAATATTTAGTCCAACATCATGATTACTTTGGCTCAAATAAGCATAATAATAACTTAAGTACGAGACATTAATTTAAAAAGGAGAACATAGCTTACATTGATTATTTATCGCGTAGTGTTACACGGACAGAGCTCCGACTTTAAAACCTGTAAAATAACCTTTACATAACCCGAACTAATCTAATATAAAACTACCCTATACTATATATATTATATATATATTTATTTATTTATTTATTTATTACAGAGTATTATTATTATTATTTTTATTATATCTATACTCGGCAGAATGCATGGCCTTTTATAGGGATTTCTGATTTTTCAAACTCCGCGAGTCGTGGAGTTTTTGGCCTTCAAACTCCGCGAGTCGCGGAGTTTGATTTTTCAGCTCACAATTTTTTTGGATCTTAGCTTGTCGACGTAATTAAATAATAATATAATATATAAATAATTTTAAAAATTATTTAAATATTATATTTTATTTATGTGCATAGTTGACTTGTAATTTTTGCACCGTTGCGTCGCGCGTTGAGAGTTGACTCATGTCCCGGTTCCGGATTTTCGAACGTCCTTTCGTATAATTTAATATCTTATACTTTGCGTTCCGCAACTTGTACTTTTGTCATTTTTAGACGTTTCTTATCAATAAATTGAACCACTTGGATTGTATCTTGTACATTTGAACTTTTTGGTCATTTGCGTCTTCAAATCGTCGTTTTCGCCTTTTGTCCTCGCACTTATTTAATATAAACGATTACAACTTAAAATAGGACAATTACAACTAAATAATTTACATATTGGGAGGATATTGCTACTAAATATATGTTCATTTGGAGCACTATCAGTAGTAACCAGCCAATCCTAAAAATTGACGTATATGCTTCGGAGTTTTTGGGGTTTCCCACTTTTCAACGGTTTCGATCTTTGCCGGATCCACCTGGATACCTTCTTTGTTCACTATGTGACCGAGGAATTGAACTTCTTCCAACCAAAATGCACACTTTGAAAACTTAGCGTACAGTTTTTCTTTCTTCAATACTTCTAGCACTTTTCTCAAATGTTCTTCGTACTCTTGATCATTCTTTGAGTAAATAAGTATGTCATCGATGAAAACAATGACAAACTTGTCAAGATATTTCCCACACACTCGGTTTATAAGGTCCATGAACACAGCTGGTACGTTAGTCAATCCAAACGGTATAACCATAAACTCGTAATGACCATAACGCGTCCTAAAAGCAGTTTTTGGAATATCATCCTCCTTTACTCGCATTTGATGATATCCAGAACGTAAATTGATCTTCGAATAAACCGACGAGCCTTGTAGTTGATCAAATAAGTTGTCAATTCTCGGCAGTGGATAACGGTTTTTGATGGTAAGTTTGTTCAACTCTCTGTAGTCAATACACAACCTAAATGTACCATCTTTCTTCTTGACAAACAAAATAGGAGCTCCCCATGGTGATGTGCTTGGTCGAATGAAACCACGTTCTAATAGTTCTTGCAGTTGGCTTTGCAGTTCTTTCATCTCGATGGGTGCGAGTCTATAAGGAGCACGAGCTATTGGTGCAGCTCCTGGTACAAGATCTATTTGAAATTCAACAGATCGATGTGGAGGTAGTCCCGGTAATTCTTTCGGAAATACATCGAGAAATTCTTTTGCGACGGGAACATCATTGATGCTCTTTTCTTCGGTTTATACTTTCTCGACGTGTGCTAGAACAGCATAGCAACCTTTTCTTATTAGTTTTTATGCCTTCAAATTACTAATAAGATGTAGCTTCATGTTACCCTTTTCTCCGTACACCATTAAGGGTTCTCCTTCTTCTCGTACAATGCGAATTGCATTTTTATAACATACGATCTTTGCTTTCACCATCTTCAGCTAGTCCATGCCAACTATTACATCAAAACTCCCTAACTCTACTGGTATCAAATCAATCTTAAATATTTCGCTACCCAGTTTAATTTCTCGATTCCGGCATATATTATCTGCTGAAATTAATTTACCGTTTGCTAATTCGAGTAAAAATTTACTATCCAACGGCGTCAATGGACAACTTAATTTAGCACAAAAATCTCTACTCATATAGCTTCTATCCGCACCCGAATCAAATAAAACGTAAGCAGATTTATTGTCAATAAGAAACGTACCCGTAACAAGCTCCGGGTCTTCCTCTGCCTCTGCCGCATTAATATTGAAAACTCTTCCGCGGCCTTGTCCATTCGTGTTCTCCTGGTTCGGGCAATTTCTAATAATGTGGCCCGATTTTCCACATTTATAACAAACTACATTGGCATAACTTGCTCCGACACTACTTGCTCAGCCATTACTCGTTCCGACACCATTTGTTCCTTTCGTTCTGTTAACCCCTGGTCCGTAGACCTCACACTTCGTCGCGCTATGACCATTTCTTTTACACTTGTTGCAAAATTTGGTGCAGAACCCCGAGTGATACTTTTCACACCTTTGGCATAGCTACTTCTGATTGTTGTTGTTGTTGCGGTTGTTATTGTTGTTGGGATGATTGTTGTAGTTGCTGTTGTTGTTGTTGTTGTTGTTGTTGTTGTTGGGCCGTTTGTTGTAGTTGCGATTGATGTTGCGATTGTTGGGATAATTGTTGAGATTATTATTGTAATTGCTGTTGTTGTTGTATTGGTGATTCTTATCACTGTTTTCCTCCCACTTTCTTTTGACTTGCTTTACATTGGCCTCTTCAGCCGTCTGTTCTTTAATTCTTTCCTCAATCTGGTTCACTAGTTTGTGAGCCATTCTACATGCCTGTTGTATGGAGGCGGGCTCATGTGAACTTATATCTTCTTGGATTCTTTTCGGTAATCCTTTCACAAACGTGTCGATCTTCTCTTCCTCATCTTCGAACGCTCTCGGACACAATAGGCACAATTCTGTGAATCGTCTTTCGTATATGGTAATATCAAATCCTTGGGTTCGTAACCCTCTAAGTTATGTCTTGAGCTTATTGACCTCGGTTCTGGGACGGTACTTCTCGTTCATCAAGTGCTTGAATGCTGACCACGGTAGTGCGTACGCATCATCTTGTCCCACTTGCTCTAGATAGGTATTCCACCATGTTAACGCAGAACCTGTGAAGGTGTGTGTAGCGTACTTCACTTTGTCCTCTTCAGTACACTTACTTATGGCAAACACCGATTCGACCTTCTCGGTCCAACGTTTCAATCCGATTGGTCCTTCGGTTCCATCAAATTCCAAAGGTTTGCAGGCAGTGAATTCTTTGTAGGTACATCCTACACGATTTCCTATACTGCTAGATCCAAGGTTATTGTTGGTATGTAGCGCAGTGAATTCATTTATAAAAGCTTTTTCTTCATATTAGTGTTTTATAAGTTTAAATTCGGGTAGTACCTACCCGTTAAGTTCATACTTAGTAGCTAATATACAATTCAACTACTACTATTCTATATGAAAAACTGATTATAATAATATTTCGCGTTCAAACTTTTATACAATATTTTACAAACTTACAATACCGCTTATTTTACATAAAGCATGAAATATAGCACACAATAACTTTGATACAAGATAGTTGTGAAGATAATTCTAGCTAGTACACAAGTCGTTCAGCAAAGGCAATAAAGACACGTAATTCATACGTCCAGAAACAAGTCATGCATTCTGGTTTTACTAGGACTACTTCCCATCCTTGGTCTTGTGGAACATAACCGTTATGGCCATTGATAAGACAGCGTGTTGTAACGTTGTCAAAGGGACGAGGGTTACGTAATGACCAACAGTCTCGTAATAACCTAAAAACCTCATTTCTTACCCCAATTACCGACTCCGTCACTTGTGGGAACGTTTTGTTTAATAGTTGTAGCCCGATGTTCTTTTTCTCACTTTGGTGAGAAGCGAACATTACTAACCCGTAAGCATAGCATGCTTCTTTATGTTGCATGTTAGCCGCTTTTTCTAAATCATGAAGTCCTATATTCGGATACATTGAATCAAAATAATTTCTTAACCCGTTGCGTAAAATAGCATTTGGGTTCCCCGCAATATATGCGCCAAAGTAAACACATCGTAACTTATGGGTTTCCCAATGTGATATCCCCCATCTTTCAAACGAAAGTCTCTTATAAACCAAGACATTCTTGGAACGTTCTTTGAATGTCTTACAAACTGATTTCGCCGTAAATAGTTGTGCCGAAGAATTCTGACCGACTCTAGACAAGATTTCATCAATCATGTCTCCGGGTAGGTCTCTTAAAATATTGGGTTGTCTATCCATTTTGTGTTTTTATACTGTAAAATAGACAAGAGTTAGATTCATAAAAAAAAAACTTATTAATACAAGCAATTTTTACATATATCATAAAGCATAAGCACACTATATTACATATATTACACCACACGAATACAATTATCTTATTCCGACTCGCTCGTTTCTTCTTCTTCGGTTTTTGTTCGTTTTGCCAAGTTTCTAGGGATATATGATGTTCCCCTAATACGAGCTGTCGTTTTCCACAACGCTTTAGAAAAACCTGGTGGTTTAGAGGTTCCCGGGTCATTGTTACAACTTAAGGGCTTCGGGGGTTGACGATACATATAAAGTTCATCGGGGTTGGAATTAGATTTCTCTATTTTTATGCCCTTTCCCTTATTATTTTCTTTTGCCTTTTTAAATTCAGTTGGGGTAATTTCTATAACATCATCGGAATTCTCGTCGGAATCCGATTCATCGGAAAATTGGTAATCCTCCCAATATTTTGCTTCCTTGGCGGAAACACCATTGACCATAATTAACCTTGGTCAGTTGGTTGAGGATTTTCTTTTACTTAACCGTTTTATTATTTTCCCCACCGGTTCTATTTCCTCCTCCGGTTCCTCCTCTTCCGGTTTCGATTCTTCTTCCGGTTCTGATTCTTCTTCCGGTTCTTCTTCGGGAACTTGTGAATCAATCCAATATATATTCGACTCTTCGTTATTATTAGGTGAGTCAATGGGATTTGTGCTAGAGGTAGACATCTATCACACAATATCAAACATGTTAAGAGATTAATATATCACATAATATATACATGTTAATGATATATAGTTTCCAACAAAAATGTTAAGCAATCATTTTTAAAGAAAACACGGTCGAAGTCCAGACTCACTAATGCATCCTAACAAACTCGATAAGACACACTAATGCAAATTTTATGGTTCTCTAAGACCAACGCTCGGATACCAACTGAAATGTCCCGTTCTTATTGATTAAAAACGTTCCATATTAATTGATTTCGTTGCGAGGTTTTGACCTCTATATGAGACATTTTTCAAAGACTGCATTCATTTTTAAAACAAACCATAACCTTTATTTCATAAATAAAGGTTTAAAAAGCTTTACGTAGATTATCAAATAATGATAATCTAAAATATCCTGTTTACACACGACCATTACATAATGGTTTACAATACAAATATGTTACATCGAAATCAGTTTCTTGAATGCAGTTTTTACACAATATCATACAAACATGAACTCCAAATCTTGTCCTTATTTTAGTATGCAACAGCGGAAGCTCTTAGTATTCACCTGAGAATAAACATGCCTTAAACGTCAACAAAAATGTTGGTGAGTTATAGGTTTAACCTATATATATCAAATCGTAACAATAGACCACAAGATTTCATATTTCAATACACATCCCATACATAGAGATAAAAATCATTCATATGGTGAACTCCTGGTAACCGACATTAACAAGATGCATATATAAGAATATCCCCATCATTCCGGGACACCCTTCGGATATGATATAAATTTCGAAGTACTAAAGCATCCGGTACTTTGGATGGGGTTTGTTAGGCCCAATAGATCTATCTTTAGGATTCGCGTCAATTAGGGTGTCTGTTCCCTAATTCTTAGATTACCAGACTTAATAAAAAGGGGCATATTCGATTTCGATAATTCAACCATAGAATGTAGTTTCACGTACTTGTGTCTATTTTGTAAATCATTTATAAAACCTGCATGTATTCTCATCCCAAAAATATTAGATTTTAAAAGTGGGACTATAACTCACTTTCACAGATTTTTACTTCGTCGGGAAGTAAGACTTGACCACTGGTTGATTCACGAACCTATAACAATATATACATATATATCAAAGTATGTTCAAAATATATTTACAACACTTTTAATATATTTTGATGTTTTAAGTTTATTAAGTCAGCTGTCCTCGTTAGTAACCTACAACTAGTTGTCCACAGTTAGATGTACAGAAATAAATCGATAAATATTATCTTGAATCAATCCACGATCCAGTGTATACGTATCTCAGTATTGATCACAACTCAAACTATATATATTTTGGAATCAACCTCAACCCTGTATAGCTAACTCCAACATTCACATATAGAGTGTCTATGGTTGTTCCGAAATATATATAGATGTGTCGACATGATAGGTTGAAACATTGTATACGTGTCTATGGTATCTCAAGATTACATAATATACAATACAAGTTGATTAAGTTATGGTTGGAATAGATTTGTTACCAATTTTCACGTAGCTAAAATGAGAAAAATTATCCAATCTTGTTTTACCCATAACTTCTTCATTTTAAATCCGTTTTGAGTGAATCAAATTGCTATGGTTTCATATTGAACTCTATTTTATGTATCTAAACAGAAAAAGTATAGGTTTATAGTCGTAAAAATAAGTTACAAGTCATTTTTGTAAAGGTAGTCATTTCAGTCGAAAGAACGACGTCTAGATGACCATTTTAGAAAACATACTTCCACTTTGAGTTTAACCATAATTTTTGTATATAGTTTCATGTTCATAATAAAAATCATTTTTCCATAATAACAACTTTTAAATCAAAGTTTATCATAGTTTTTAATTAACTAACCCAAAACAGCCCGCGGTGTTACTACGACGGCGTAAATCCGGTTTTACGGTGTTTTTCGTGTTTTCAGGTTTTAAATCATTAAGTTAGCATATCATATAGATATAGAGCATGTGTTTAGTTGATTTTAAAAGTCAAGTTAGAAGGATTAACTTTTATTTGCGAACAAGTTTAGAATTAACTAAACTATGTTCTAGTAATTACAAGTTTAAACCTTCGAATAAGATAGCTTTATATGTATGAATCGAATGATGTTATGAACATCATTACTACCTCAAGTTCCTTAGATAAACCTACTGAAAATGAGAAAAATAGATCTAGCTTCAAAGGATCCTTGGATGGCTTGAAAGTTCTTGAAGCAGAATCATGACACGAAAACAATTTCAAGTAAGATTTCCACTCGAAATAAGATTGTTATAGTTATAGAAATTGAATTAAAGTTTGAATATGATTATTACCTTGTATTAGAAAGATAACCTACTGTAATTAACAAAGGTTTCTTGATCTTGGATGATTACTTGGAATGGATTTAGAAAACTTGGAAGTAAACTTGCAATCTTGGAAGTATTCTTGATTTTATGAAACTAGAACTTTTAGAATTTATGAAGAACACTTAGAACTTGAAGATAGAACTTGAGAGAGATCAATTAGATGAAGAAAATTGAAGAATGAAAGTGTTTGTAGGTGTTTTTGTTCGTTGGTGTATGGATTAGATATAAAGGATATGTAATTTTGTTTTCATGTAAATAAGTCATGAATGATTACTCATATTTTTGTAATTTTATGAGATATTTCATGCTAGTTGCCAAATGATGGTTCCCACATGTGTTAGGTGACTCACATGGGCTGCTAAGAGCTGATCATTGGAGTGTATATACCAATAGTACATACATCTAAAAGCTGTGTATTGTACGAGTACGAATACGGGTGCATACGAGTAGAATTGTTGATGAAACTGAACGAGGATGTAATTGTAAGCATTTTTGTTAAGTAGAAGTATTTTGATAAGTGTCTTGAAGTCTTTCAAAAGTGTATGAATACATATTAAAACACTACATGTATATACATTTTAATTGAGTCGTTAAGTCATCGTTAGTCGTTACATGTAAATGTTGTTTTGAAACCTTTAGGTTAACGATCTTGTTGAATGTTGTTAACCCATTGTTTATTATAAAAAATGAGATGTTAAATTGTTATATTATCATGATATTATGATATATAATATATCTTAGTATGATATATATACAGTTAAATGTCGTTAGAACGATAATCGTTACATATATGTCTCGTTTCGAAATCATTAAGTTAGTAGTCTTATTTTTACATATGTATTTCATTGTTAATACACTTAATAATATATTTACTTATCATTTAACATAATTAACCAAGTGTATCAATATCTTAATATAATTTATATGTACCTAGTAAGACGTTGTTATAACGATAATCGTTATATATATCATTTTCGAGTTTCTTAAATTAATAGTCTCATTTTTATGTATATAACTCATTGTTAAAATACCTAATGAGATACATACTTATAATAAAATCATGTTAACTATATATATAACCATATATATGTCATCGTATAGTTTTTACAAGTTTTAACGTTCGTGAATCACCGGTCAACTTGGGTGGTCAATTGTCAATATGAAACCTATTTCAATTAATCAAGTCTTAACAAGTTTGATTGCTTAACATGTTGGAAACACTTAATCATGTAAATAACAATTTCATTTAATATATATATAAACATGGAAAAGTTCGGGTCACTACATAAATATCGTCGTTTTATATTTTTAAATATTTTTAAAAGATTTTTTAGAGTAAATAATATAATTAATTTATTAATAAATAAAATTTTATATTAAAATTTATATAATAAAATATACTTTTATATATATTAAGTAATAAAATTTATAGAGTTCATTTAATATCATAAAGATAATATGATAGGTATTATTAAAGTAATTTTATTACACGTAGTAAAATATGTTTGTATCATATATTTATTTGATAAAATAATATCTATAATAATAGTAAGTAAAAGTTATATTATTTTGTAATAATAATAATTATTATTCTATTAATAAAAATATCAATATTTATAATTACTAAAACTGACATTATGATAAAATGATAATTCTAATTATGATAACTTTAATATTTACGATACTTTTTAATATTAACTTTAAAATTATAATTCTATTTAAAATGATAATAATAATCATATTTTATAATAACAATGACATTTCTATTAAAATGATAATTTTTATTAAAATGATAGTTTTTAATACTAACGATACTTTTAATAATAATAGTAATGATAAAAATAATAAGAACGATAATTTTATCTAAATCAATATCTTATAATATTTTAATTTCATCATGATACTCATACTCATTATTTCCTAATCGTTTCATTTAATAGCTTTTAATCGTCTTTTATATCGTGTTCGTAATAATGATAATAATAGTAATCAAAATAATTAGGTGTTACTAATATTAGTTTTAATTACAATAATACTAATAATGATAATTACTATGATATTATTAACGATAATACTAATAACTATTTTAATGATAATAATTAATAATAATAATAACAATAACAATAATCATTTTTAAATAATGATATATATATATTAATAATGATAATAATAATAATAGTAATAGTAATAATAATAATAATAATAATAATAATAATAATAATAATTAGATAATAATAATAATAATACTAATTATAACTTTAACGATAATAACGATAGTAATAATAATAAAAATAACAATTTTTAATGATAATTCCTTTTATTGATAATGATAATAGTAATAATAATATAAAACTAGAACGACGATAATAACGACGATAATAATAATCATTTTTAATAATAATACAAAAATTCAATTGACTATAACTTCAAATCCGTTCATCGAAACTATTCGATATCTAAATGAAAAGTTCTTAATTTTTCGCTAGCTTTCCAACGACATGCATATCTTATACCTTATCTCAACCGCATACGTAACTAATTCATGATTCAACATATCCTATCTAATAACAATATCAAAAGTACAAGCATGTATAATCCTATATTCTCGAGCACTAGTCAGGGATACACTATTAATATATAAAAATTAAATTATGAGTACTCACGTATCAATATTGAGATTCAATATTGCAGGAAAAGTACGTAGACGCAACGGAGATGATAAACACTAGTTTGACTTACCAGCAATACTCCCGAACCATACCCATAACCTCCATAGCTATAACCCATAATTTCCTTAGCTCTATTCCGCTCGAAAAATAATTTCAACATCACTCGGACAGCACTCCGTCGTAATATTTTATGTATACTAATAATATCTTGAAATAATACGGAGTAAATATATATATGTAAATCGATTGAGAGAGTTTAGAGAAAATATTTTCAAGTTTCTATGAAATAATGAAACCTATTGAATTCTATTTATAATAGATTTTTGAATTATTAAAGTGAATTATTAAAGTATGAATTATTAAAGTATGAATTATTAAAGTATGAATTATTAAAGTGAATTATTAAAGTATGAATTATTAAAGTATGAATTATTAAAGTGAATTATTAAAGTTAAAGTAAAGTAAAAATAAAGTAAAGGTAAAGTTTAAGTATAGTAAAAGTATAAAACTATGTACGTATAATACGCGTATAAATATATAAAATATTAATTTAAATTGTTATATATACTTAATAAAATAAAATATAAATATCGTTATCTTTATCATACTGGTTAAGTAATGAGTTGTCAAAAGTGGTTCTAGATATTTATAAAAGTTATATACGTTTTAATAAAGTTCTTTTTAAACTGAAAACGTTTTTGTACGTTTGAAACTAAATCAAATAAATATGATAATTTTGTTTTCCAAAACTAAATATATTTAAGAATTATTTTGGTTAAAGGTTAAAATAATGGAAATCGTTATATCATAAAACGTTTTAGAAAAGTAGAATCATATATATTCATAATAGGTTTCAAGTTTTTAAATTACAGTCTGTTGGTGAAGCATGAGATAAAGTCCAAAGGTTAAATAAACGTATGAAATCATCTTAATAAAAAATGTCGAGTTACTTAACTTGTCGATATCCAACATCTAAGTTATTTACACTCCACGTTCTTACTTATAAATCTCTTTACCATTTTCTGAATGTTGTCAAAAAGAATAGATTTCTTAAATCACAGTGGACCTCATAACATAGACCCGTAATCATATCACAATGTATCTGATAAATCAGTCATTTGATATTATCTTCTAATTCTGTTGATAACTATTAGAATATATTTTGAAACAAATACGTTTATATAAAGTATTATACACCTAATACTTTGTTAACGTTTTCAAGTTATAATATATACACATATACATATATAATCATGTTCGTTCAATTTAATGGTTCGTGAATCATTGGAACTTGGTCGAGGTTTAAATGAATGTATGGACACAGTTTAAAATTCTTGAGATTCAACTTAACAAACTTTGCTTATCGTGTCAGAATAATATAAAGATAAAGTTTAAATTTGGTTGGAAATTTCCGGGTTGTCACAGTACCTACCCGTTAAAGAAATTTCATCCCGAAATTTGAATGTGATGGTTATGGCTGACAATAAGTATGTTTTCATGACGTACACGAGTTGAAAATTAGAGTTTTATTATCATCAAGTAATATAGATAAAGCAATTTAATTTTTGTGAAGAGTATGAGTGAAGTTATCACAAAAGAATGAAATGAGTAAATGCACGTTCTTTTTAACCAATGACATAGTCACAGTTGATTTCCGGAATTCAAGGAATTTAGAGAAAATCTTCGTAATAAGATTTGGTTCTTTGGTAATTAAGGAAGTTAGAATTCGCTTAATTAAATTTGATAATCTGTTTTGATTACTCTGTTGGATATTTTACTATATATCCAACCCTTTCGTTTCCTTATTTCCACAACTCACACCTTTTATTATTTCTCCCTCAATTCATACTTTATAGCATTCGCTAATATGCTCCATCCAGTTCTGATTCTTGATATACTCCTAACTTTCATATCTGTTATTCTTCTTTTTCATCTGCCGCCGAAAGAATCTATTTACTTCTACTATACTCTTGGTTTTATAGTGTTTTTAGTTCTCCCATGTCTTTATATTACTACATGCATCGATATATATGGTTTGTAATTTCTGGGTTGTTGTTGGATTTTATATCTTCCCTTATATTTCGATGTCCTTGCTTCTGTCTTCTATAATCATTGTCATCTCCAATTAATGCTCTCTTTTATTTGCTGCGATTTATATCCCAATTTCTGTTTTGGAGTTTTGTCCTTTCGTTTCTTCTTCTTGCGAGTAAGTACCGCTTATAATGGTCCATAATTCGCAGATAAAAATTTCAGAATAAACATTGTTAATATTCTAAGAAGGAAATCGTAATGGCACGATCTTAATTTGTCAAATTATCAGAATACCTCGGAAAAGATCGAATCATCAAGAAAATATTTTCTTGATATTTTTAGAGATTAAGTAGAATACATGAGTCGTATAACATGGCACATGATGATGTTATGATCTGTGAATCATCATGTTCCATTTAAAAACTCAGCATGACTTACTGTAATATAATCACGTTGATCAAGTGTCATTATATTATACTAACTCATGCTTCAGCTCCCAACACTACTTCAAAAGTATTCCTATTTTAAACTCGAATGTTTTAGAATTTAGAAGCAAAAATAGTTTCTTTTATGATGTAATACAGATAGCGCGAAGAGGTAAATGATTTTAGATAAGAATAATTATGAAAATATCTTCAGAAATATGGAGGATATTTATAATGAAAGATACGATGATATCTTAGAATTTCTAATATCAGAGGATGATGAAGAATATTGTCCGCAGGGGTTTAGAGTCAGGAGCAAGGTATTCGTTAATGACTTCAGCAGGTACTGAATCATTTGGATTCTTTGAAGTCAGGTTCAGTCTTTGTGATTTGTCCACAGCCTCCTTCATACTTTGTTCAATCCGATTTCCAGTTTCAAGACTTCTCTTTTTCTGCGCTTTGCCAACACACTTATTTATTATCATCAAACTTTTACTGTTAAAGTCATTTATAGTTTTTGCTACTTCATCAGCATTTTTTCATTTTCGGAGAACCAATTCGTAGTTCGGAGTGTTTTTCAGAAACTTCACATTCAAATTAATTCCAGAAGATAGACGTTATATATACACATATAACTGTTGGTGTAGACATACTACGAGATTTCAAAATACTAACTGCTAATTCCCGATGATTCGTATGGCAATTCTCGCTACAAGATGCGAATGATTAAATGATGGGGTTTCGGTAAATATAATGATTCTTCGAAAGGTCAAAGATCAGTGAAGTTGTGAATAAGTTTATTGCTAATGTGGTGGAATATGAAAGGTTCTCTGGTAACAAAAGGGTAATCATATATATCAAGATTATGATATGACTACTCCGAATGAAAAATCGAAGTTGTCTTGCTGGAGCTGTGATAGAATTTGCTACTTTGAAAAGGAATTGCAAAGTTATTTTTGCTAATAAATGCCAAAGGATCTGACGCAGATATGTGTTGAATTATGACTTTGGTTTCGAGAGCTTTTTAAGTACATAACTGTGGGTAATATGTGGTTGGATCATCATCTCGATTTCTCATTATTTGAAATGTCTTAAGAAATTTTTCGAAGGACTTGAACACAGATTGTAATCGTTAATATACATTTGATGTTCTAACACAGTTTTGAAGTTAAAGTATAGCTCTGAAAGATGTAGGAACCTAAAAGTGATGGTACCGGTTAAATCTCAAATTGAATTCTGAGGTTTCAAAATCAGAATATGTAATTGAGTTTGAATGAGTATGGTTGTTTTGATTTCTATGAAAGAATGTATATTATTATGAAAGTAGGAAGTATAGTTGATAATTTGCTTAATCAGATTCGAAGAATGTAACATATTAATTGTGAATTTATATATCTATCGGGTATTACCTACCCGTTAAAAAAAATTTCACAATTAATATTTTGTACAAAAGAATTTTTATTACAGTCTTTATGAAAATATATATGTATATATTCTCTTCAGATGTAACATAGATTTTAATGAGTTAATACTAAATTAAACTCATTCGATATACGGTTGGAACTAGAATTGAATAATCCCTTAAAGGCTTATAAGATTACATAAGTATTTCTTCAATAATATTGAAATTATGAATCAATACTTCGTTATTTGTTGAGACGTGATGTTGGTTTTCGTTAAATTCTTGTGAACTTCGCAAAGTACGAATGATGTTATCTGAAAAGTTTCGGGTACATCGATGATGAAAGTGTAAAATCAAATATATACTTGATTTATTATGAATTGGAATTTGTTGAATTGAGACAGAGATTGTAGTTAACGATGGTTAAGTTGCGGCGAAGGACGTACATTATTGCATATTTGTAATATGTATTAACCGAGTAGTTAAGATTCACACACAATAGCTTAGCACGGAAAGATTTATTTTTATTTCAAAATATATATATATATATATATATATATATATATATATATATATATATATATATATATATATATATATATATATATATATATATATAAATATATATATATAAATATATATATATATATATATATATATATATATATATATATATATAAAATATACATATAATTTCTTCAGAGGGAATGAGTTAATTCTTCATAACTCGTTGATAAAATATACGCGTTATTGATTCGTAATGATGTCCACAGTGATTCTTGAACTGACGGAGTTTGTGATTTTATAGGTGTTGCTGATTCTGATGCTGACTGCACTGACGATGCTGGTGACGCTGACGGTACTGTTGATGCTGTTGGTAAAACAAGTTTAGCTTGTTAACCACACACCATTTTTGTCAGGGTTTCTACTCTTCCTTCTATTATTTTGGTTCGCTTAACTGATTTATGATTAGGGCTAGATTAGATAATCTCTATGACTTTAGAGATTACATAATCGCCGTGGAATGTTTCTCCAATGAAGTTATGAATTAATACTTCGTCAGTGATTGTTGTTGGTACTCCTTGGTATTTATGGTGCGTATGACGTTGATGCTCGTGGGACAGATTGTGGAGTTGAGGTTTACGACGCGGTTATGGTTGGAGGTGGTAATGGTACTGTTGACGTTGATGATGGTGGTACTGGTTATGCTGCTGGTGCTGCTGCTGGTGTTTGTAATCTTTGCACCATATTCTCCAAAGCCACTACCCGAGCGCGAAGCTCGTTGACTTCTTCTATTATACCGGGGTGATTGTCGGTTCGGACGAGCGGATAAATAAAATCTAGAATTTGATGTAGTATATAATCGTGACGAGATACTTTGGAAATGAGAGAGAAAATGGTGTTTTGGATTGGTTCACCGGTAAGTGCTTCAGGTTCTTCGTCAAGAGGGCAATGGGGTGGATGGAAGGGATCACCTTCTTCTTGTCTCCAATGATTGAGGAGGCTATGAACCCATCCCCAATTCATCCAGAATAGATGATGGCTGATTGGTTGATCCATTCCGGTCACACTGCTTTCAGAGCTGGAGTGAGATTCCATTTCGGAATCCGAGGAACTTGAATTAATGATGAATTCCATTTCGTACAATTGAATAAGGATTTTTCGATATGAAATAATTTTTCAGTTATCGGATGGTATTCTAATTACATAGAATATCCATAGATATAGAACAAAAGATTTTGTAGATTACGGAGGAATTTGCGGGATATGTCAGGTAAAGTTTAAAGTAACAGATACGATAAGATATGATTTAGCAGATACGCTAAGATATGAATTTTGTCTATACAATACTCATGCAATTAATGTAGCAAGACGTGTCTAGACTAGTAATGATAAGCAGGTAATTTCCTAAGAATGATAAGCAGATGATTTCCGACTAAAAATGATAAACAAAACATTTGACATGCGGACCCGGTCGAAGTCCAGACTCACTAATGCATCCTAACGACTTATCAGTTAGACACACTAATGCAGACCTGGTTCGCTAAGACCACCGCTCTGATACCAACTGAAAGGACCCGTTCATATACATTATAAACGATTCACAATAGTTGATTTCATCGCGAGGTATTTGACCTCTATATCATACATTTTACAAACATTGCATTCGTTTCTAAAAGACAAACTTTCTTTACAACGAAAGTTGAGGGCATGTATACCATTTCATAATACATCTGACTATAATTGACTTAATAATAATCTTGATGAATTTCAACGACTCGAATGCAACGTCTTTCAAAATATGCCATGAATGACTCTAAGTAATATCTCTAAAATGAGCAAATGCACAGCGGAAGATTTCTTTAACACCTGAGAATAAACATGGTTTAAAGTGTCAACCAAAAGGTTGGTGAGTTCATAGGTTTAATTTCTATATAATAATCATAATATTTAATCAGGCACAAGATTTCATTTAATTAAATGTGCAGGATCATTACAACTGCAAAAATCATTCATACGATGAATTGCCTGGTAACCGACCTTAACATAGAGCGCTTAAGATATCTGGCATCATACATTCCATTATTCAAATGTATGACAAGAACCCTTCGAAGTACTAAAGCATTTCCACTATTCGAAAATGGGGGTGGTTGGTGCCCGTAGATCTACCTTTAAGATTCGCGTCAATTAGTGTGTTTCACTAATTCTTAGGTTACCAAGCATAATAATAATAAGTACAGATATCCGGTATAACAAAACAATCGTAGAATGTAGTTTCATGAACTTGTGCTTATTTTGTAAAACATTTATAAAAGCAGTGCATGTATTCTCAGTCCAAAAAATATATATTGCAAAAGCATTTAAAAAGGGAGCAAATGAAACTCACCATACTGTATTTCGTAGTAAAAATACATATAACGTCATTGAACAAGTGCAAGGTTGGCCTCGGATTCATGAACCTAAATTAATTATATATATTTATGTGTTGGTCAATATTTGTCAAACAAATTAGGTCAAGTCATAGTGTATCACAATCCTAAGGCTCGAGAATAATATGTAAAGGTCAACAAAAGTCAATTTGACTCAAAAATAATTTCCAAAATCTATACATGATTAATATATAGTTTAAATATCGTCGTTTTATATTTTTAAATATTTTTAAAAGATTTTTTTAGAGTAAATAATATAATTCAGTTATTAATAAATAAAATTTTATATTAAAATTTATATAATAAAATATTCTTTTATATATATTAAGTAATAAAATTTATAGAGTTCATTTAATATCATAAAGATAATATGATAGGTATTATTAAAGTAATTTTATTACACGTAGTAAAATATGTTTGCATCATATATTTATTTGATAAAATAATATCTATAATAATAGTAAGTAAAAGTTATATTATTTTGTAATAATAATAATTATTATTCTATTAATAAAAATATCAATATTTATAATTACTAAAAATGACATTATGATAAAATGATAATTCTAATTATGATAACTTTAATATTTACGATACTTTTTAATATTAACTTTAAAATAATAATTCTATTTAAAATGATAATAATAATCATATTTTATAATAACAATGACATTTCTATTAAAATGATAATTTTTGTTAAAATGATAGTTTTTAATACTAACGATACTTTTAATAATAATAGTAATGATAAAAATAATAAGAACGATAATTTTATCTAAATCAATATCTTATAATATTTTAATTTCATCATGATACTCATGCTCATTATTTCCTAATCGTTTCATTTAATAGCTTTTAATCGTCTTTTATATCGTGTTCATAATAATGATAAAAATAGTAATCAAAATAATTAGGTGTTACTAATATTAGTTTTAATTACAATAATACTAATAATGATAATTACTATGATATTATTAACGATAATACTAATAACTATTTTAATGATAATAATTAATAATAATAATAATAATAATAATAATAATAATAACAATAACCATTTTTAAATAATGATATATATATATTAATAATGATAATAATAATAATAGTAATAATAATAATAATAATAATAATAATAATAATAATAATAATTAGATAATAATAATAATAATAATACTAATTATAACTTTAACGATAATAACGATAGTAATAATAATAAAAATTACAATTTTTAATGATAATTCCTTTTATTGATAATGATAATAGTAATAATAATATAAAACTAAAAAAACGATAATAACGACGATAATAATAATCATTTTTAATAATAATACAAAAATTCAATTGACTATAACTTCAAATCCGTTCATCGAAACCATTCGATATCTAAATGAAAAGTTCTTAATTTTTCGCTAGCTTTCCAACGACATGCATATCTTATACCTTATCTCAACCGCATACGTAACTAATTCATGATTCAACATATCCTATCTAATGGCAATATAAAAAGTACAAGCATGCATAATCCTATATTCTCGAGCACTAGTCAGGGATACACTATTAATATATAAAAATTAAATTATGAGTACTCACGTATCAATATTGAGATTCAATATTGCAGGAAAAGTACGTAGACGCAACGGAGATGATAAACACTAGTTTGACTTACGAGCAATACTCCTGAACCATACCCATAACCTCCATAGCTATAACCCATAATTTCCTTAGCTCTATTCCGCTCGAAAAACAATTTCGACATCACTCGGACAGCACTCCGTCGTAATATTTTATGTATACTAATAATATCTTGAAATAATACGGAGTAAATATATATATGTAAATCGATTGAGAGAGTTTAGAGAAAATATTTTCAAGTTTCTATGAAATAATGAAACCTATTGAATTCTATTTATAATAGATTTTTGAATTATTAAAGTGAATTATTAAAGTATGAATTATTAAAGTGAATTATTAAAGTATGAATTATTAAAGTGAATTATTAAAGTATAAATTATTAAAGTGAATTATTAAAGTATGAATTATTAAAGTGAATTATTAAAGTTAAAGTAAAGTAAAAATAAAGTAAAGGTAAAGTTTAAGTATAGTAAAAGTATAAAACTATGTACGTATAATACGCGTATAAATATATATAATATTAATTTAAATTGTTATATATACTTAATAAAATAAAATATAAATATCGTTATCTTTATCATACTGGTTAAGTAATGAGTTGTCAAAAGTGGTTCTAGATATTTATAAAAGTTATATACGTTTTAATAATAAAGTTCTTTTTAAACTGAAAACGTTTTTGTACGTTTGAAACTAAATCAAATAAATATGATAATTTTGTTTTCCAAAACTAAATATATTTAAGAATTATTTTGGTTAAAGGTTAAAATAATGGAAATCGTTATATCATAAAACGTTTTAGAAAAGTAGAATCATATATATTCATAATAAGTTTCAAGTTTTTAAATTACAGTCTGTTGGTGAAGCATGAGATAAAGTCCAAAGGTTAAATAAACATATGAAATCATCTTAATGAAAAATGTCGAGTTACTTAACTTGTCGATATCCAACATCTAAGTTATTTATACTCCACGTTCTTACTTATAAATCACTTTACCATTTTCCGAATGTTGTCGAAAAGAATAGATTTCTTAAATCACAGTGGACCTCATAACATAGACCCGTAATCATATCACAATGTATCTGATAAATCAGTCATTTGATATTATCTTCTAATTCCGTTGATAACTGTTAATATATATTTTGAAACAAATATGTTTATATAAAGTATTATACACCTAATACTTTGTTAATGTTTTCAAGTTATAATATATACACATATACATATATAATCATGTTCGTTCAATTTAATGGTTCGTGAATCGTTGGAACTTGGTTGAGGTTTAAATGAATGTATGGACACAATTTAAAATTCATGAGATTCAACTTAACAAACTTTGCTTATCGTGTCAAAATAATATAAAGATAAAGTTTAAATTTGGTTGGAAATTTCCGGGTTGTCACATCACTAGAGCCTTGATGAAGAGTCTACGAGGGCGTCTGTTGGATTTTCCGATTAATAGGAATAAAAATCATAGATAGATGGTGAATACTGTATGAGGGTGATCATTGACATGTGGGTTCAAGATTGGACATGTCTAGAATGATCAATGAGGCAGTGTTTGTTTCATGGAAGAATCTTATAATTGAAGAGTCGCATACTTCAATTAGTCTTCTATTGTAAGAAGATGATCTTCGTGTTAGAAGGTGGTGCCGAAAGAAACCGAGATGGGCCAAGCTAGTAACTAAGAGATTGGATTGTCACTAAGCGGTATTTTTTGGTGTCGAAAGACTTCATTTGCTCGTGGGTTAACGAGTGAAATACGGCGTGATTTGGGTGTCTCATCCGGCGGTATGAAAAAGAGTTGTTAATCGGCTAATCTAAAGTTATTGTGGGTTGTTTAAACATGATTGACAAGTGTGATGGATTTTCTGTTGAAGATCGGTGCGTCTCCAAGTGGGAGATTGTTAAGTATGGAGATTTGAACAAGAATTAAAATCAAATGAAAAGTGGGACCAGAGAATGTCACTCTTGGGGACATATTCTCACCATTGGTGAGGTGATATGGTGAAATGCGAGAATTATAGTCAAGCTTTTTGAGCTGGTGAAACAAGTATGTCATCAATGGTGACATTATGGTCACCTGACGTGACATTTTATCTTAGTCAGCAAGTTTGAAGTGACCTGTCCTAATCCATAAGGACGAATACAATAACATATGGTTACATTGCGAGATATTTGACCTCTATATGATACATTTTACAAACATTGCATTCGTTTTTAAAAGACAAACTTTCATTACGTCGAAAGTTGACAGACATGCATACCATTTCCTAATATCCAAACTATAAATAACCTAATCTGTCATTTAATTAATAATAATTTTTATTGAACTCAACGACTTGAATGCAACGTCTTTTGATATATGCCATGAATGACTCCAAGTAATATCTTTAAAATGAGCAAATTGCACAGCGGAAGATTTCTTTAATACCTGAGAATAAACATGCTTAAAAGTGTCAACCAAAAGGTTAGTGAGTTCACTAGTTTATCGTAATCAATCATTTCCATCATTTTAATAGACCACAGGATTTTCGTTTTCATAGTTAACTGCGGGAACACTCATCTGCAAAAATCATTCATATGGTGAACACCTATGAGCTTGAAACCTGATTCAAATTTCTAGACGTTTTCAGATTAAAATTACTACTTGAAATATGTAGTAATCCATTCATATAAACTGTGTGAATCATCAATTGATCCAAAATCATTAAAACGAACTCGAATTTTACTATGAACACTTCGGTTGACTTTTAAAATCGAAACTTTGACTCCAAAATTAATCCTTGATTTCGAGAATTACGATTTGAAATTTTGCATATAGAATCACGACTGGATTTAAATCACTTCTACATTTTTAGATTTTGAAACTTGATTCGAATTCGAGCTTTTCATAATCACAGGTCAAGAACATAAACTCAAATATTGATTATGAACTTAGGACTATTTTAGATGATACTTACTACATGAATTTGTTTGTAAATCATTCCTAGAAACTTCCTAAATCAACAATTGAACCAGAAACATTAAAACGAATTCAAATTTCATGATGAACAAAACGTTTGACTTTTTAAATTAAAACTTTGACTCAGAAATTCGAAATTGATAGAAAGAATTGAGGATTGAAAACTTACAGATAATATAATTAGACAATTTCTAAATATCCTGCATTATTAGATTTTGGAATTTTATTCGATTTCGAGCTTTTGATTCAAAAGTGACAATACAGAGGTATCGAGCTGTGAAACAGAATTCTGTTTAATTTGATTGATAAAAAAAATACATGTAACTGATAAGTGTTGATGGTAAAATGAAGAATCGATTGATTACTCGATTGTCTTATAGCCAGAAAGTGTCGACAATGTGACGACCCGGAAATTTCCGACCAAATTTAAACTTAATCTTTATATAAATTCGACACGATAAGCAAAGTTTGTAAAGTTGAGTCTCGAGAAATTTTAAAGTATTTTTATGAATTCAATTGACCTTCGACTGCTCTCGACGATTCATGAACAATTAAGTGTATATAGATATGTGTGTATGTATATAAAAATAATAATTCGAAATATAATTTGAAGCATTATATATTGTTGTTATTAAAAATTAATAAAATAAAAATAGGATATTATAATAATTATTATTTAAAATATATCTCTATATATATAAATAAAATATATTAAAAATAAATATTAAATGATTGTAATACTCGTTTGATGTTTCGATGGATATTAAGCAAGTTAAATTCAAACTTATGTAATTTTAAAATAAACGGTGATACGAAAATGAGTTATATAAGTGATGTGCGCGAGGAGGTGTATACGAAATAGTTATATATTTACTACGAAATACTATTAAATACGATACAATTTTACACAAGCGATTTATTTATTTATAGAGTGGATATACCTAAACCTTGCTACAACACTTATAGGCAGTGTACCTAATCGTACAGTAGTGTAGTTTTTAGTAAGTTCGGTTCGTCCACAGAGAACTAACCAAGTTTAACGATATATTTTTTTTAAAACTATATTTGTATATATATATATATATATATATATATATATATATATATATATATATATATATATATATATATATATATATATATATATATGTAGTATTATTATTATAAAAGGGGGTTTTTACCGTTTAATGACCGGTTTGTCGATTTTAAAACTTTAGTCGCAGTTAAAACCTAATGTAAAATATAAAAGACTTAATTTAAAGCGTAAAGTAAATGACAATAATTAAAGTTGCGATAAATAAAAGTGCGATAAATAAAATGACAGTAAATAAAAGTTGCGATAATTAAAAAGTACGATAATTAAAAGTGCAATAAATAAAAGTGCGATAATTAAAAGTGCAATTAAATATGAAATAAATAAATTATGCTTATTTAAACTTCCGTAATCATGATGTTTAACGTGTTGATTTTAGTTTTATTACCATGGGTTAATTGTCCTTTGTCCTGGATTATTCGATATGTCCATATGGATTTGTCCATAATAGTCCATCAGTCATAATCATAAAGTGCGAAAGTCTTCGTCAAATTATTCTTATTCCCGAAGTCAAATATTCTAACTAATTGGGGATTCGAATTGTAACAAGGTCTTAATACTTTGTTTAATGAATACACCAGGTTATCGACTGTGTGTAAACCAAGATTTTACTACTTTGTTAACAATTATACCAATTACCCTTGAATGTAATCCACCCTTGTTTCAACCAGTCTATTAACTCTTAATCCAGTTCCGTATCCGGTAAAATGAACAATTATTGGTATTTATAAATATCCCGCCCACCGTACCCGATTAAGCGTATGTGGTTATATATAAATACGTCAAATTATAAGTCTATATATTAAATTAACGAGGTATCATTTAGTTAATATAAAGCCCATTAATAGCCCATAGTCTAATTTCTACAAGTGTCGTTCTTTTATCCAAACCCCAATTACGGTCCAAAGCCCAATTACCCAATTTTAGTATTTAGCCCAACATCATGATTACTTCGGCATTAAATAAGCATAATAATAACTTAGCTACAAGACATTAAATTAAAAAAAATTGAACATAACTTACAATGATTAAAAATAGCGTAGCGTTACACGGACAGAATTTCGACTTAAAACCTTAAAACATTCGCTAACATAACCTTATTATTATTAATCTTAAATTAAAATTATATATATATATATATATATATATATATATATATATATATATATATATATATATATATATATATATATCTTTTACGTATATGAAATGGAAAGAAGGTGTAAAAATATCGATCGAATGCGTTGCCTTTTATAGGCCCCATTTCAGTTTTGGTGTGCTCCGCGATCTCGAAGGGTTTCTCCTTCACAGCTCCGCGATCGCGGAGTGGTGGATTACAGCTCATCCAAGTTTGGCTCCTAGCTTGCCGATGGATTTTTTTAATAAATAAATATAATATATATATAATTTTAAGAATTATTTATATATTATATTATATTTATATGCATAGTTGACTTGTAATTTTCACTCCGTTGCGTCGTGCGTTGAAAGTTGACTTAGGTCCCGGTTCCGGATTTTCGAACGTCCTTACGTACAATTTAATATCTTCTACTTTGCATTTTGTAACTTGTACTTTTGTCATTTCTAGATGCTTCTCATTAATAAATTGAACCTCTTGGATCGTACTTTGTACTTTTGAGCTTTTTGGTCGTTTGTGTCTTCAAATCGTCGAATCTGCTTTTTGTCTTCACCTTTTATTATTTAAACGAATATTACTTGTAAATAGAACAATTGCAACTAAAAGCTTGTCTTTCTTGAGGGATAATTCTATGAAATATATGTTCGTTTTTAGCATTATCAAATATTCCCACACTTGAGCGTTGCTTGTCCTCAAGCAATATAGTCTTGAAATAAAAACACTAGAATCACTTCTTTATTCTTCACACTTTGTACATCAGTGATTTCTATACGGCGGTATGAACAATGATAGTAACATTGTGGTTTACAGTCCCACATGACTATAAAAATTTAGATCCTTTAGAAAATTGGATCTTTATGAAAACTTTTGATCTTTTGAAAATTTAAGCTAAATTTTACCCTAGACAAGTTTTTCGGAATAACCCTTCACCGGTGTTGCAAATTGTTTTTGTGGGTTTTGTGGGTTTCAGATTTGATAATTTTAGCTCAAAACTTATGGTTTTGTGTCACCCACTTGCTAACCTTGTATCAGGAAAGCAACACGTCCAGTTAATTGCTCCGCATATTACCTTTCGGTAAACTACCATCTGGTTGTAAAGGAAAGCGTTGAACAAGCAACTGTTAAGGCAATGTCCCGTGACATGCTTTTGATTATGGTCTATATCGTGTCAGATGCAATTACTATCCTTTGTAGGAGCAATAGTAAAGATCACCCTATAGTTTTTCGGTCTGGCATAAGGTCCTGTCTTCAACCATGCTATGCAACCACCGTTGTTACGGTTGACACCCGATTTGGTTCAGGTGACCTAATGAATTTCAGGTGAATTCTTAGAATTTTACGTTCAATGGTAATGAACGCATTGAAAATGGGTTTTCAGAAAACAAATCGGTTTGTAATTTGATCAAAATATTTTCTCGTTCAAGCTCGAGTTTAGATATCATCGAATTCCATGAGTTTGTAATTCTCAATCTTTAAAAGTCAATCTCAAGGATTGAGTAATATCAGTCTTAAAAGCTGATTTTTGATCTTTAAGGAGATTATCCTTTCTGGGGATCTAATTCATTAGTCTTATAAGCTAATTTGCACGGTGCCCCCCCCATTGTACGAGATAGATCCTCTCATGGTTAGGATAAGTCTGACCACTTGGCGACCCTGTTTTATGCTGAGGTCCGTGGATTTCCAGCTAATTTTCGAGAAACTTTTCAAGGTTTTTCGTAGACTCTACAACTGGTCTGGACGACAACTTCCTGACCTAAATCAAGAAGCGCGTTTCTTTTTTTGGAAGACTTTACTTTCTTTTAATGATGGAATTGATTCATCGTGTAGATCCATCTTTTCTTTCAAATATATTATAAGAAATTGGGTAAAACTGATAAAATTGTCCAAAACAAAAGTATCTTCAATTATTTGTACAAAAATATGTGACATATGTTCTAAATAACTTGGTAAATTTTTCCCACACTTGGCTTTTATTTTCCTTTCTTTGCCTTTTTATTGTCCTCTATTCCATTTTAAATAAATTCTAACATTTTGGGTTATTTCTCAATTTATGTCCTTTCCAAGGTAACAATAATTTCGGTGTTAATACCTAGTTTTATCGTTTATAAATATGTATAAACATGATTTTGAATTCATTTAGTTGAAAATTTTGAAAATTTTTACTAGAATTGGGTAGTCAGTATATAAGACTAGGGCTGTTCTTTATTATCAGAGAGCACTAGATTCTAATACAACTACTGCGTTACTAGTATTTTTAATGGTAACCAAGTGTTTAAATTAAATTTTTTAAAATCCCGAAAGAATTTAACCTCTTCCCACACTTAAGATCTTGCAATGCCCTCATTTGCAAGAAATCAGTAACAATTTAAATTATTGAGGGTGATTAGCGTAGAAAAACGATTAAATTTTACCAAAGTTTACAAACATATTGTTGTTTGTTTGTTGAATGATAAATGGTGCACATCATTTGTTCATTCCGTTTGTTGTTTTATCACATTTATTTTGCATATTGTCGTCAAAATTAGTGGCTTTTGCTGAACTTAATGCCAGTCTTTGAAAATGCGTTGTTTTACCCTGTTGTGTACATAAGATAAACTGCAAACATATATACATATTTTTGAAGTTTGGTATATTACCCCACATTCAAAAATTATTAAAATATAATAATAAAAGTTAGAAAATTATAAAAACTAATACAATACCAGCATAAGTATTAAATATAGCAACATTACAAATAAATAAGATAAATAAGACTAAGTAAACTAGGGTTGATTCTGAAACCAGTAGGGGTTCCATGGTTCATTGTATCTATCTTGATATGCTTGAAATGGGTCATTGGTAGGAAAAGGTGGTCTCGTATCCTCGGTCCACGGAGGAAAATAGACTGGCTCAGTAGGAATGTAGTTCCTACCTTGGGAGGCTAAATAGGCTTTGATATATTCTTGATGATATTGCCAACCCTGAAACTCTTGTTGCATAGCCCGTTGGTATTCAGTTTGGGACATTATTCTTTGTATATCGGTCATTTGGTTTCCTCCTCCCACATTACCTTGTTGTTGACCTCTTTCTACCTATGGATGATTCCCTTGATATGGAAGTGCAACATTATTTATTTCAACAAAACCTTTGCACCAGCATATACCCGCATATCAATCCGATCACGAGGAATGGGTACTTGTACTAACTCCCTTCCCCGAGTAATATCCACACCGAGGTACTCGGCAATTAAAGTCACAAAAATACCACCTCCTATAATACTATTGTTTCGCATTCCCTTTATCATATCCGACAAATAATAGCCCACACAATAAGGAATATTTACAAAGCTATGTGGGTCTCTAATACACATCAGATAAAATAAATCATCTTCAGTCACTTTATCTTTATTTCTACCCCTTTGTGTAATAGAGTTGGAAATGAATTTATGGATTACCCTAAGCTCAGCTCTATGTATATCAGTATAAGAATAATGACCTCCACCAAAATGATTATGGCTAGTCATTATACTCCACAACTCATTCTTATCAAAATCATAATCAACCCTTCTACCATTATTTATCAACTGTCTACAATCATCAGTTAATAATTCTTCAGCCGTATAAATACACAAAGCTTCAGCCATATCTAATAAAGACATACGGCGCATCACACCTCCTAATAGAAATCTAATAAAACTTCTATCCGTTAAACTAGTTACTTCATCATTTAGTTCAATAGTACTTACTAACTCAATGCACCATTCCTTATACACAGGTCTACGTATATTGAATAGATTAATCCAATCATTGAAAGTAGAATTACCATACCTTTGTGTAAGTAATTCTCTTATTGGCTCGGCCAATCCCACTGTCTCTAATGGTGCCCAATCTATCACCCTGAACACTTCAACATCTTTGGGATAAAGAATGCTCAAGTTCCTCTGATATTTTGGATAGTCTATCCAAAATCTGTCAAATCATAAGTTAGGGTGTAGATTTGCTTCAACTGCTCGCGACAATGAAATAAAAGGGTACGGTTGATTCTGTTTGTATTGTTC
The DNA here is from genome assembly GCF_046630445.1 of Rutidosis leptorrhynchoides. Classification (NCBI taxonomy): domain Eukaryota; kingdom Viridiplantae; phylum Streptophyta; class Magnoliopsida; order Asterales; family Asteraceae; genus Rutidosis; species Rutidosis leptorrhynchoides. The sequence continues at coordinate 673,385,165 of NC_092333.1, read as the reverse complement.
ACTGAGATCTTGATCCTCGTCACTTTCATTATAAGTATTCAAATTTTATGTCGCGGATGAAGATTCACCTCGTTCATTCTGCTAAACACATTAAACAAAAAGGAATTGTGCATCCAAAAATGCATTGGTATTAGCAAAATAACAATTAAAAATAAGTAACATGACATGCTTAATCCATATTAAACTCATACTCATTTTCATATTTTTAACAATTCTACACTTTTTCAAATAAGCATATATGAAAATATTTACCAAGTTTATAAGCATTCTACTCAAATAACATGTCAAAATAATCATTACTAGCAATTAAACAAGTTTCAAATGGCTTTTATATCAAATTAATCAAGTTTATGAATTTTAGACTTAAAAAGTCCACTTTAATTCTCAAAAATCATGTTTAGGATCAAAGTTTTGATCATTTAGCTACCTAAACATGTTACACTACTTAATTTAGCAATAATTCATGACAAAAATCGGCCATAACCTGTTTATATCAAAAAGCCTCAAATTGCTCAAGAACACAAACCCTAGATTCATAAAATTTTTGAAGTTTTTGGCTTCAAATCATGTTACATAGCATCAATCTAGGTTATACATGCATAATATATCAATAATTTAACACTAATTACACTAAAAATTAACAAAAATCAAATTAAAAAAAATAGCTCAAGAACACAAAAAAAACCGAATTTAAGAGTGTTAGGGGTGTAGAAATTACCATTCTTCTTGAAAGGGATTTAGGTAGGAATATCCACATCAATTTTTAGCAACAAATTTGATGAAAAACAGTGCAAAATGGCGATTTGTGTGTGTTTTTTCGTGATTTTTTTGCAGAAATATAATGAATTGGGGATGGAGACTGGTCTGTCTCGACCAGTTTATCCTTTCTGATTTTTCTCTGCTCTGCGATCTCGAAGGAGTACACCCCCTGGCTCCGCGATCTCGAAGATCTTTTTTTTTATTTTTTTTATAAAACCTTTAACTTATAAAAATAGAAATTACATAATTTAAAAATTTTGTTTTCCTTGTTATTTAGGACGAGGCCGTTTCGGATCGTTGTCCTAGTTCGTCCCTCGACAAAATTTGTAAAATTTGTCATTTTTAAGCGCTGTTTTAAAAGCAAAGATTTTTGGGTTTTTTAATTTTTTTTAGCATACTTTAAATTAATAAGATTAAAAATGATGATAACAAAAGTTCTCGTCCCGCCCTCTGGTAAAGCAATTTCGGCTCAATGTCCTAGTTTTCAACTCACGACGAATTTTAGAAATCATATTTTTAACTTAATAAAATAAAGTAAATTTTTGTTTTTAACTTCACACAAACTTAAATTTAAAATGCATAAAATTAAAAATTCATATTAATATTATTAATATTTATATATTTTAGTTTTATAAACTCATATTAAAAATATTAGTTTTTTTTAAAATATTCACAAACTTAAACATATTGATTTAAAAATATTTACAATATTAATTTAATATTTTAAAAACAAGGTAAAAATAAAATTAAAAATCTTTTTGGTCTTTTATCCCACTTTAATCAATCAAATATTTACAAAAATATACGTCCATCTTTTGGGTAAAGTAATTTCGGCTATATTACCTAGTTTTACTCTTGACGAATTTCTGAAATATTTTGGGATGATTGATTAAAGATATTTATACCTTAAGAATAAACGGTAAATTTCGCAGTGATGTAATAAATTTTTGTATGATATCAATAATTTCGGTCGCAAAACCTAATTTTATTGAGTATCAATTTAATACTTTATAGCGAACAATTTTGCGTTTATTATCAAAAGGGTAAAAGCAATAAAATAAAAATAAAAACTGTACATACTTACCTGTGAGATAGAATTCTTAGTGACCTGCTTTAGCCCACTCATAAGATAGTCGGACTAATTGATTTTTCATAGCTACATAGGCATAACCTCGAGCATTCAATGATTTTTCTTCGAAACATATGAATGGTTCTTCTCTGCATAAAGTAACAAATTCGGTATTTGAATATGTTTGATTCGTCGAGCATTTTCCTTCGTGTGACCATTTTCCGCATTTGTGACATCTTTCAAGGTGTCGTGCTCTTCTTTTCGCTGCGGATGTTGATTTTCCTTTACCAAAATGTAACTTATTATGATCGTTTATGAGTTCTTTTCTTACTCCGTCCAATTTGGCTCTTATTACTGACACCAGGTCACTCGGAAGGGTGTCATTATTACGTTTAGTGATCAAAGCGTGTAGCATTAGACCATGGTTCAGATCAAAGGAATTCTTCATCTCGTAAAACCTAAAAAAAAATAAAAATTCAGAATGGGGGGAGAAGACTAGTTCTTTAGGGTCTGCTAGGGAAAGACCATTCGGATTCCATTCTCGAGAACTACACAAAAACAGAATATCTAACTCTAACAGAAATACATATTACCCTAAAAAGATTCGATTCTCCCCACAATTAGTTAGCTGTGGTATCGAATTTGTGATTAACTTCGTTGTCAACTTCCATCGGATCATGTACGTAATGTTTAACTCTGTGACCATTAACTTTAAATTCAATCTCATTTGAATTTATTAACTCTATTGTTCCATATGGGAAAACTCTTTTGACTATGAATGGTCCAGACCATCTTGATTTCAATTTTCCAGGAAATAGCTTGAATCGTGAATTGAAAAGAAGAACTCTGTGTCCTTCCTTAAATTCTTTTGAACTTCTGATTCTTTTATCATGCCATTTCTTCGTTCTTTCTTTATAGATTAACGAATTTTCATATGCTTCATGTCTTCATTCTTCTAATTCATTTAATCGTAAACGTCCAGCTTCATGTAAATCAAGATTACATGTCTTCAAAGCCCAAAATGCTTTGTGTTCAATTTCTACTGGAAGATGACATGCTTTTCCGTAAACGAGTTTAAAAGGTGTGGTTCCAATTGGAGTTTTGTAGGCTGTTCTAAAAGCCCAGAGTGCATCCTCCAATTTCATGGACCATTCCTTCGAATTTGATCCTACGGTTTTCTCTAGAATACGTTTTAAAGCTCGGTTGGTATTTTCAACTTGTCCACTTGTCTGTGGATGATAAGCAGTGAAGATTTTATGAGTTACTCCATATCTTTTGAGAACTTTCTCAAGTTGATTATTACAAAAATGAGTACCCCGATCACTTATTAAAGCTTTCGGTGTTCCAAACCTTGCAAAAAGATGTTTTAAAAAGTTGACTACAACTCGTGCATCGTTAGTTGGGAGAGCTTGTGCTTCCGCTCATTTAGATACATAATCAATGGCAACGAGAATGTAGAGATTATTATGAGATTTTGGAAATGGACCCATAAAGTCAATACCCCAAATGTCAAATACTTCACATACTTGAATGACATTTTATGGCATTTCATCACGTTGACTTATTTTTCCGGCCCTTTGACAAGCATCAGAGGATTTGCAAAGAAGGTGTGTGTCTTTGAAAATTGTAGGCCAATAGAATCCAGCATAGTAAACATTTCTTGCTGTAAGTTGAGGCCCATAATGCCCTCATGTTGGTCCTGTGTGACAATGGTTTAAAATTTGACTAGCTTCATCTCCGAATACACATCAGCGTATTATTCTATCGGGACAACTTTTTAATAAATGTGGATCTTCCCAGAAATAGTGTTTTATATCAATAAAGAATTTCTTTCGTTTTTGGTACGATAATCCTTTTTCAAGGAATCCACATACTAAGTAGTTTGCATAATCTGCAAACCATGGAATTTCATTATAATCTATCTTCAATAAATATTCATCAGGAAAGTTGTCTTGTATGGCCGATTCATTTAGAACTTTTAATTCAGGATTTTCAAGACGAGAAAGATGATCAGCGGCGAGATTTTCTGCTCCCTTTTTATCTCGGATTTCAATATCTAACTCTTATAAGAGTAAGATCCAACGGATTAATCTTGGTTTAGCATCTTGTTTCGAAAATAGGTATCTAAGAGCAGAATGGTCGGTATAGACCACCGTTTTAGCTAGAACGAGATATGAACGAAATTTGTCAAAAGCAAAGACAATAGCAAGGAGTTCTTTTTCAGTAGTTGTGTAATTCGTTTGTGCTCCTTGTAATGTCTTACTAGCATAATATATAGGTTGAAATCGTTTTTCAATCCTTTGTCCTAAAACGGCTTCCATTGCAAAATCACTTGCATCGCACATGAGTTCAAACGGTAGATTCTAATTTGGAGTTATCATGATCGGCGCATTAGTGAGTTTTTCTTTAAGAATATTAAAAGATTTGATACATTCATCTGAAAAGATGAATGGAGCATCCTTTTCTAGGAGTTTATTCATAGGAGTGGCAATTTTAGAAAAATCTTTTATGAAACGTCGGTAAAAACCGGCATGCCCTAGAAAACTCCTAACTCCTTTAACATTGGTGGGATGTGGAAGTTTAGCAATTACATCTACTTTAGCTCTATCCACTTCAATTCCTTCCTTTAAAATTTTATGACCAAGAACGATGCCTTCTTTAACCATGAAATGGCATTTCTCCCAATTAAGTACTAGATTTGATTGTTCGCATCTAATAAGCATTCATTCAAGATTAACTAGACATGATTCAAATGTATCACCGAAGACTGAAAAGTCATCCATGAAAACTTCCATGCATTCTTCTATCATGTCGTGAAAAATCGCCATCATGCACCTTTGAAAGGTTGCAGGGGCGTTGCAAAGTCCGAATGACATGCGTTTGTAGGCAAAAGTACCATAAGGGCACGTGAATGTGGTTTTCTCTTGGTCCTCAGGTGCTATTGGAATTTTGAAAGTATCCGGAAAAACCATCAAGAAAACAATAGTAACTATTTTCGGCTAATCTTTCCAACATTTGATCAACAAGAGGTAAGGGAAAGTGATCTTTTCTAGTGGCGTCATTTAATTTTCTATAATCAATACAAACACGCCATCCTGTTACCGTCCTAGTAGGAATAAGCTCATTTTTCTCATTTGTGATGACAGTCATGCCACCCTTCTTAGGTATGCATTGAACTGGGCTTACCCATGGACTATCAGAAATTAGATAAATTAAACCTGCATCTAGCAGTTTAATAATTTCTTTCTTAACAACATCTTGCATATTAGGATTTAGTCTTCGTTGGCGTTGCACATACGTTTTATGACCTTCTTCCATAAAGATTTTATGTGTGCAATACGAAGGACTTATGCCTTTAATGTCATGAATCTTCCATGCAATAATTGGTTTATGAGCTTTTAGCACAGAAATGAGTTGAGATTTTTCATTTTCTGTAAGAGAAGACGAGATTATTACCGGTAATTCAGATTCACCATGTAAATAAGCATATTCCAAATGGGTTGGAAGTGGCTTTAACTCTAATGTCGGTGGTTCTTCTATCGATGATTTATATCGATATATGTCTTCTTCTTTTAGCATTTGAATTTCTTATGTTGTTGGTTCATATCCATTAACCATAAGTGTAGCTAACATTTCAGCTTCATTAATTGGTTCAGTTCCTTCTCCTAAAGAACATTCTCCTGTTCCTTATAATTCTGGAAATTCTTCTAATAATTCTGCATGTGAATCTATAGTTTGAATATAATAACATGTATCATCTGCAGATTGCGGTTGTTGCATGGCTTTATCAACAGAAAAGGTAACACTCTCGTCCTCTATACTTAGGGTCAGTTTTTTACCAAACATGTCTATTATTGCTTTAGCCGTATTTAAGAATGGTCTTCCTAATATGAGAGGAACTCGAGAATCTTCTTCCATATCCAGAATAACAAAATCTACTGGAAATACTAAAGTACCAACTTTAACTAGCATGTTTTCCATTATCCCTCTAGGATATTTTACTGATCGATCGACTAGTTGTATACTTATTCGTGTTGGTTTCAATTCTCCAAGGTCTAGTTTAGCGTATAGTGTATACGGCATTAAATTTATACTAGCACCTAAGTCTGCCAATGCTTCTATTGAACTAAGACTACCCAGAAAACATGGAATTGTGAAACTTCCTGGATCAGATAATTTTTCTGGTATCTTATTCAACAGCACTGCAGAACAATTAGCATTCATTGTAACAGCCGAGAGTTCTTCCATTTTCTTTCTATTTGTGATTAAATCTTTCAGAAATTTAGCATATCTAGGCATTCCTGAAATTACATCAATGAAAGAAAGATTTACATTTATTTGTTTAAACATATCCAAGAATTTGGATTGCTCGGCTTCAAGTCTCTCTTTTCTCAATTTACTCGGGTAAGGAAGTGGTGGTTGGTATGGTTTAACATAAGGTTTAGCCTTAATTGTGTTATCTTCATTAACCTTTTCAACTACCGATTCTGTTTCCTTATCTTGCTCAGACTGTGGTTCTTGTGGAGTAGGAATAGCTTCATCAGAAATTACAGGTATTTCAAGTGGTTTAAGTGTAATACCACTTCTTATGGTAATGGCTTTAGCTGTTTCATTCCAGGGGTTAGCATTTGTATCACTAGGTAAACTTCCCGGTTTTCTTTCACCTATCAACCTTGCTAGGTTGCTTACTTCTTGTTCCAAATTTTGAATCGAAGCTTGTTGATTTCTAAATGCTTGAGCATTTTGTTCATTGGTTTGTTTCTGAGATGTGAAAAATTGCGTTTGAGATTCAACTAGCTTCGACATCATATCTTCTAAATTTGTCTTTTTATCATCGGTTTGTTGTGGTTTAATTGGAAAAATAGGTCTTTGCTGATTGTAAGTATTATTGGATACTTGTTGATTGCTAGGACCTTGTTGGTTGTTATATGGAACATTTCGGTTATAATTTTGGTTTTGATTGTAGTTTGGTCTGGGCGGTTGATAATTATTCTGATAATTATTTCCAGGCCTTTGGTTTATGTATGAAACATTCTCTCTTTGTTCCATTGTTAGTTCAATACTGAGACAATCTTTTGTCAAATGTGGTCCTCCACACTGCTCAAAACTAATTCGTATTGAGTGAATATCTTTAGTCATCTTTTCCATTCGTCTCTCGACAGCATCTATCTTTGCGGAAATGGAATCTAAGTCATGGCTAGAATCGGCTCTAGCCGTTTTAGATGATCTAACGATATCTTTTTCTTGGTGCCACTCATGTGAGTGGGAAGCAGTGTTATCAATAATTTTATAAGCGTCAGTTGCTGTTTTCTTCATAATGGAACCACCAGCTGCTATATCGATGTCTTTTCTTGTAGTGATGTCGCATCCTTGGTAGAATATTTGTACTATTTGACAAGTGTCTAAACCATGTTGCGGACATCCTCTTAATAACTTTCCAAATCTTTTCCACGCCTCATATAGAGTTTCATTTGGCTTTTGTGTGAACGTAACAATTTCTCCTTGAAGTCTTACGGCTTTAGATGCAGGAAAGAATTGTTTAAGAAATTTTTCAACTAAAATGTCCCATGTATCAATCGCCCCTTCAGGTAACGATTCTAACCAATCTTTGGTTTCTCCCTTTAAAGTCCAGGGAAATAACATGAGATATATCTGTTCATCCTCCACTTCTCTTATTTTAAATAGAGTGCAGATCCTATTTAATGTACGAAGATGTTCATTTGGATCTTCCTTCGGTGCACCACTAAATTGGCATTGATTAGTTACTATGTGTAGGATTTGTCCTTTAATTTCATAATCTGGCGCATTTATGTCAGGTTGAGTAATTGTGTAACCTTGGCCAGTACGTTTAGCTCTCATTCGGTCTTCCATACTTAGAGGTTCCAGATTCTCCATGATTGAATTTGTTGAATCTGAATCACTATAGGATTCTGATTTAATAGTAGGTTCCTCTACAATCTCTGTTCGAATGATTGGTGGTTCCGGAGGAAAGATTAATGGTTCAGGATCTCTGAATTGTCCCTGAATATCCTCTGGATTCTCAATTGTGAGGTCGGGTTCAAAAAATGGATTATCGGAAATTTGAATTGGAGTACTTGTTGACTGGATGACGATTCTAAAGAAAAATCAACGGCGACAATATTTGCTAGATGTCTTGATCGAGTTACAGGTGGTGAACGTACAAAAGGTGGTGAACGTTTTGCTCGGTGCATTCACTGAATATCCTATTAGTTATAAAAATAAGAAAAATTATATAAGTTATCAAATTAATAGACTTTTCTGATTTTGCCTACGTTTCGAATAGCCAAAAGATGCAGCGGAGGGGCAGGATTCGTTTGGTCTCAATATAATTGAGTACTGTTTGGCTCCAATAACCCGGTCCACGTACAAATCCAACTATTACTACGAACCAGAAAATGGATGTCTATCAATTTAACCACTTAAAATAATTTTTCGTTTTGAAATTTTAGAGAAGAAATAGAAAAAATTCTATGTCCTATAAACTAGAGCGTCGAGAAATAAGAAAGAAAAAGATTACGCGTCGAAAAATGTCGAAAAATAAAAGGTCGAAAAATAAAAAGAAAGTAGCACGTCGTAACTTAAAAGGCACTAAAATTTATAAACAATGTCGCAAAATTCTAAAGCACCTAAATCTTAGTCTAAAGAAAAAGCACTTAAGGGATTTTACGGCAAAACCTAAAAAATCTAGAAATAAAAATAAACTACGGCAAAATACTAGAAATTAAAACTAGTTACGAACGATAAAAATATACAATATTACGAATTAAACAATAAAAATATACAATTTATAAAAAGAAGCTAAAAATGATAAAATTATTTATTTTTATAAAAATATTATCTTTATATTTATTTTATAAAAGTATTAATTTATATATTTAATAATACTAATTAAAACTCAATATTACTATTTAATTAAAAACTAAAACTAAATTATAATAATAATTAACTAATTAGGGTTTATAATAAATAATAATTAATAATACTCCGTAATTAATGCAGAATTAGGTCAAACCAGGCATGTCAGATGGTGCTACGCGATCTCGTAGCTCTCTGCCTTTTCTCCTCCGAGATAGCGGAGTAAAATATTACTGGACTCATTATTGGGCTAAAAACAGTTCAGCCCACTTCGATATTTAAATAAAAATAGTGTTGGGCTTCGACGGGTTTCGGCCCAATTCTCAGTTTTAATTATTATTTTTCTGTTTTTGATATTTATATAAAATATTTATATAAATTAAATAAAAACTTAATTTTAAAAACTAAACTAGAAATAAAATTACTTTATAATTTTATATATTATATATTTTGAACAAACTTTTAAAAATAAATATATATTTTTTTTCTTTTTATGTTTTTGAATTTTAATATTTAAAAACGTATTTTTACAAAACTAATTAAAACCTAATAAAAATCCTTTTTTTTATATAGCGTTTCGCTTCGGCTGTCCACAGCAGCGGCGCCAAAAATACTTGATGTGCGCGAGGAGGTGTATACGAAATAGTTATATATTTACTATGAAATACGATACAATTTTACATAAGTGATTTATTTATTTATAGAGTGGATATACCTAAACCTTGCTACAACACTTATAGGTAGTGTACCTAATCGTACAGTAGTGTAGTTTTTAGTAAGTCCGGTTCGTCCACAGGGAACTAACCAAGTTTAACGCTATATTTTTTTTAAAACTATATTTGTAAATATATAAATATATATATGTAGTATTATTATTATAAAAGGGTGTTTTTACAGTTTAATGACCGGTTTGTCGATTTTAAAACTTTAGTCGCAGTTAAAACCTAATGTAAAATATAAAAGACTTAATTTAAAGCATAAAGTAAATGACAATAATTAAAGTTGCGATAAATAAAAGTGCGATAAATAAAATGACAGTAAATAAAAGTTGTGATAATTAAAAAGTACGATAATTAAAAGTGCAATAAATAAAAGTACGATAATTAAAAGTGCAATTAAATATGAAATAAATAAATTATGCTTATTTAAACTTCGGTAATCATGATGTTTGACGTGTTGATTTTAGTTTTATTACCATGGGTTAATTGTCCTTTGTCCTGGATTATTCGATATGTCCATACGGATTTGTCCATAATAGTCCATCAGTCATAATCATAAAGTGCGAAAGTCTTCGTCAAATTATTCTTATTCCCGAAGTCAAATATTCCAACTAATTGGGGATTCGAATTGTAACAAGGTCTTAATACTTTATTTAATGAATACACCAGGTTATCGACTGCGTGTAAACCAAGGTTTTACTACTTTGTTAACAATTACACCAATTACCCTTGAATGTAATCCACCCCTGTTTCAACAAGTCTATTAACTATTAATCCAGTTCCGTGTCCGGTAAAATGAACAATTATTGGTATTTATAAATATCCCGCCCACCATACCCGATTAAGCGTATGTGGTTATATATAAATACGTCAAATTATAAGTCTATATATTAAATTAATGAGGTATCATTTAGTTAATATAAAGCCCATTAATAGCCCATAGTCTAATTTCTACAAGTGTCGTTCTTTTATCCAAACCCCAATTATGGTCCAAAGCCCAATTACCCAATTTTAGTATTTAGCCCAACATCATGATTACTTCGGCATTAAATAAGCATAATAATAACTTATCTACGAGACATTAAATTAAAAAAAAATTGAACATAACTTACAATGATTAAAAATAGCGTAGCGTTACACGGACAAAATTTCGACTTAAAACCTTAAAACATTCGCTAACATAACCTTATTATTATTAATCTTAAATTAAAATTATAAATTATAAATATATATATATATATATATATATATATATATATATATATATATATATATATATATATATCTTTTACGTATATGAAATGGAAAGAAGGTGTAAAAATTTCGATCGAATGCGTTGCCTTTTATAGGTCCCATTTCAGTTTTTGGTGTGCTCCGCGATCTCGAAGGGTTTCTCCTTCACAGCTCCACGATCGCGGAGTGGTGGATTACAGCTCATCCAAGTTTGGCTCCTAGCTTACCGACGGATTTTTTTAATAAATAAATATAATATATATATATATATATATATATATATATATATATATATATATATATATATATATATATATATATATATATATATATAATTTTAGGGGGATGATTCTCACACACACTTTTTTGATTCTCACACACCAATTGAGTATTATTTGAAGAGTAAAAGGTTAAAATAGGTGTGTAAGGATCAAAAAAGTGTGTGTGAGAATCATCCCCCATAATTTTAAGAATTATTTATATATTATTTTATATTTATATACATAGTTGGCTTGTAATTTTCGCTCCGTTGCGTCGTGCGTTGAAAGTTGACTTAGGTCCCGGTTCCGGATTTTCGAACGTCCTTGCGTACAATTTAATATCTTGTACTTTGCGTTTTGTAACTTGTACTTTTGTCATTTCTAGACGCTTCTCATCAATAAATTGAACCTCTTGGATCGTACTTTGTACTTTTGAGCTTTTTGGTCATTTGCGTCTTCAAATCGTCGAATCTGCCTTTTGTCTTCACCTTTTATTATTTAAACGAATATTACTTGTAAATAGAACAATTGCAACTAAAAGCTTGTCTTTCTTGAGGGATAATGCTATGAAATATATGTTCGTTTTTAGCATTATCAATAAGTTGTAGGCTTATTAAAAGTATATTTAGGATCTAATTAATTAATTTTAACACTTTTTATATTTTATCCATAAATGAGAGGGACAGTTGATGTAATTTTTTATTTAAATAGTTAATGAACAAATTTTATACCATAATGACTGAAATAAATAAAGTTATTTAAAATGAAAATTTAGGATTTTTCTGAATAAGTTTATCCGCCACTAATTTTTAATGGAACGAGATATAATACTCTATGAATGGAAATTGAGACAAGAGGCCGGCTGCTAACTGTTATGATATTTAGATTAAATGATTACAATACATGGACTTATATACCAAACAAAAGAGACGTGCAAATGAGAATTTCATGGACAACCCCATGTGCTCCACTACCTACCTCAATCCTTGTGAATCGGTAATCACAACACCAATTCAAAATTTCTAAACAAGTAATATTAATATTATAACCAAAACATAAATACTAAATACTAACTAACAAATTAAATCCAACATGTACCATCTATTTTTATTTGTTTGATTCAAGAACAAAACAAACCACTTTTCCTCCTAATTTATTTTCTATCGACATCTATGATAACATCACCATCCAACTCATGTTCAGACAACCACCTAATAACCTTTTCTAATTACTTTTGCTGTTTCTATTCTGAAAAAAGATCATAAAACACTTCATATTATCCCACCCGTGATTGTGAATTTGATTACTTCAAGATTCTCACTGTTTTCCTTTATAACTTATCTCTGACATAATATTATAATATGATACTATAGCCATTAGCTATAACTATAATATAGGATATGAGAAATATATATAGGTATATATATAAAGATGAAAGCACACATTCACAAAACCCACTTCGGGTTCTCCAATCCGCCACCACTTTTCATCAATACACAACACCATAAACCATCATGCCATCTCAACCCACCTCCAACATGAACACCACCCTCTGACCCCTTTTCAAACCGTTTTCATTTCGGCGATATGATTACCAAACAACCACCATCCTCTTTAAATACTCTTGCTACTATTTCTAGCCGTCAACCACCACCTTCAATCCCCTTAACACCACATCACCACCTTGGTCTCCTTATTCTCAAACACCACTTAAGTACTACTATGCTGCTGCTCGTTACAGTCCCAAAGCCCAAATCACCATAATCAAAGTCTATTGATACTCATTCTTCTTCTTGCTCGATAAAAAAAAAAAAAAAAACCACAACACCTCTTGTTTGATACTACTATTCTCGTTTACCCCTAGTTGAACACCTTAAACCGCCACCTGTTAACCTCCTTTTTTTGCTATTGTTGCTGTTTCATTTTTCTATGAAGAAAACGATGAACTAACGAATGCAAATATTTTAGCCATCTTTATTTTTTTTTATTTTTTTTATTTTTTTTTATTTTGGCTCTTTTCTCTTTGTGTGGCCGACACACATATTAAACAATAAACCCACTCACCCACTAGATGGTTTTAAAAAAAACATTTAACTATTATTCTTGTCTTTGAGCTGATCGAAATAGGACATGAAAACTAGTCCCCACTTGCACCTTAATTACGAATATAAGAATTATTATAAGGAATTTTTTTAACTTGCTGGTGGACCGAATTAATCTAGGACTACTCGTTGTCCCTGTTGGATTGAAACAAAGACAAGATAAGTTGTGTTGGCAACGTGATGATGATGATGATGAATACCGTATATACTTGTGATGTTACTAGGTGAGGAGATAACGAAAATGATACTTGAAGAAGTAAAGATGTTGACAGTGAGGAAGCTGAGCTAATAATCGAATTATGTTCATGATGGTGAGTTATAATATAAATGACGAGATAAAAGATTAGGATGATGAAGTTGTGATGAGGATAATGAACAACAGCTTCTATAGGTTAATAAAATTTAGTGTCCAGATTATTACAAGAATACAGTGGCGGTTCAGTGGTTAAGTTCGTGTTTGGTCGACAAGGGGTCTTGAGTTCGAATCTAGGTGACTCCAAATATTTTTATTAAAAATTAACAATCGAAATGGGCTTCTGTTGAGTTACCGCTATTGAAATTTTCCCCTTACTGGACTGATTATAAGGGCTTCTAAGTTTTATTGTTGGGCGAGAATAAGTAATTTGGCCGTTAGTTGTCAGTTGGGCCGTGAACTTTGTTGTAGACTTGGGCTAGGTTATGAAACTGATAAATAAATCGTTTAAGTATATATTGGATACGAGTAATTTCAGAAAGATACAAACAGAGTAGATGGTTAGGGTGTTGGGTTTAACCGAGAGGTCTCAGGTTCGAGCCCGGGCAAGGGCACCTATTTTTGGAACTTTTTCTTTGAGGTAGTTACTAAATTTTATCATTATTATTATTATTATTATTATTATTATTATTATTATTATTATTATTATTATTATTATTATTATTATTTGGTTAAGAATGAATTAAAGATTATAATGCAAACTATAAATAAGATGAGATATAAATGAAGTGTTATCATTTATCATTATTAATAAAATTTTTATTATTATTACTATTATTATTATCATTATTATTTTTATTATTATTATTATCATAAGTATTAGTATTATTATTAGGAGAATTATTATCATTATAGTTATTAATTTAGATATTAGTATTATTATTATTATTAGTAAAATCATTATTTTTATAGCTATTATTATTATTATTATTATTATTATTATTATTATTATTATTATTATTATTAGTATTAGTATTCATCACTTTTATAAAAATTATCATTTTTATAACTATTATTATTATGATTATAGGATGAAACAACTTTTTATTTATTATTATCAATATTATTTTATCAAATAAACTATTAGTTATATAAAACTATATTTACTACATATAACATAACTATATTTTTATAATAAATATTAATAAATGTAATTAATTAGATTATTAATGAAAAACATAATTAAAATAACAACTAATTCACTAATAATACATAAATTTGCTCGGCTACAAAATTATAGGTGTTAACATATATATAAATGATATAGGTTCGTGAATCCGAGGGCAACCCTACAATTGTTCAATATCGTCATATGTATTTTTACTACAAAATACAGTATGGTGAGTTCATTTGCTCCCTTTTACTCTTTATATTTTTGGGACTGAGAATACATGCGCTGTTTTTATAACTGTTTTATTAAATGCTTTTGAAATATATTTTGAACTGTGAATACATGAAATGCTTTTATAAATATTTGAAGAGATAGACACAAGCAAAACATTCCTCGAATGGATTATTATTGAATTAGTTGGACGTTATAATTGCCACTAATTGTTGTGAATATTTCCCCCTGATTATTATTGCTTGGTAACCTAAGAATTAGAATCGGGTATGGCCCTAATTACGCGAATCCTAAAGGTAGCTACCGGGTTTAACACCCCCACCTAGAATGTTCACTAGACGGAAGGGCTAGTAGGCGTGGTGTTTAGTACTTCGAAGTTTATATGATTATTATACAGACGAGATGTTCTGTTTTGAGGATATTATTATGCGCATTATATGTTAAGGTCGGTTACCAAGCCAAGCAATGAATGAAAAATGAATGTTATGTATTGAGAGAATGATTTTATACACAGGTTATGTGTATGTTATTTTTGTGCACGAGATATGTGTACGGTTACTAAGATTTATGAAAGATGATTTCGTACACGATAAAGGTGTACTGTATTTAAAAGATATCGCATGTTCATTACAGGTGGGTATAGGATTCGGGCCCATTTGTACCATGCAGGATTTAAATCTTGTGGTCTATCAAAATGATGAATTTTTATTGTTTACGATAAACTTATGAACTCACCAACCTTTTGGTTGACACTTGAAAGCATGTTTATTCTCAGGTATGAAAGAAATCTTCCGCTGTGCATTTGCTCATATTAGAGATATTATTTGGAGTCATTCATGACATATTTCAAAAGATGTTGCATTCGAGTCATCGAGTTCATCAAGATTATTATTAAGTCGATTATAGTTGGATATATTATGAAATAGTATGCTTGCCATCAACTTTCGATGTAAAGAAAGTTTGTCTTTTAAAAACGAATGCAATGTTTGTAAAATGTATCATATAGAGGTCAATTACCTCACGATGTAATCAACTATTGTGAATCGTTTATATTGTATATGAACGGGTCCTTTCAGTTGGTTTCAGAGCAGTGGTCTTAGCGAACTAGGTCTTGCATTAGTGTGTCTAACTGATAGTTGTTTAGATGCATTAATGAGTCTGGACTTCGACCGTGTCTGCTTGTCAAAAGTTTTGTTTATCATTTCTTGTCGGAAATTACCTGCTTATCATTCTTAGTCTAGACACGTTTTACTGCATTGACTGCATGAATAGTGTATAGACAAAATTCATATCCTAGCGTATCTGAGAATTCATACCTTAGCGTATCTGTTACTGTAGACTTTGCTTGACAACTTCCGTAGATTCCTCCGTAACTTATGGAATTTTAGTATTATATATGCATCCTGTTAGTTCGGTTATCAAGCGTTCACCATATGAAAGCAGCGTCACCAGAATGAATCAACCAATCAGCCATTCCCAATTCATCTGATGGGTTCGTAGTTACTTAATCAATGAAGATGCGAAGAAGGCGATCCCTTCCACCAACCGAATTCACCTCTTGGCAATGAACCTGAAGCACTTACCGGCGAACCAGTCCGAAACACCATTTTCACCCTCATTTCCCGAATATCTCACCACGATTGTATTCTATCTAAAATTCTAAACCTTATTCATCCGCTCGTTCCGACCGACAATCAACCCGAAATAATGGAAGAAGTCCACCAACTTCGCGCCCGAGTTGTAGCCTTGGAAAATATGGTACAAAACATACCAACTTCGGCAATATCACCGGCACCAACAGTACCATCAGTAACAGCACCCGTACCATCAACAATCCATGCCTTAACATCTCATTCTGTACCTCGAGTATAATCACCCTTCTACATGACTTTCTACATCATTTATCTTCGTTCAACATGATGGTTATGTAACCTCTAATGTTTTAGAGATTATATATTCTTGTTTTAACGGTAAATCAGATGAGTTAATATCATATTAACTCATTAAATTCATGATTACATCTGAGGAAAATATATATGTATATATAATTTCATAAAGATTGTAATTAAAAATTCTTTCGTACAAACTGTTAATGGTGAAAATATTTTAACGGGTAGGTAATACCCGAGGAATACTTAGATTTCACATTAATAAGTTACATTGTACATTCTTCGAAGCTGATTCAACAATCATTTACGATCCTACATACAATCACCGATATACTTATCCGTTCACCGCAGAATAATCATTTTCATTCAATTTTTCATAATTGGATTTTGACCTATCAGAATCCAACAAGTGGCATAATGAAGGAAACATTTGATAAAATAAAATTTGTTAGAAACAGACAAATTAACTATGAGGAATTTTGTTAAGAATTCACGCTAACAAAATCCTAGCTAACTGTTCCTAGCTAACTGTTAATTCCGTATTACATTTACTTATCGCAATTTAATTATCGCAATTTTATTTATCGTCATTTAATTTCTGTAATTATTTTATGCACTTTAAATATCGAGACACGTATACAAGGTTTTGACATATCATATAGACACATCTATATATATTATTTGGAATTACCATAGACACTCTATATGCAGTAATGATCGAGTTCTCTATACAGGGTTGAGGTTGATTCTCAAATAATATATATACTTTGAGTTGTGATCAAGTCTGAGACATGTACACGGGTCACGATACATATTAATTAATTCGAATATTATATATTAAACTATATATGAATTATTGGACTGTTAACTGTGGATTATCGACTGTGGACTAATAACATTGGACAATTAAAATGAATTAAAATATTGATTATAACATATGAAACTAAACAATTCTTCAAGTTTGCCACTTGATTTCATCTTAAACTTCATTTGTATCTTGACGATTACAATCTGCGTTTCAATCTTTCATTATTCTTGAAAACACCTCAATTGAGAGGATAAACCAACCGCACTTCATCTACGGAAGAAAAGATTGATGCACAAAGTTATGCACCTGAAAACACTCAGAACTTGAGTAAACGTTTAACATGTATCTGTGCTAGCTCCTTTGGCATCGTATTACCGAAAAATAACTTTGCAATCCTTTTCCCAAGTAGCTAATCTTGTCACAGCTTCAGCAAATCCATTTCGAATTTTCATTCGAATGAACTCTACTATAACTTTGATATTTAAGTTGCCTTTCGTAATCATTACCGGGGAACCGTTTATACCTCACCACATTAGCAGAAATTTATCAGCAACTTCATTACTCATCGGATTAAGTCTCTCTGAAGAAACTATTATATTTGTTCATTAAAACCCTATCATGTACTCATCCGCATCTTATAACGAGAATTGCTATATCAATTACCGAGAATCAGCAATCAGTATTTCGAATCTCGTAGCATTTCTACATCAATAGTTATATGTATACATATAACAATTATATCCTAGAATTACAATCTTCAATTCTGAAATTTTGAAAAGCACTCAGCCTACGAATCAATACATTGAACTTTGAAAAAGCTGAATGAAGCAGCATAAACTGTAGGCAACCGTAAACGACCTTAATCGTCGGAAGTTTGATGATAAAGAGTAGTATGTTGGAAAAGCTCAAAAAAGTTAGAACTGGAAAACAGATTGAGCTAACCACGAAGGAGACCAAGGACAAATACAAGGACCATACCATATATTCAAAGAATCCAGGTAATTCTGGATCCGATGAAACCTTCAACGAATATCTTGCCCCGTACTCAAATTAAAATTTTGCGGAAAATCTTTCTTCATCAACAATCGAACTTAGAAATTTCAAAATATCATCATAAATATCTTCGATATTTCTGAAGATATTTTCATAAATATCCTCGTTCGAAATTATTTATCTCTTCGTACTATCTATATTACATCATAAAGGAAACTACTTTAGTTTCTGAATTTCTTTAAAATTCGAGTTTGAATGATTTTGAAATAGTGTTGGAAATTGATGCATGAGTTAGTATAATATAATGACACTTGATCAACGTGATTATATTACAGTAAGTCATGCTGAGTTTCTAATGGAACGTGATGATTCACGGATCATAACGTCATCACGTGCCATGTCACATAACTCTTTCATTCTGTTTAACTTCTGAACATATCAAGAAAGTATATTCTTGATAGTTCTATTCTCAGTAATTCTGGTAATTTGACAAATCAAATCATGCGATTACGTTCTCTCTTGTTTGGAACATTAAGTCTATTCGAAATTCCATACTTACGAATTCTGGACCGTTACTCGCTTTACTAGAGGTCGAGAAGATAATAAAAAGGTAAAGAACTTCAAAATATAAGAGAAAATATAAAGCCCAATAACAACACGGAGATTACAAACCGTGGATATTAATACGAATAGCAATATAAAGACACGGTATAATTAAGAATAGTATCACCCCAAGGTAATAGTAGAAGTAAACAGATTTTTCTGGAGGAAGATTGAAAAGAAGGATGACATAAATGATAATTAGGAGAATATCAAGGATTAGAACGGGATTAAGCATTTTCACAATCTTTTGGATGTATAAACTAAGAAAATAAGTATATGAATGGTGAAAATAATGGAACGGAAAAAGTTTAACTTATAATGGGAATATCAGACAGAGTAATCGAGGCATATCATCCATATTTAATTACAGAGATCTTAATTTCCTTATTCGCCGAAGAATCAAATCTTTTAGATTTCGAAGATTTTCTTTAAATCCCTTGAATAACGGAATTCAATCGAGACAACGTCAAAAGTTAAAACGAACCTTATTTTCCTAAATTCAAACGTGGCTACGTCAAAAATTATGATAAATCTTTATTTTCTCATTTCACTCTTTTGTGATAGCTTCATTCGTACTCTTCGAATAATCGAATCGTTTTATCTATATTAATCAATAATGATAAAACTCTAATTATCAGCTCATATTTGTCATGAAAACATTTTTACTGTTAGCCATGACCACCTCACTCAAATTTCGGGATGAAATTTCTTTAACGGGTAGGTACTGTGACGACCCGGAAATTTTTGACTAAATTTAAACTTAATCTTTATATAAATTCGACACGATAAGCAAAGTTTGTAAAGTTGAGTCTCGAGAAATTTTAAAGTATTTTTATGAATTCAATTGACCTTCGACTGCTCTCGTATATTCACGAACAATTAAGTGTATATAGATATGTGTATATGTATATAAAAATAATAATTCAAAATATAATTTGAAGTATTATATATTGTTGTTATTAAAAATTAATAAAATAAAAATAGGATATTATAATAATTATTATTTAAAATATATCTCTATATATATAAATAAAATATATTAAAAATAAATATTAAATGATTGTAATACTCGTTTGATGTTTCGATAGATATTAAGCAAGTTAAATTCAAACTTATGTAATTTTAAAATAAACGGTGATACGAAAATGAGTTATATAAGTTGTAGGCTTATTAAAAGCATATTTAGGATCTAATTAATTAATTTTAACACTTTTTATATTTTACCCATAAATGAGAGGGACAGTTGATGTAATTTTTTATTTAAATAGTTAATGAACAAATTTTATACCATAATAACTGAAATAAATAAAGTTATTTAAAATAAAAATTTGGGATTTTTCTGAATAAGTTTATCCGCCACTAATTTTTAATGGAACGAAATATAATACTCTGTGAATGGAAATTGGGACAAGAGGCCGGCTGCTAACTGTTATGATATTTAGATTAAATGATTACAATACATGGACTTATATACCAAACAAAAGAGACGTGCAAATGAGAATTTCATGGACAACCCCATGTGCTCCACTACCTACCTCAATCCTTGTGAATCGGTAATCACAACACCAATTCAAAATTTATAAACAAGTAATATTAATATTATAACCAAAACATAAATACTAAATACTAACTAACAAATTAAATCCAACATGTACCATCTATTTTTATTTGTTTGATTCAAGAACAAAACAAACCACTTTTCCTCCTAATTTATTTTCTATCGACATCTATGATAACATCACCATCCAACTCATGTTCAGACAACCACCTAATAACCTTTTCTAATTAATTTTGCTGTTTCTATTTTGAAAAAAGATCATAAAACACTTCATATTATCCCACCCGTGATTGTGAATTTGATTACTTCAAGATTCTCACTGTTTTCCTTTATAACTTATCTCTGACATAATATTATAATATGATACTATAGCCATTAGCTGTAACTATAATATAGGATATGAGAAATATATATAGGTACATATATAAAGATGAAAGCACACATTCACAAAACCCACTTCGGGTTCTCCAATCCGCCACCACTTTTCATCAATACACAACACCATAAACCATCATGCCACCTCAACCCACCTCCAACATGAACACCACCCTCTGACCCCTTTTCAAACCCTTTTCATTTTGGCGATATGATTACCAAACAACCACCATCCTCTTTAAATACTCTTGCTACTATTTCTAGCCGTCAACCACCACCTTCAATCACCTTAACACCACATCACCACCTTGGTCTCCTTATTCTCAAACACCACTTAAGTACTACTATGCTGCTGCTCGTTACAGTCCCAAAGCCCAAATCACCATAATCAAAGTCTATTGATACTCATTCTTCTTCTTGCTCGATAAAAAAAAAAACCACAACACCTCTTGTTTAATACTACTATTCTCGTTTACCCCTAGTTAAACACCTTAAACCGCCACCTGTTAACCTCCTTTTTTTGCTACTGTTGCTGTTTCGTTTTTCTATAAAGAAAACGATGAACTAACGAATGCGAATATTTTAGCCATCTTTATTATTTATTTTTTGGCTCTTTTCTCTTTGTGTGGCCGACACACATATTAAATAATAAACCACTCACCCACTAGATGGTTTTAAAAAAAACATTTAACTATTATTCTTGTCTTTGAGCTGATCGAAATAGGACATGAAAACTAGTCCCCACTTGCACCTTAATTACGAATATAAGAATTATTATAAGGAATTTGTTTAACTTGCTGCTGGACCGAATTAATCTAGGACTACTCGTTGTTCCTGTTGGATTGAAACAAAGACAAGATAAGCTGTGTTGGTAACGTGATGATGATGATGATGAATACCGTATATATTTGTGATGTTACTAGGTGAGGAGATAACGAAAATGATACTTGAAGAAGTAAAGATGATGACAGTGAGGAAGCTGAGCTAATAACCGTATTATGTTCATGATGGTGAGTTATAATATAAATGACGAGATAAAAGATTAGGATGATGAAGTTGTGATGAGGATAATGAACAACAGCTTCTATAGGTTAATAAAATTTAGTGTCCAGATTATTACAAGAATACAGTGGCGGTTCAGTGGTTAAGTTCGTGTTTGGTAGATAAGGGGTCTTGAGTTCGAATCTAGGCTACTCCAAATATTTTTAATAAAAATTAACAATCGAGATGGGCTTCTGTTGGGTTACCGCTATTGAACTTTTCCCCTTGCTGGACTGATTATAAGGGCTTCTAAGTTTTATTGTTGGGCGAGAATAAGTAATTGGGCCGTTAGTTGTCAGTTGGGCCGTGAACTTGGTTGTAGACTTGGGCTAGGTTATGAAACTGATAAATAAATCGTTTAAGTATATATTGGATACGAGTAATTTCAGAAATATACAAACAGAGTAGATGGTTAGGGTGTTGGGTTTAACCGAGAGGTCTCAGGTTCGAGCCCGGGCAAGGGCACCTATTTTTGGAACTTTTTCTTTGAGGTAGTTACTAAATATTATTATTATTATTATTATTATTATTATTATTATTATTATTATTATTATTATTATTATTATTATTATTATTATTATTATTATTATTATTATTTGGTTAAGAATGAATTAAAGATTATAATGCAAACTATAAATAAGATGAGATATAAATGAAGTGTTATCATTTATCATTATTAATAAAATTTTTGTTATTATTACTATTATTATTATCATTATTATTTTTATTATTATTATCATAAGTATTAGTATTATTATTAGGAGAATTATTATCATTATAGTTATTAATTTAGATATTAGTATTATTATTATTATTATTAGTAAAATCATTATTTTTATAGCTATTATTATTATTAGTATTCATCACTTTTATAAAAATTATCATTTTTATAACTATTATTATTATGATTATAGGATGAAACAACTTTTTATTTATTATTATCAATATTATTTTATCAAATAAACTATTAGTTATATAAAACTATATTTACTACATATAACATAACTATATTTTTATAATAAATATTAATAAATGTAATTAATTAGATTATTAATGAAAAACATAATTAAAATAACAACTAATTCACTAATAATACATAAATTTGCTCGGCTACAAAATTATAGGTGTTAACATATATATAAATGATATAGGTTCGTGAATTCGAGGGCAACCCTACAATTGTTCAATGTCGTCATATGTATTTTTACTACAAAATACAGTATGGTGAGTTCATTTGCTCCCTTTTACTCTTTATATTTTTGGGACTGAGAATACATGCGCTGTTTTTATAACTGCTTTATTAAATGCTTTTGAAATATATTTTGAACTGTGAATACATGAAATGATTTTATAAATGTTTGACGAGATAGACACAAGCAAAACATTCCTCGAATGAATTATTATGCAGACAGAAGTTCTGTGGATTATTATTGAATTAGTTGGACGTTATAATTGCCACTAATTATTGTGAATATTTTCCCTTGATTATTATTGTTTGCTAACCTAAGAATTAGAATCGGGTATGGCCCTAATTCACGCGAATCCTAAAAGTAGCTACCGGGTTTAACACCCCCACCCAGAATGTTCACTAGACGGAAGGGCTAGTGGGCGTGGTGTTTAGTACTTCGAAGTTTATATGATTATTATACAGACGAGATGTTCTGTTTTGGGGATATTATTATGCGCATTATATGTTAAGGTCATTTACCAAGCCAAGCAATGAATGAAAAGTGAATGTTATGTATCGAGAGAATGATTTTATACACAGGTTATGTGTATGTTATTTTTGTGCACGAGATATGTGTACGGTTACTAAGATTTATGAAAGATGATTTCGTACACGATAAAGGTGTACTGTATTTAAAAGATATCGCATGTTCATTACAGGTGGGTATAGGATTCGGGCCCATTTGTACCATGCAGGATTTAAATCTTGTGGTCTATCAAAATGATGAATTTTTATTGTTTACGATAAACTTATGAACTCACCAACCTTTTGGTTGACACTTGAAAGCATGTTTATTCTCAGGTATGAAAGAAATCTTCCGCTGTGCATTTGCTCATATTAGAGATATTATTTGGAGTCATTCATGACATATTTCAAAAGATGTTGCATTCGAGTCATCGAGTTCATCAAGATTATTATTAAGTCGATTATAGTTGGATATATTATGAAATAGTATGCTTTCCGTCAACTTTCGATGTAAAGAAATTTTGTCTTTTAAAAACAAATGTAATGTTTGTAAAATATATCATATAGAGGTCAATTACCTCGCGATGTAATCAACTATTGTGAATCGTTTATATTGTATATGAACGGGTCCTTTCAGACAATTTCCTCACAAGCAGAATAGAACACAGGAAAATAATAAAAAGTTGATTGTGATATAAAATTGTTTCGTATATATATCTGTATATATCTGTATTTATATATCAGTATATATATATATATATATATATATATATATATATATATATATATATATATATATATATATATATATATATATATATATATTATATTCAATCTTATTAATTAATAATAATTATAACTATAATAATAATACTCTTAATATTATAAATAATAATAATAGAAATTTATAATAATATAATAGTAATAATAATATTATTATTATTAATGATAATGATAATAATAACTATAAAATTTATAACAATAATAATAATAATAATAATAATAATAATAATAATAATAATAATAATAATAATAATAATAATAATAATAATAATACTAATTATAATAATACTAATATTATTAATGATAATAATAATATTAGTAATAATAATACTATAACTATTTATATATATCAAATTCGTATCTATAGATTATATATTTAAAATAATATTAATAACACTAGTATTGATATTAATATTGAAAGTAATAACAATATTATTATAACAACTATATTTATAATTAAATTTAATATATTAGTATTACATATTGTTGATTATGTAATATAACCATATAATATACATTACATAATAACTTATATTGAGTAATAAATTTTTATACATTTTAACATATATTACAACATACATGTAATAATAATTATATATATATATATATATATATATATATATATATATATATATATATATATATTAATTCATTTTAAATTATACTTAATTATTTTTTATCCTATTTTACATATTTAATTCTAATGTTTAAATTATATTTTATAATTTCAAATTATTATATATATATATATATATTTACATTTATATATATATATATATATATATATATATATATATATATATATATATATACATATTTATTTACAAATAAATTGTTTGTGAATCATCGGGTAAGGTCCAATGGATAGTGAAGTGCATAAAATGTCAATTTACTTAACTTTTTGATTATTCATCTTCTAAGTTATCTACATTTCATAATTTCACCTTCACATTAATTAATATGGAAGCTAAACAGTTATCTTATCAAAAGTCATGAGGAAATTATTGTAAAGTAAGCATTGAAAATTAAGCAGGAATCTCCACTAACTTATGTCCAGTTATCGTTATTTGACACTTTTGTTCTTATTTGTAAATCACTTTACCATTTATTCCGAATATTGTTAAAAAGGAAAGATTTCTTAAATCTACGTGGACCTCACAACAGAAACCTATAATAATATCATGATACTTATGGAATTACTAAATGCTAACAAAAGTATCTGTTTAATTAAATCGTTTGATATTATCTTTTAATTCCGTCGATAAATATATTAAACATGTGATGACCCGAAAATTTCCGACCAAATTTAAACTTAATCTTTATATGGTTTCGACATGTTAAGCAAAGTCTGTAATGTTGAGTCTCAGAAAGTTTGAACTGTTTCATATATTCAATTGACCTTCGAATGCTCTCGACGATTCACGAATAATTAATTGTAAATAGATATGTGTGTATGTATATATAAATAATAATTCGAAATATAATTTGAAGTATTATATGTTGTTGTTATTAAAAATTAATAAAATAAAAATAGGATATTATAATAATTATTATTTAAAATATATCTCTATATATATAAATAAAGTATATTAAAAATAAATATTAAATGATTGTAATACTCGTTTGATGTTCCGATTGATATTAAGCAAGTTAAATTCAAACTTATGTAATTTTAAAATAAACGGTGATCCAAAAATGAGTTATATAAACTATAGGCTTATTAAAAGTATAATTAGGAACTATTTGTTTAATTTTAAAATTTTTATATTTTACTTAGGGGTTGGGAGTAAATAATTAATGTAATTTTTATTTAATAATGTACGATTGAATTTTATACCATAATGACTGAAATAATTAAAGAAACTTAATTTAAAAATTTGGGATTTTTTTTGAGTATTTTTATCCGCCACTGGTTAACAACAGACCGTGATATAATATCCATTAATTTAAAATTTGACGTCACTTAACAAACAGTTGAAAGGCGGCTAAATCAATTCTAAAAGTATTAAGATTACTGTTGTTAGTTTGATTTTCTTACCCACTATCATATATAGACAATATTTACACATGTTATAATCAATCATTATTATTTTTATATATACATGAAATATACAGATGCATATGGATACATATTTACACACTGCATAAATAATCACCTTTAATAACTCCACCCACTTCCATTACAATCATCTTTCACTATTTTTGGTTCATTCCTCAAGAACACCATCGGCTCAATCACCAATCTACAAACCATCAACACAACCACCATAGTCTACTGTTATGTTACTGTTACTTGAAATTATGTTTCGGTGTTGGCCGATTGTGAGGAACAAAGGCAACCGTAAACCTGTGTTGATGTCTTTAATTGTGTGAAACAACCACACCGCAACCATAATCCTTGTTGACAATTACTACTACTACTACTACTATTCTTCATGTTTGTTTTCTGGGTCGAATACCACACCAACATAAACTATTGCAGCTATTACGAAGGCTACTACTTTCTGTTTTGAGGACCAACACAACCAACCCTTTTTCTGTTGTATGCTTCTATTGCTACTTCAGTTTCACAGCTCACAACAATTGACCTCTTTCTTATTATTCACTGTTACGTTTTTCTGTTTCTAGTATCCTTTCGTGAACCCACCATCTATCAAGACCCAACGACTAGCTAAGTACTAATACTCGCTATTGTTTTCTGTTTCTAAACCGCCACCACCCAACACATCAACCATCATTACAACCGCTACTATAGTGCTTCTGTTTAACCCCTGACGTCACAACTAAATCGATGACGAGATAATGGTAACTAGCGATGATGAAAGGAAATGATGACGGTGATGCATGATGAAGAAGAGGACCGTGGAAATTTTTTAACGATGATGTCTATTATGAAATCACGATAGTGATTTGATGATGTTAAGGTAAGGATTTAAGATGAATATAATTATTATGATGATTACGATGATGATAATATGATTAGATAATAAGTAGATGATGATTAGATGATAACGAAAAGATGATGATGATATATGATGTATTATAATGATGCTCACAAGATAAAGATGATAATAATGGAAGCGTTTATGATCGAGCATAATTAGATGATGATGATAAATTGCTAAGGCTAAATGGGTTTTGTTTTAAGGAAAAGGAATTAGGCACATTCGAGTTAAAAGGATTTAGTATTTGAATTAAAACAGAAAACTAGTAGCAGTGCAATGGTTAGGAGAGTTGGGTTTAAACAAAAGGTCGCGGGTTCAATCCCCAGCCATGGCAAATTGTTTTTAATTAACAACAGATCTATTTGGGCCACCATTTCACTAATTCTAAGTTGGCCCATGTGTATTTGTTGTTCCTGTTGGGCCGTACTGATTCTGTTGGGCCGTGTTTGTATAATCGGGCCGAGATTGGGGATAAAATAAAATGATATGAGTTAATCTCAGAAAAACTATACTGGATGAATGGTATTGGTGTTTGTTGTGTGAACGAGAGGTCGTGAGTTCGAATCTGGGCTAAGGCAGTTTATGTTCTTTTTGAAGTTTTTTTTTTCTCTTAAGGTATTGTTATTATTATTTATTATTATAATTATTAATGTTATTCCAAAAATTATCATTATAGTTAAGATTATAAAGATTATCATTTTTATTGAAAGTAATATTTTATTATCATTTTCCTTAAAAATTAACATTTTTTTATTAGAATTATCATTAGGATTATTATTATTACCAATATTATTTTTATTATTATTATTATCATACGTATTAGTATTATTATTATTAGTAGTATTATTATCATTATAGTTATTAATATAAATATTAGTATTATTATTATTAGTAAAACCATTATCTTTATAGTTATTATTACTAGTATTCATTATTATTAAAAGTATCATTTTTATAAAAATTACCATTTTTATTATTATAACTATTATTATTATTATTATTATTATTATTATTATTATTATTATTATTATTATTATTATTATTATTATTATTATTATTATTATTATTATTATTATTATTATAGGAGGATGAAACAACTTTTATTTATTATTATCAAAATTATTTTATCGAATGACTATTAGTTATATAAAACCATATTTACTACATATAACATAACTATATTAATATTTTTATAATAAATTCTAATTATTTAACTAAAGTAAATAAAGTAAATATATCTAACTAAATTATTAATAAAATCTATAAATTATTAAAAATAATAATTATGTCACTAAGAATAATATATAAACTTGTTCGATTACAATTACATGTGTTAATATACATAATTGAATATAGGTTCATGAATCTGAGGCCAACCTTGCATTTGTTCAATGCCATCATATGTATTTTTACTACAAAATACAGTATTGTGAGTTTCATTTGCTCCCCTTTTAAATGTTTTTGCAATATATATTTTTGGGACTGAGAATACATGCGCTTTTATAAAAATTTTACGAAATAGACACAAGTAATCGAAACTACATTATATGGTCGAATGGATCAAAGCCGAATATGCCTCTTTTAGCCTGGTAATCTAAGAATTAGGGAACTGGCCCCTAATTGACACGAATCCTAAAGGTAGATCTACGGGAACTAACAACCCCCATTCTGGAATTTGGAATGCTTTAGTACTTTGAAATTTATCATGTCCGATGGGTGTCCCGGAATGATGGGGATATTCTATATGCATCTTGTTAATGTCGATTATCAGGTGTTCAATCCATATGAATGATTATTTTTGTCTCTATGCATGGAACGTATATTTATGAGAAATGGAAATGAAAATCTTGTGGTCTATTAAAATTATGGAAATGATCGATTATGATAAACTAATGAACTCACCAACCTTTTAGTTGACACTTTAAAGCATGTTTATTCTCAGGTATGAAAGAAATCTTTCGCTGTGCATTCGCTCATTTTAGAGATATTACTTGGAGTCATTCATGACACATTTCAAAAGACGTTGCATCCGAGTCATAGAGTTCATCAAGATTATTATTAAGTCAATTATAGTCGGATATATTATGAAATGGTATGCATGTCGTCAACCTTCGATGTAATGAAAGTTTGTTTTTTAAAAACGGATGCAATGTTTGTAAAATGTATCATAAAGAGGTCAAATACCTCGCAATGTAATCATATGTTATTGTATTTGTCCTTATGGATTAGGATGGGTCATCTCATGTGGTATCAGAGCGGTGGTCTTAGCGAACCAGGTCTTGCATTAGTGTGTCTAACTGATAGTTGTTTAGATGCATTAGTGGGTCTGGACTTCGACAGAGTCTGCACGTCAAAATTTTTGCTTATCATTTCGTGTCGAAAATTACTTGCTTATCATCCTTCAAGTCTAAACACGTCTTACTACCTCTATTGCATAGATAGTGTATAGATAAATTCGTATCTTAGCGTATCTGTTACTGTAAACTTTGTCTGACAGCTTCTGAAGATTCCTCCATAACTTATAGGATCTTGGTATTCTATATACATATGAAAATTATGTGTTTCTAAGTCCTATAATCTAGCTCATATCGAAAATCAATTCCCTGATCGTACGAAATGGATCCTTCAACTAGTTCCAGTTCCTCGGATTCCCACAGCTATTCCGATATGGATTTTCCACACGAGCTCCGGCCGCAGTATAACCGGAATGGATCAACTAATTAGTCATCTTCAGTTCTGGATGAATTGGGGATGAGTTCGTAGTCGACTTAATCATTGGAGACAAGAAGGCGATCTCTTCCACCAACCAAATTCACCTCTTAGTGAAGAACCTGAAGCACTTACCGGCAAACCTGCTTGAAACACCATTTTCTCTCTCATTTCCAGAGTATCTCGACACGATTATATTCTATCCACAATTCTAAACCTTATTCATCCACTCGTTCCGACCGACAATCATCCCGAAATAATAGAAGAAGTCAACGAGCTTCGCGCCCGAGTTGTAGTCTTGGAAAATATGGTGCAAAACGTACCAGCTTCAGCAACATCACCAGCACCAACATCAATACCAATACCACCAACAACCCAAGTTCAACATCACACACCTCAACATCTCATTATGTACCTCGAGCATAATCATCAATCTGCGAATCGTTCTACATCATTTATCTTCGTTCGACATGGCGATTATGTAATCTCTAATGTTTTAGAGATTATATATTCTTGTTCTAACGATAAATCAAATGAGTTTAATATCATATTGACTCATTAAATCCATGATTACATCTGAAGAAAATATATATGTATATATATTTTCATAAAGATTGTAATTAAAAATTCTTTCATACACACTGTTAATGGTGAAAATATTTTAATGGGTAGGTAATACTGATGGAATTCAACATATAAACAAGTTTCATAAACATGCATGTTATTAGATTTAAAGCGGAAGCATATATTTGCAAGAAAAACTTATATATATGTTTAACCTTTTAAACATGAATTCCATTTCATAGATCTAGTCTTATAAATATACTAAAATGTAAATAGAAGCTAGTTAGGGTTTATACCTTCTCCAAAAGGAGGTTGAAGCAAGAAGATGAAGATGATGAAGATGAGAATGAATGGAGCTTCAAAAGGATGAAACCTCAAGGAGAAATACCCCAAGCCTTTTAACACCAACACCACCTTTTTTTTAGTTAGGATTTTAGACACTTTAATCACCAAATTACCAAGCAAAACACCCTCTTCTTTTCCTCTTTTTGGTTCGGCCAGCAGCACCACAAAAGGGAGGAGTTTTTTCAAGTATTTTTGAATGTGGAGTGTGTATGTGGTTCAAGGATTCAAGCATGCAACTTAGGGTGTTGTGTTAATAAAGCAACCAATAAATATACATGGGAAACCCCCATTTTTCCCTCCCCAAAAAAACGCCACCCTTGGCCTTTCAAAAGGGAATAATTAATTTTTTATATAAAACTAGTTATATAAAACATGTATATTTAAAGTTACTTGCATTTTATAAAACCAATTTTATAAAATATAACTCAACATAATTATTTAACCCATAAATAATTAAATCCTTTATCATATAAATTATCCAAATAATTTATCTCTAGTGATAGTATTTTAGGAAACCAATTTTCTAAAATTCAAGTGTCACGTATCTATTTAATGAACCAATCGTTAAAATTAAATACGTATAAGGTGTCGGTAAGCTTGTTATTGGGTATGACCCGACTTGGATCATAACATGTTAGCCACATTAGTTTAATATGTCTCTCGGGCATATGAAATACCTTCAATCTCCCACTTGCACGAGAAACATAAGAAATTAATGCAAGTGATGGATACCACCTAACGACCGTCCATCACCCCTAATATGTTATGACTTAGTGCCATTCAATAACATCATCCCTTTCGAGTTCCCATCTCGAATATGATTAGGTGAATCTTTCAATATATCCTTTCGTCCTAGATGTCATGTTAAATCCAAGAGATACAGAGTGACCACTCTCTTATAGATTTAACTTTATCAGGCCTTAGACATCTGACTCTCAACGAATAAGAGGGACAAATTCCATCTTGACTACATACGTTCCAGACACTACACCTTGTACCATACCTGAAGCCTCCCTTATGAGCTACCTTCTCAGAATAGCGAAGGAAAGAATCAAGGTACGATATTCAGTGAATATCTAAACCCAATATGTATCTCAGGTCAGAGGATACAATGATATTCTCCTTTACTCAAGATTACATGTGATCAACCACAAAGGCTCCATACGGTAAATCTTGAGAGCGGGTCTTCCAATATTTGTGTCCCACAAATATCTATGAACCTTGGTTGCAACCTTGTCCCACATTCACCATTTGAATGTTAACCAATCCAAGTTCATAATAGTCTAGACCTCACATTTGTTCCCACAAACGTGATCAACTAAGGAATTTAGAATAATAGTTTATTCATGGATAAAATATGCAAAATTGGAACATGACTCATAATTAAATTAATACCATAATTATATTGATGAGTTTGAACTAATTCGTTCCGTTACAATACATAAAATAGATCATTTCCAATCACTAGAATATCGAAGCCCTAATGCACAAACATGTCCCTCATGTTTTGGCCAATGTAAAAGCTTCGTGAGTGGATCCGCAACATTTTGATCTGTGTGAACCTTGTGAATACATATCTTTCCCTTTTCAACCTCATCCCTGATGTAGTTGAATCTCCGCTCAATGTGACGAGTCTTTTGATGAGCACGAGGTTCCTTGATTTGAGCAATCGCACCCTCGTTGTCACAAAAGATCTCAAGAGGGTCCTGAATGGAAGGGACCACTCCTAAGTCGTCGATGAATTTCTTCATCCATGCAGCTTCCTGAGCTGCCAATGAGGCGGCAATGTACTCCGACTCTGTAGTGGATAACGCAACAACTTCCTGTTTTGAGCTCTTCCAAGAGACCGCACCACCATTCAACATGAAGACATAACCGGATTGTGATCGAGAGTCATCTCGATCAGTTTGGAAACTCGCGTCCACGTAACCTTTTATAGCGAGTTCCTCCTCACCAGACCCATATATTAGAAACATATCCTTAGTCCTTCTAAGGTATTTCAATATACATTTAACCGCAGTCTAATGACTATTTCCTGGGTTATTCTGGTATCTACTTGTCAAGCTTAGAGCGCATGACACATCCGGTCTAGTACATATCATTGCATACATGATATACCCAATAGCAGATGCGTATGGGACTTTCTTCATTCTCTCTTGTTCATCTTTCGTGGTAGGACACTGAGATGAACTGAGAACGGTTCCCTTTTAAATAGGTACCAAACCCTTCTTAGAGTTTTCCATCTTGAACCTTTTCAAGATTTTATCAATGTATGCACTTTGACTTAAACCTATCAATCTCTTGGATCTATTCCTATAGATCCCAATCCCCAATATGTATTGTGCTTCTCCAAGATCCTTAATGGAGAAGCAACTCTTTAGCCAAGTTTTGACTTCTTGCATTGTGGTGATATCATTCCCAAACAATAATATGTCATCCACATATAGCACAAGGAACATTATAGAGCTCCCACTAGCCTTCTTGTATACACAAGCTTCATCACCATTTTTAATGAAGCCAAATTTCTTTGCCTCTTCATTAAAACGATGATTCCACATTCTAGATGCTTGTTTCAATCCGTAGATTGATTTCTTTAACTTGCATACCTTTTTAGGATTTTTCGGATTAATAAAACCTTCGGGCTGTACCATATAGACATCTTCCTCAAGATATCCATTTAGGAAAGCGGTTTTGACATCCATTTGCCATATTTCATAGTCATAGTGAGCAGCAATGGCAAATAATATCCTAATAGACTTTAGCATTGCCACAGGCAAGAAAGTTTCATCATAATCAACCCCTTGAGTTTGAGTGAAACCTTTTGCTACAAGTCTAGCTTTGTATGTTTCCAAGTTTCCATGTATGTCAGTTTTCTTCTTGAAAAGCCATTTGCAATCAACTAGCTTGGAGCTAGGAGGTTGCACAACAAGTTCCCAAACTTGGTTTTCATACATGGATTGCATCTCGGCGTTCATGGCTTCCTGCCATTTATCTTTATCAATTCTTGATAAAGCATCTTTGTAGTTTGTCGGTTCATCCAAATCAACCGTATAGCAACCTTCCACGAGAAACCCATATCTCTCGGGAGGATTACTAATCCTACTAGATCTTCGAACGTCTTGTGTACCTTGATCATCCACTTGATCATTTTCAACATCCTCATGTTGAGTACTAGTGCCAACCAATTGTGTATCATCGGCTTGATCTTGTACCTCTACAAGATCTATCTTCCTTTCACCATCACCTTCCATAAGGAACTTGGTTTCAAGGAATTCCGCTTTCCGAGCAACAAATACCGTTTGCTCGGATGGATCATAGAAGTAATATCCCATGTCATCCTTGGGATATCCTATGAAGATACACTTTGTGGATCGAGCATGTAGCTTATTAGCTACATAACGCTTAGGATAAGCTTCACATCCCCATACTTTTAAGTATGAAAGAGAAGGTGGTTTTCCAAACCACATCTCATGAGGAGTTCGTTCCACTTTCTTGGTTGGGGCCATATTTAAAATACGAGCCGCGGAGCTTAGACAATAACCCCAAAATGATAGAGGTAACGAGCTTCTTGCCATCATAGATCGAACCATATCCATTAGGGTTCGGTTCCTCCTTTCGGAAACTCCATTAAGTTGGGGTGTTCCGGGTGGAGTAAGTTGTGAGATAATCCCACAACTCCTAAGATGATCTTGGAAGGCATCGCTTAGGTATTCACCTCCTCTATCGGTACGAAGTACCTTAATTGTTTTATTGAGTTGATTTTGTACTTCGTTTTGATATTCTTTGAATGCTTTGAACGTTTCGTCCTTGTGTCTTAATAAGTAGACATATCCGAAACGACTAAAGTCATCAATGAAAGTAACAAAGTATCTTTCACCATTCCTAGTCATGGGTTTAAAGGGTCCACATACATCCGAATGTATTAATCCCAATAAATATTTAGCCCTTTCATAAGTCCCTTTGAAAGGTGCTTTAGTCATCTTGCCTTGTAAACAAGATTCACATACATCAAACGAATCCATTACATTTGATTTCAAAAGTCCATTCTTTTGAAGTGTATGCATTCGGTTCTTGTTTATGTGACCAAGGCGACAATGCCATAAATAGGAATCACTCAAATCCCTTTTGAGTTTCTTGGTGCTAGTATGGTATATAGAGTTCGATGATGCGTCATCATGAACCAATTCATAAATTCCATTTGAAGGCGAAGCCTTGAAATAGAATACATTATCTTTAGAAACATGAATATCATCATCAATAAAATTAACAACGTAACCACATTGTTTTAAGCGGGAAATAGAAATAATGTTTCGACATAAATCCGGTGCATACAAAACATTTTCTAAAATAAGTTCCAATCCACTTGGAAGCTTCAAAACAAAATCTCCTTGAGCTTTAACATGCACCTTTGCACCATTGCCCATATAGAGACTTGATGTTCCCGCCTTATGATCACTTCTTTTGAACCCCTGCAAAGAATTGCAAATATGAGTTCCACATCCAGTGTCTAATACCCATGTATTAGAAGAAGTAATACTAAGCTCAATACATACCATATATATATATTACCTGAGGTTTGCCCCGCATCCCTCTTGTCCTTCAACTCCTTAAGATAGACCGGGCAATTTCGCTTCCAGTGACCCATTTCACCGCAACCGAAACACGGGTCTTCTTTGGGGTTTGCCTTCTCGGCTACCTTTTGCTTCTTAGCCTTGTTGATGGTTGGGGTAACCATCTTCCCCTTCCCTTTGCCTTGATGGGCGGGTCCTTTTCTCTTAGCCACCTTAGGCTTAGAGGTGTTACCTTTGGATCCACCTTGATCGATTGCTAACACGGGTAAAGCCCTTTTACCCATGCTAGTTTCCGCCGTTCTAAGCATACCATGAAGCTCACCTATGCTCTTATCCATCCCATTCATATTGTAATTAATTACAAATTGATCAAACCTTTTTGATAGGGAGTTAAGGATAAGATCGGTGGCTAACTCATTAGAAATGTTTAGGTTGAGACGGTTAGCACGATCGATGAGGCTTTTCATCTTAAGTACATAAGATGAAACCGATTGGGTATCGTCCATATGACAAGCATGTAGCGCCCGAACCGTTTCGAAGCGCTCGACACGCGCTTGTTGGAGGAACATCTCCTTCAATTGCGTTATCATGTCGTATGCACTATGATGTTCGAAATCCTTTTGGAGTTCGGGTATCATAGTCCCAAGCATTAAGCATGAGACTTGAAGGGAGTCGTGGCAATACTTATCGTAAGAGGCCATTGCCTCCACATCATTCTCATCCGGTTGATCGGGAATGGGGTCCTCAAGTACATACGCTTTATCCTCTTGTTTGAGGACAATCCGAAGATTGCGGAACCAATCCATAAAGTTGGTATGGTTGAGTTTGTCTTTCTCGAGGAGAGACCGTAACGATAGGTTGTTCATGTTAAGTGGTGTGTTTTGCATGTTGTTGTTGTTATTAGCGGCCATCTACAAAATTCAACAAAGTTCATTTTAAGTATCGATTTTAGATTTAATAAACAATACCCTCTTAATTTGTTTTATTAAATATTAGAATCCAACGGTAAATCAAATTTCGGTTAGGTGACCTTTATCCCGTGATTTGATTTAGCTAGGTAGTCATAATGACAATTGCAATCCTTTTGCAACTTCTAAGTTATGGGATCATGCAATCCTTTTGCATGGCATATTAATCCCATCAACGCCTATTTGTTCCTCATGCTTCGATGACCCTAAGTTCATGATTCCCAAATCAAGTCGTCCTACTTGTGTAAACATGTAGACTTAACATACAAGTGATTAGGTGACCTTTATCCCACATGTATGCGAAGTGTACCTTATTCATATTAGTTCACTCATGACGGTTAGGTGACCTTTATCCCATCAAGAGATTCCTAATATGTCTAAGTGTTTCCACAAAAGGATGGCGTTTAACTTGTTTACCTTGTTTTAGTTAAAGGGATTTTATGTTTTCTACATTCTAGTTTTAGAAAACAAAATGCTATACACCAACATGCATTTGGTGTGTAGTGTATTATGAAAACCTATTTTCATGTCCTTTTAGTAAAACCAATTACTAGTTATAAGCCAATTTGTTACCTTTTAAATAAACCATTTTATTTAGGTCTAATAACCAATTATTAGTGCCTTTTGTTATGTTTTATTATAACCATTTATAATGTATTATGCAAGTGTTAACATGTGATAATCTTGTAGCAACCAAACATACACAAACATGCATAACAAAATATGTTCACAATCGGGAGCCATTATGGTGGACATTTGTTTAGCCAAAAAACAAATGTCACCTAAGAGGGTTAACCAAAGTAAGAGATTTTATACAAAATCTCCCACTTAATCTTGTAACTTCAAAAGCTCCATCTTGTAATCTTCATCTTGAATCTTCATTTTCTCTTTACAAAATTATATTCTAATACAATTTTTCTAGAAAATGAAATAACAACCTATTCTATTTTTACAAACAAATAGAATAAATTACATGAAAAAATTACAAGATTAATTACAACTTATTACATACCAAAATGAATAAATTACAACATGAGAGATAACCAAATCAATCAACCAAACAAACACACGGTCTAGGCTCGATTGTGAACAATAACATAACATCAAATCTTGGCCAAACTTGAAGTCCCAAAACCCATTTTTGGGGTCCAAAAATTCGGCCAAAACCAAACCCCACCAAGAACTCATGATTTTTACATTCTACTTTCATGCATGTTGGTAGATTGTAAAATAAATGAGTTTACTAGCCAAAAACAAGAAGCATATTAACAAGACTTTGGCTCTAGATACCATTGATGGAATTCAACATATAAACAAGTTTCATAAACATGCATGTTATTAGATTTAAAGCGGAAGCATATATTTGCAAGAAAAACTTATATATATGTTTAACCTTTTAAACATGAATTCCATTTCATAGATCTAGTCTTGTAAATATACTAAAATGTAAATAGAAGCTAGTTAGGGTTTATACCTTCTCCAAAAGGAGGTTGAAGCAAGAAGATGAAGATGATGAAGATGAGAATGAATGGAGCTTCAAAAGGATGAAACCTCAAGGAGAAATACCCCAAGCCTTTTAACACCAACACCACTTTTTTTTAGTTAGGATTTTAGACACTT
Organism: Rutidosis leptorrhynchoides; assembly: GCF_046630445.1. Classification (NCBI taxonomy): domain Eukaryota; kingdom Viridiplantae; phylum Streptophyta; class Magnoliopsida; order Asterales; family Asteraceae; genus Rutidosis; species Rutidosis leptorrhynchoides. The sequence goes on along the minus strand of NC_092333.1, from coordinate 673,347,087 downwards.
TAATCACCAAATTACCAAGCAAAACACCCTCTTCTTTTCCTCTTTTTGGTTCGGCCAGCAGCACCACAAAAGGGAGGAGTTTTTTCAAGTATTTTTGAATGTGGAGTGTGTATGTGGTTCAAGGATTCAAGCATGCAACTTAGGGTGTTGTGTTAATAAAGCAACCAATAAATATACATGGGAAAACCCCATTTTTCCCTCCCAAAAAAAACGCCACCCTTGGCCTTTCAAAAGGGAATAATTAATTTTTTATATAAAACTAGTTATATAAAACATGTATATTTAAAGTTACTTGCATTTTATAAAACCAATTTTATAAAATATAACTCAACATAATTATTTAACCCATAAATAATTAAATCCTTTATCATATAAATTATCCAAATAATTTATCTCTAGTGATAGTATTTTAGAAAACCAATTTTCTAAAATTCAAGTGTCACGTATCTATTTAATGAACCAATCGTTAAAATTAAATACGTATAAGGTGTCGGTAAGCTTGTTATTGGGTATGACCTGACTTGGATCATAACATGTTAGCCACATTAGTTTAATATGTCTCTCGGGCATATGAAATACCTTCAAATACTCGAGGAATATTTAGATTTCACATTAATAAGTACACTGTACATTCTTTCAAATCTAATTCAACAGTCATTTACTATCCTATTTACAACCACCGATATACGTATTCGTTCACCGCAGAATAACCCTTTTCATTCAATTTCATATTTGAATTTTGATCTATCAGAATTCAACAAGTGGCATAATGAAGAAAACATTGAACAAAATAAAATTTGTTAGAAACAAACAAATTAACTATGAGAAATTTTGTTAAGGATCCACGCTAACAAAATCCTAGCTAACTGTTCCTAGCTAACTGCTAATTCCTTATTACATTTTAATTATCGCAATTTATTTTATCGCAATTTAATTCTCGCAATTTTATTTATTGTCATTTAATTTATGATATTTATTTTACACACTTTATTTATCGTCATTTAAATACTGTTAATTACGCACTTTAAATATCGGGACACGTATACAAGGTTTTGACATATCATATCGACGCATCTATATATATTATTTGGAATAACCATAGACACTCTATATGCAGTAATGCTTGAGTTAGCTATACATGGTTGAGGTTGATTCTAAAATAATATATATACTTTGAGTTGTGATCGAGCCTGAGACATGTATATAATGGGTCACGATACGTATTAATTATTCGAATATTATATATTAAAAACTACATATGAATTATGGAACTACTAAATGTGGACTATTAACTGTGGACTACCAACATTGGACAATTAAAATGGATTAAAATATGATGATAACATATGAAACTAAACATTTCTTCAAGTTTGCCACTTGAGTTCATCTTAAACCTCATTTGTAACTTGACGATTACAATCTGTGTTCAAACCTTTCATGATTCTTGAAAACACCTCAATCAAGAGGATGAACCAACCGCACTTCGTCTACGGAAGAAAAGATTGATGCATGTAGTTATGCACCTAAAAACACTCGAAACCTGAGTAAACGTTTAACACGTATCTGTGCTAGCCCTTTTGGCGTTGTTATTACCGAAAATAACTATGCAATCCCTTTTCAAAGTAGCCAATTCTGTCACAGCTCCAACAAATCAACTTCGACTTTCATTCGAATAAACTTATTATAACTTTGATATATAAGTTTACCTTTCGTTATCATTTCCAATGAACCGTTTATATTCCACCACATTAGTGTTAAACTTACCAGCAACTTCATTACTCATTGGCTTAATTCTCTCCGAAGAACCATTATATTTATTCGTTAAAACCTATTCATATACTCATCCACATCTTATAACGAGAATTTCCATACCAATTACCGAGAATCAGCAATCAGTATTTTGAAATCTCGCAGCATGTCTACATCAACAGTTATATGTATACATATAACATTTATCTCTTAGAATTATGATCTTCCATTCTGAAATTCTGAAAAGCAACCAGTCTGCAAATCAATACTCTGAATGTTGAAAATGCTGATGAAGCAGCAAAAACTGTAAATGACCTTAACAGTTAAAAGTATGATGATAAAGAATGGAGTGTTGGAAACACTCAATAGAAAATTTAGTACCGAAAAGCGAATTATGCGAAACTATGAAGGAGGCTGTAGACAAATCACAAATACCAAATCTACCTTCAAAGAATCTAAATGATTCAGTATCTGCTGAAGTCATTAATGAATACCTTACTCCCGACTCTACACTTTTACGGACAATCTTCATCATCATTCATCGATATTAGAAATTCTAAGATATCATCGAATCGTTCATTATAAATATCTTCGATATTTCTGAAGATATTTTCATAACTATTCTTATCTAAAATTATTTATCTTTTCTCGATATCAGTGTTACATCAGAAAGGAAACTATTTTAGTTTCTAAATTCTAAAAATTTCAAACTTAAAATATGAATGTTTTTGAAGTAGTGTTGGGAACTGATGCATGAGTTAGTATAATATAATGACACTTGATCAACGTGATTATATTACAGTAAGTCATGCTGAGTTTCTAATAGAACTTGATGATTCACAGACCATACCGTCATCAGGTGCCATGTTACATGACTCTTACATTCTACTAAATCTCTAAACAAATCAAGAACATATTTTCTTGATAATTCTAACTTTTCCAGTGACTTCTGATAATTTGGCAAATGTTTTGGAAATATGAATTGAAGTATAAAAGATGAGAGTTGTGAAAATAATGGAACGAAAGAAGTTCATTTATAGTGAAATATCCGACAGAGCAATCGAGACAGATTATCGCAGTTAACCGAAGAGAATCCTACTTTCCGAAGAATCAAATCTTATTACAAAGATTTTCTCTAAATTCCTTGAACTCTGGAAATCAACCATATCTACGTCAAAAGATTTGACGCAACAATATTTACTAATTTCACTCTTTTGTGATAGCTTCAGTTATACTCTTCGCATAATCGAATTGTTTTATCTATATTACTCGATGATGATAAAACTCTAATTCTTAGCTTGTACGCGTCATGAAAATATACTTATTGCCCGCCATGACCATCCTAATCAAATTTCGGGACGAAATTTCTTTAACGGGTAGGTACTGTGATGACCCGAAAATTTCCGACCAAATTTAAACTTAATCTTTATATGGTTTCGACATGTTAAGCAAAGTCTGTAATGTTGAGTCTCGGAAAGTTTGAATTGTTTCATATATTCAATTGACCTTCGAATGCTCTCGACGATTCACGAACAATTAATTGTAAATAGATATGTGTGTATGTATATATAAATAATAATTCGAAATATAATTTGAAGTATTATATGTTGTTGTTATTAAAAATTAATAAAATGAAAACAGGATATTATAATAATTATTATTTAAAATATATCTCTATATATATATAAATAAAGTATATTAAAAATAAATATTAAATGACTGTAATACTCGTTTGATGTTCCGATTGATATTAAGCAAGTTAAATTCAAACTTATGTAATTTTAAAATAAACGGTGATCCGAAAATGAGTTATATAAACTATAGGCTTATTAAAAGTATAATTAGGAACTATTTGTTTAATTTTAAAATTTTTATATTTTACTTAGGGGTTGGGAGTAAATAATTAATGTAATTTTTATTTAATAATGTATGACCGAATTTTATACCATAATGACTGAAATAATTAAAGAAACTTAATATAAAAATTTGGGATTTTTTTTTAGTATTTTTATCCGCCACTGGTTAACAACAGACCGTGATATAATATCCATTAATTTAAAATTTGACATCACTTAACAAACAGTTGAAAGACGGCTAAATCAATTCTAAAAGTATTAAGATTACTTTTGTTAGTTTGATTTTCTTACCCACTATCATATATAGACAATATTTACACATGTTATAATCAATCATTATTTTTTTTTATATACATGAAATATACAGATGCATATAGATACATATTTACACACTGCATAAATAATCACCTTTAATAACTCCACCCACTTCCATTACAATCATCTTTCACTATTTTCGGTTCATTCCTCAAGAACACCATCGGCTCAATCACCAATCTACAAACCATCAACACAACCACCATAGTCCACCGTTATGTTACTGTTACTTGAAATTATGTTTCGGTGTTGGCCGGTTGTGAGGAACAAAGGCAACCGTAAACCTGTGTTGCTGTCTTTAATTGTGTGAAACAACCACACCACAACCATAATCCTTGTTGACAATTACTAATACTACTATTCTTCATGTTTGTTTTCTGGGTCGAATACCACACCAACACAAACTATTACAGCTGGTACGAAGGCTACTACTTTCTGTTTTGAGGACCAACACATACAACCCTTTTTCTGTTGTATGCTTCTGTTGCTACTTCAGTTTCGCAGCTCACAACTATAATAAAATTAAAATGTTAAAAGTTGATTACAAGTGTTGTAAATAGATTTTTAGTAATTCTATTTATTGGATATTATTATTATTTTATTATTATTATTATTTTATATTATTTATTTATTTATATATTTTATTCTACATACTAAAATGCACGCCGAATTTCGTCGTTTCAGTTGTTTCGGATTGTCGTTTCGAGTTTGTGTTCACACTATAACCGGTCCCCCGACATTAGCTCAATTTACACAACGGCCCCTCAGTTTACACTTTTTTCAGGGATAAAAATCGTAAATATATAATCTTATTAAAATAAAAGAAAGTAATTTCACCCGAATTTTTAACAGGCGCTATCTTCTCGCTCGGTGCGAGTTAAATTTTTTCGAGACCACCGTTCAACTCGAAATAATTTTACGAACACAACGCGACTAGCTATACGCGAAATGCACATCGTTAAAAAAACACTAAATATTTCAGGGTATATTTCATACATATACATACACGTACAACAAACAAGACAACCTATTAGATATATTAGGTACCAAACAACGTATATCCAAATTCAACCGCGTTGAATACAACTGCAGCAATGCGCGATCGAATTTTTTTTCTAGTTATCATTATTATGCAACAAGTATACAAATCAAGTAATACAAATCGAGGCCACCGCTTTCAATCTCAAATTTGATAACAACTTATGAAACTCCATTAATTATCGTTTGTTTTACACTTCTATGAAACATATGACCTTTAAAATCTATTTATCTATCTATAAATTATATAAAACAAGATTTTAAAGATCCTACGTGATTATATATTAAAAAATATTATTAAAGTTATAAAAAATGAATATAATTAAATGTTAAAGTTATAAATATGCTATATAATTTTTCTTTTGCTCCAATGTAGCCTATATACAAAAAAAAAAAAATTATTGAAGCGCACGTAAAATGACAACTTAGTGCCAAGTTGGATGACACTTCATCACATGTTTTTTTTGTTCCAGGTAAAAATTATTAGTTGTTTATATTAATATACTGTAACGACCTGGATTTTTCCGTTAATATATAGAAGATTAATATTTACATAATTAATGTTTCAACATGTTAAGCAATCAAACTCATTAAGACTTAGTTATTTGAAATGAATTTTATACAAACATTTGGCCACCCTGTCTGTCTGACGATTCACGAACGTCATAATTCATAATAATTATTTAATGACATATATATGAATATAAATATATACTCATGATTGTTAAATGATATTTAAGTATCTCATTACATATATTAACAATTGGTTATATACATAAAATGATATTACTAACTTAAAGACTTCAAGACTATATACATATATATAACGATTAACGTTGTAATTACTTCTAAATTAAAATGTATGTATATGTATTGTATTAATATGTATTAATACACTTTTGAAGGACTTAAACATATATACTAACATACTTATACTCAACAAAGATAGCTATACTCATAATCTCATTCAATTCCATCAAGAATTCTATTCGTATTCATTCGGTATTTACACCCGTATCATACCCAGCTTCCATACTTAAATACTATGAGTATATACCAATATGAAATACCAATTATAGCCTCCTTAGCAGCCCTATGAGTCACCAGACAAGGATAAACATGATGAAGACTTGTGGGAACCAACATTTAACTTCTAGTTTGCATTATTATGCTATATTCCAAATTTTGATAAAGTCTCTTAACCATATACATGAACCACGACTTTTAACACTCTTTTTACTCATTCATATCAGCTATTTAACTTACCTTCACTCTCATAATACTCATACACAAGAACTCCAAGTATTCTCTCCATTTCTTACTCGTTAAACACTCTTTAAACACACATACTTCAAGTACTAGAAAATCTTTATTCACTTTGATCATAAACTAACTTCAAGAACACTTTGTTAACTCATCTACTCCTCTTTATCAAGGTAAGAATCATATATAAGCTTTGATTCAATTCATATACTTATAACTATCTTAATTCAAGATAGAAATCTTATTCGAACTTTTGTTCATTCTATGATTCTACTCCAAGGATTACAAGCCATCAAGGATATCTTTGATCACAAGATTATCATCTTATTTTATTAGCAACTTTGTTCATTTAATTTGAGGTAGTCACCTTATTCATAATCTTTTTCAATTCATATCCATATAGCTATCTTATTATGAGTTTATAACTTACAACAACAAGAACATAGTTTAGATTAATTCTAAACTTGTTCACAAACAAACTTAATCCTTCTAACTTGACTTTTAAAATACTTCAACACATGTATTATGACAGTATGTCAAGCTAACATAAGGATATAAAATTTGTAAACACGAAGAACACCTTAAAACTGAACATACGCCGTCATAGATCATCGGGGGCTGTTTTGGGTTTGATTTTAAAAACCTATCTTAAACTTTGAATTAAAAGATTTCCTTTGGTGAAAAATCTTATTTTATATGGATATGAAATATATCCAAAATCCATAGTTAAACTCTAATTGGAAGTATGCTTTTCAAAAGAGTCATCAAGATGTCGTTCTTACGACGGATATGACTATCTTCTTGTATTTGACACCTAAGCTATATTTTCGACTATAAACATATACTTTTTCTATTTATATTAATAAATAACGGTTCGATACAAAACTATGGCAATTCGAATCACTCAAAACGGATTTGTAACGAAGAAATTATGGGTAAAACAAAATTGGATATTTTTGTTTGTTTTTAGCTACGGTTTTGATTAATAAAAATGGATGCTAACCTTATTCTAGCTAACTTACCTTGTATCCTACATGTATTTATACATGTCTTGTTCCCAAACTTATAGAAATACAATTTACAATAGTCGTGATTAAGTTCTACGACAATATATTATAGTCTTAATAAAGATCGTAAGGCACCATATATATATATATATATATATATATATATATATATATATATATATATATATATATATATATATATATATATATATATGACTTGATCACCGTGGATTCGTATACAAATTTTTGACATATCATTTTGACTTCTTCTATATATATTATTGGAATGAACTATAAGACACCATTGGTAGTAATCTCGAGTTAGTTGTGGGTCGAAGTGGATTCCAACATAATATATATACTTTGAGTTGTGATCGAGCCTGAGACATGTATACAATGGGTCACGGATTGCTTCAGACAATATACATATTATGTGTCTTATTATATTAAGGCAATATATTATAGTGTTAGTAAATTCTAACACAATATTTGCATTTATATTTATATATATATATTTATACTGTTGGACTATCGAACTATTGGACTACGAACATTGGACTACTAACAATGGACAATTAAAATTATCACAAGTATCATAAGTATGGAATATTAATTATATATATATATCTTGACACAAGAATATTATTATTAGTTTTGTGAATTTGTCAAAGGCCAAGTCTTATTACCATCTATTCGGAAATCATCACAAGTGAGTTATAGTCCCATTTTTACTATCTAAATTATTTTGGGATGAGAATACATGCAAATTTATAAATATTTTACAAAATAAGCACAACTTTATGAAACTACATTCTACGATTGTTTTGTTATACCGGATATCTGTACTTATTATTATTATTATGCTTGGTAACCTAAGAATTAGTGAAAAACACTAATTGACGCGAATCCTAAAGGTAGATCTACGGGCACCAACCACCCCCATTTTCGAATAGTGGAAATGCTTTAGTACTTCGAAGGGTTCTTGTCATACATTTGAATAGTGGAATGTATGATGCCAGATATCTTAAGCGCTCTATGTTAAGGTCGGTTACCAGGAGACTCATCGTATGAATGATTTTTGCAGTTGTAATGATCCTGCGCATTTAATTAAATGAAATTTTGTGGCTTATTAAATGTTATGATTATTATATAGAAACTAAACCTATGACTCACCAACAATTTTGTTGACTTTTTAAGCATGTTTATTCTCAGGTGATTATTAGAAAGCTTCCGCTGTTGCATGTTTACTCAACGTCAAGATTTGGAGTCATCATGCTTTTCTAAATAAATAAACTTGCATTCGGGAATTGTATTTGTAATATATTGTTGACAAGTATGTAATGGTGTGTGTAAAATACATGTATTTTGAGGAGATTGTCTTTGATCGACAATCAAAACTTATGCTTTTAAACCTTTATTCAATAATAAAGGTTAGGGTTATTTTAAAATGAATGCAAGCTTCGAAAACATCTCATATAGAGGTCAAAACCTCGCAAAGAAATCAATTAATATGAAACGTTTATAATTAATATGAACGGGGCATTTCAGTTGGTATCCGAGCTTTAGTCTTAGAGAATCAAAAAAATTTTCATTAGTGTGCCTAACTGATTTTTGATGCATTAGTGAGCCTGGACTTCGACCGTAATTGTTTTAAAAATGATTGCTTAATATAATTGTTGGAAACATAAGATTATTAACATATAAATATTATAAGATACATCATTCTCTTAACGTGCCTGCTATTATGTGATAGATGACTTCGTCCAATCATATAAGCATCTCTAGTGATTCAGATTTCATTTACTTATCAAGTGATTCGGATGTTGAGTCAAAGCATACGACTTATGAACCAACGGAAAAGTTAACTTTTGGTACTACCATTAAAGAGGAAAATTGTTGGGAAAATTGGGAAGATTCACAATTGCCAGAAGAGGATCCGGAAGAAGATCCAGAGGAGGAACCCGAAGAAGAGGATCCTGAAGAAGTTGTGGAAATTACCGAACCACAACGTGATTTGGGAAAATCTTTGGCTGTTATACCCAATCCCAAACCCGATGAACCTATTATGACCCAAAATATTTGTGACCATCCACATGAACCATCTAAGAAAGCAGTTTACAAAATGACCGCTCGTATAACGACTGGTGGTTTTGTTCCTAAGCAATTAGCCGAAAGAACCAATTGGGAGGAATTGGAAAAAGAACTATCCAAACGAAGATCCAAACGTTTGACTGAGAAAGGAACAACGTCAACATCTAAGAAACCTCGTCATTCTTAAACTATCGATGACTACCCTATATTCCATGCATTGTATAATATGTATTATATTGTGTGTTTAAGTTTGTAAGAAAATCCGCAATGTAATTTTCCTTATGATTGTATAATAATAAGAATAAGCATGAAATGTTTATTATTATTATCATTACAACTTATTATTACGTAGTAACGTAATAACTTACCATAGTTTTTCATATTAGAATTTTAGTAGTTAATTTGTGTGTTATTTGCTAAGTATGAACATTATTATAGTTATAAAACGCTAATATGAAGAAAAAGCTTTTATAATAATAAGTTCATATTAAGCTACAAAATACTTTTTGGCTACTTCTAAAATTCTATATGATTAACTCAGTCGGCTATTTTTGAAGGAAATGGCTCCTCCAGCTACTAGACAACAACAATTGAACACAGAAGAACTTCAAGCTTTCGCTGCAAATATGGCTGCAGTAGTGAATGCAATGAACAACAATAACTAATCGGGTTCCAGCAGTGGAGGAAACAATGGCAACTGGGTAGGATGTTCCTACAAAGCTTTTATGGCCTGCAAACCCAATGAGTTTGAAGGAACCGAAGGACCCGTTGGACTAAAGCGGTGGACAGAGAAGGTTGAAGCCGTGTTTGCAATCAGCAACTGCGCAGAAGAGGATAAAGTTAAGTATGCCACACATTCTTTCAGGGGTACTGCTTTGACATGGTGGAATACCTATATGGATTACGTAGGACAGAATACCGCCTACGCACTTCCATGGTCCGCTTTCAAGCACATGATGAAGGAAGAGTACCGTCCCAGAACTGAAATCAACAAGCTCAAGGAAGAGCTTAAAGCACTGACAACCCAAGGGTTAGACTTCATTACCTACAAGCGACGTTTCAACGAACTAGTTTTAATGTGTCCTGGAGTATTTGAGGATGAAGAGGCAAAAATTGAAGCATTCATAAAAGGGTTGCCGGAATGAATCCAAGAGCATGTAGGTGCTAACGACCCTGCAACAATGCAGAAAGCGGGTCGTATAGCCCATAAATTGATAGGCCAAATTACAGGAAGGATAAAAAAAAGAGGCGGCCGAGGAGGCCATAATGAAACAGGAAAAGAGAAAGTGGGAGGAAAGCAGTAATCAGGGTCACCAGTCCAACAACAACAATCAAAACAACAACTACAACAACAATCGCAACCACCCCAACAATAACAATAATCGCAATAACAACCGCAACAATAACCGCAACAACCATTCCAATAACAATTACAACAACAACAACCGCAACCAAAACTACAACAACAACAACCCCAATCCTAACAATAACAATAACAACCGTCTCAACAACAATAACCCTAACAACAACAACAACAACAACAACAACAACGACGACAACAAAAAGCAAAGAACTATATGCCCAAGGTGTGATACGTTTCATCCGGAGTGGTTTTGTAGAGAGTTATGTACCAGGTGCAACAGGAATGGACATATTGCGACAAAGTGTGAAGTCTACGGACCAAATAGAAACAAAGGAGAAAATAATGCCGGAACAAATAATAACGGCGTTGTTTGCTATGGATGTGGAAAATCGGGCCATACCATAAACCAGTGCCGGAATGAAAATAGGCAATGTCGTGGGAGAGCCTTCAACATTAATGGGGAGAAAGCACAGGAAGACCCGGAGCTTGTTACAGGTACGTTTCTTATCAACAATACACCTGCTTATGTTTTATTTGATTCGGGTGCCGATAGAAGTTATATGAGTAGAGAATTTTTGTGCCAAATTAAATTGCCCGTTAACGCCTTTGGATAAAAAGTGTATAGTTGAAGTAGCAAACGGTAAACTAATTAAGGTTGATAAAATTTGCCGAAATCGAAAAATTAGTTTAGTTAGCAAAACGTTTGCAATTGATTTAATACCGGTGGAATTGGGAAGCTTCGACGTAATTATTGGAATGGACTGGATGTCCAGGGTGAAAGCTAAAGTTGTTTGTCATGAGAAGGCGATTCGCATTCCGAGGGAAGACGGGTTACCCTTAATGGTGTACGGAGAAAAGGGTAATGCCAAATTAAATCTTATCAGTAGTTTGAAGGCACGCAAACTAATAAGAAAAGGTTGTTATGCTGTTCTAGCACACGTCGAGAAGGTTGAAAAAGAAGAAAAGAAAATCGATGACGTTTCCGTTGCAAGAGAATTTCCTGAGGTGTTTCCGAACGAATTACCGGGTCTACCTCTACACCGATCCATTGAATTCCAAATAGATCTTGTACCGGGAGTCGCACCAATAGGTCGTGCTCCATATAGACTTGCGCCCACCGAAATGAAAGAATTACAAAGTCAGCTACAAGAATTATTAGAACGTGGTTTCATTCGACCGAGTACGTCACCATGGGGAGCTCCAATTTTGTTCGTTAAAAAGCAAGATGGGTCTTTTCGCATGTGTATCGATTACCGTGAGCTGAACAAAATCACCATTAAAAACCGATACCCTTTACCCCAAATCGATGACCTATTCGATCAACTCCAAGGTTCGAGCGTATACTCCAAAATCGACCTAAGGTCGAGTTATCATCAACTAAGGGTTAAAGAAGCTGATATACCAAAAACAGCCTTCAGAACTCGTTATGGCCACTACGAATTCATGGTTATGCCATTTGGTTTAACCAATGCACCTGCAGTTTTCATGGACCTCATGCACCGAGTATGTAGTCCATATTTAGATAAGTTTGTTATTGTCTTTATTGATGACATCCTTATATATTCGAAGAATAACCAAGAACACGAACAACACTTGAGACTTGTGTTAGAGTTGTTAAGAAAAGAACAACTTTATGCTAAGTTCTCTAAATGTGCTTTTTGGTTAAATGAAGTACAATTTCTTGGCTACGTAGTCAGTAGTAATGGAATCAAAGTTGATCCCGCCAAGATTGAAGCCATCAAAAATTGGGAGACCCCGAAAACTCCAACGTAAATACGTCAATTTTTGGGTTTAGCCGATTACTATAGGAGGTTTATTCAAGATTTCTCCCGAGTAGCCAAACCTTTAACCGCATTGACACATAAGGGGAAGAAGTATGAATGGACTTTCGAACAAGAGAGTGCCTTCCAATTGTTGAAAAATAAGTTGACTACGGCACCTATTTTATCGTTACCTGACGGAATGGAAGATTTTTTTATCTACTGCGACGCATCAAGAATGGGTTTTGGGTGTGTTCTTATGCAACGGAAGAAGGTGATTGCATATGCTTCTCGACAACTCAAAATTCATGAACAAAACTACACCACACACAATCTGGAATTGGGCGCCGTTGTTTTTGCATTAAAGATGTGGATACATTATCAATATGGGGTCAAGTTCATCATATACACTGACCACAAAAGTCTCCAACATATTTTAAATCAAAAGCAACTAAATATGAGGCAGCGTAGGTGGGTTGAGCTGCTAAATGATTATGATTGTGAAATCCGTTACCATCCAGGGAAAGCAAATGTGGTAGCCAATGCCTTGAGTTGAAAGGAAAGAGAACATATTCAAGTAAAAGCTATGAACATGATTATTCATACTAATCTTACTACTCGAATAAAAGAGGCACAACAGGAGGTTTTGAAGGAAGGAATTTTTGGAAGGGAAATACCCAAAGGAATAGAAAAACAGCTTAATATTCGAGAAGACGGAACCAGGTATTTAGCTGAAAGAATCTGGGTACCAAGGAATGGGGATTTGAGGAAAGTGGTACTAGATGAAGCACATAAAACCAGATATTCAATACATCTCGCAGCGGGGGAAATGTACCAAGACCTCAAGAGAAACTTTTGGTGGCCAGGAATGAAGGCTGATATAGCCATATATGTAGGAGCATGTTTGACTTGTTCTAAAGTCAAAGCTGAGCATCAAAAACCATCGGGTCTACTCCAACAACCTGAAATCCCAGAATGGAAATGGAAAAACATTACCATGGATTTCATTGCTAAGTTACCGAGAACCGCAAGTGGTTATGATATGATTTGGGTAATAGTCGATCGTCTTACTAAGTTAGCACACTTTCTACTAATAAAAGAAGAGGATGGTATAGAGAAATTAGCATGATTATATCTGAAAGAAGTTGTTTCTAGACATGGTATACCAATCTCTATTATCTCTGATCGTGATAGCAGATTTACTTCTAGATTCTGGCAGGCATTACATGAAGCGTTGGGAACTCGTCTAGATTTAAGTACTGCCTATCATCCACAAACTGATGGGCAGAGTGAAAGGACAATTCAGACACTCGAAGACATGATACGAGCATGTGTTATTGATTTTGGAAGCAATTGGGATCGACATCTACCGTTAGCTGAGTTTTTCTACAACAACAGCTATCATTCTAGTATTGAGGCGGCACCATTCGAGGCACTTTATGGGAGAAAGTGCAGGTCGCCGATTTGTTGCAGTGATGTGGGGGGAAAACAGATTATAGGTTCGAAAATTATTCAGGAAACTACCGACAAGGTCATTCAGATTCAGCAACGATTGAAAACAGCCCGGAGTCGGCAAAAGAGCTACGCGGATGTTAGAAGGAAACCTTTAGAGTTTGAGGAGGGTGATATGGTTATGCTTAAGGTATCACCTTGGAAAGGTGTTATTCATTTTGGAAAGCGAGGGAAATTGAGGCCAAGATACATTGGGCCATTCAAGAACGAAAAACGTCATCACATATTTTTTTTGTTCCAGGTAAAAATTATTAGTTATTTATATTAATATACTGTAACGACCCGGATTTTTCCGTTAATATATAGAAGATTAATATTTACATAATTAATGTTTTCAACATGTTAAGCAATTAAACTCATTAAGACTTGGTTATTTGAAATGAATTTTATACAAACATTTGGCCACCCCGTCTGTCTTACGATTCACGAACGTCATAATTCGTAATAATTATTTAATGACATATATATGAATATAAATATATACTCATGATTGTTAAATGATATTTAAGTATCTAATTACATATATTAATAATTGGTTATATACATAAAATGAGATTACTAACTTAAAGACTTCAAGACTATATACATATATATAACGATTAACGTTGTAATAACTTCTAAATTAAAATATATGTATATGTATTGTATTAATATGTATTAATACACTTTTGAAAGACTTAAACATATATACTAACATACTTATACTCAACAAAGATAGCTATACTCATAATCTCATTCAATTCCATCAAGAATTCTATTCGTATTCATTCGGTATTTACACCCGTATCATACCCAGCTTCCATACTTAAATACTATGAGTATATACCAATATGAAATACCAATTATAGCCTCCTTAGCAGCCCTATGAGTCACAAGACAAGGATAAACATGATGGAGACTTGTGGGAACCAACATTTAACTTCTAGTTTGCATTATTATGCTATATTCCAAATTTTGATAAAGTCTCTTAACAATATACTGTAAGACCCGTGTATTTTATTGTGAACATGTAATTATAAGTGATTCGGATGGTGGGGTTTCGTTACGTAATTTAAAACGAGGAAAGAAGCTGATCTGGGCGGGTGCGCGCCGCGCGAAATCGAGCTGACAGCTCACCTCTTTTTATTTAATTTATGGCATGGGCATTTTGGTAAAATCACATGGAATCCGAACTAAAGGCCATAAGATCAGTTTGTGGAGTGTTATAGCTTCATTACCACCAACCTTATCTCCTTCCACCTAAACTTTAGAGAGAGAGAGAGATACTTAGTGAGAGAAAGCTTGAATCAAGGAAGAAGGAGGCGATTTCGGGTCGAATTGCGAGTTCTAAAGTTGTTCATCTAGTCACTAGCTACGTGGTGATTGTGGCGGTAAGTTCTAAACCTAATTCCTTGTTGTAAATTGTTTAAGGGTTAGGGTTTGGAGTAAAGGATGAACATCAAACCCATTTATTAGTGATTTTGGGGTGTTCTTGGGTAAATTGTGTCATGAAGACTAAATGGTAACTAACCTAGGGTTTCATAGTACTAATTGATGTTTATGAACCCTAATAGGTTAGTTAATTACTAGCACACATTTATATAAGTAAATGGGTGTTAATTGGGTGTGGATGACCCAAATGGGTGTATTGACTTTAAATTGGTCAAATGGGTCAAAATGGACCTAGGATAGTAATGCTTGTGATTAATGCACAAACCTAGCGTTAAAAGTTGTTTTAGGACCTAACTTGGTTAATGTTAAGGTTTTTGGCGAAAGATGACCCGATTTTAGGGTTAAGTGTTAAAATGGGTCAAGATGATTAATGTTGACCTAGTTGGGTTAAATTGGTGAAAGATGACCCAAAGGGTGTTAACCTAGAGTTCATTCATGTGTTTGAGGTTTTGTAAGTGTTGAATTGAGTTGCTAGTCATTAGCACTCTTATGAATGATGAAAGACTTGAAAATGGGTCAAATGAGTCAAGGTTGACCGAAAGGGATGAAACGGGTATGAAATACCCTAAGTTTATTCTAGTTGAAGTTAGTAGACTATAATTCGCTAGTTTTAGTGATTAAAGTTGAGTCTTGGCCATTTATGGGCGGTTTCGGTATAGTCGAGCTATTTAATGCATATTGGGTCCTTAAATGCTTAAGTGTAAGTATTGTGGTTAATTCCACTAGTTGCGTAATTGAATGTGTACCTATGTATTAGGTACGTTGCTTTGAAGTTCGGAAGTGCATAATCATCATCTTGGTGCTACGGTGAGTGGAATAATTATGCGTGTACGTATATAATGTATTTATTTGTGTGTACGAATGTGGAATTGTCGCGGTGTTTAAGACACCACATTCTAGGTAATCAGTAGTATTGTCGCGGTGTTTAAGACACTACTCATAGTATGTTTGACGAGTGGTATTGTCGCGGTGTTTAAGACACTACTCATTGTTTAATTGACATGTGGTATTGTCGCGGTGTTTAAGACACCACATTGTCATGGGAGTGGAATTGTCGCGGTGTTTAAGACACCACTCATTGTATTGAATGAAGTGTGGATTCGTCGCGGTGTTTAAGACGCCACATTGTCGTAAGGGTGAGTTAGTCGCGGTGTTCAAGACATCACCCGGGGGATTAGTGATTACGCAGTGTGTAAGTAACACTAGTGGATGATATGAACTCCAACGGTCTTGTAAGTACCGTTTCCCTTGTTCGAATTGGTTAACCAAGGTTGCGTGAATTATGTATTGAATGTATTTAATTATGAATCGTATGCTATTGTATTATTAGCTACTCGTGGATTTGCGGTTTATGGTATATGCATAATATTGTTGTATGATTGTCGAAATGTTAAACCGAGTATGATGTTGTGTAAGTGATGCAAGTAGGTAGATTATATATGTATATGTATAATTATTTTGCTCACTAAGCTTTGCTTACCCTCTCGTTGTTTACCTTTTTATAGGTTCGTGTGTGGATAAGGGTAAGGGCATTACCTTGGATTAAGTTTCCCACTTTGATGATTAGGAAGCGCTTTTGGCTTTGGCTTGGAGTTTGACCGAGACTTGGGTAGTTTAACCCCAAACACCATGCTCGTTGTGTCGTTTGACAATTAAACTTTTTGTGGTCGAAACTCTAATTTGTATTAAATTTGTATTTTTACACTTAGCGGCGTTTTGGGCACGTGTGGGCCCCACTTTGTAAAACTCGTTTAAACCTTAGTTATGTGTTAGTTTTACATATATAAATGTTTGGTTAAAAGCGTTTTGGCTAAATGTGTCGGGAAGCACCTAATCTTTTTCGCATTAAAGTGCACCGGGGACAGCCCGTATTTGCGCGGCGCGCAAGGGTGTCCGCGCGGCGCGCAGATGGTCAGCCAGCAAAAATTTTTTTTTGTGTCACAAATTTACAATGGTTTTTGTCGCGTATTGGTTTGGGATGTTACAAGTGGTATCAGAGCATGGTCTAAGGGATTTAGGTGACTTGAGATAGGCGCCTAGACTTAGACTTTTGTGTGTGCATTGTGCGGGACTTGTAGGACTTTGGGTCGGACCGAGACTTGGTTAGTACATAGGTTCATGTGAACTAATCATGTGTTATTTGTTCATGTTGTGTAGCAATCATCAAGCGAGATGGACGTTGTACTAGCAAGATAATGCGACGTGCTCGCGTAGTAATGACTAGCTACCATTACTACGGGTGCAAATCGTGTCAAACAAGCAATGTACGACGATTGTCGAGCAAGATGGGGTAGTGTGGTATATGTATATGTATATACATACGTGTTATGTCTTTTCGTTCCATTGGTTAACCTATTTCATTTCTTAAGAATGAAGACGGAAGATGAATACGGAACGGAAGGGCCTACTCATGAAAGGAAGGACGAGTTAGCGGTAATGGTTGAAGCCGCGATTGAACAATGCGTCTCGGGTTTTGCCAACGGAGTTGGTCAAGTAGTCAAGGAGTCAATCGAAGGACGAGTAACCGAAATGGTCCGAGACCAAGTGACTAAGGTTGTAAGGGAAGAGTTTGAGAAGAGGTTTTCTAAACCTCGAGGTGGTGGTGATGAGAATGTACTTGCAAGGTTGGAGTCATGTGCTCCTGGTAAGAGGACAAGAAGTGCGCCTGAAGGCGTCGGAAATGTGAAGAAGAGGTGTAAGGGAGGCCATGTACCTACATGTTATAATTGTGCTGAAAAGGGTCACTTGTCGCGTGATTGCACGAATGCACCTCCTAAAAACGACATATGTTTCAAGTGTCGAAGGAAGGGACACCGAAGGTCGGAGTGTCCCGAGTTGTTTATTAATCAAAGTAGAAGTGTAATTGAGGCGGCTAGTAGCATGAAGAAGGGAGCGTCAGGCCCCGGTGGGCTAAAGTGTTACAAATGTGGGCAATGGGGACATAAGGCTCGCGAGTGCCCGTTGGGCAAGAAGGTATGTTTTTACTGTTGGAAGGAAGGGCACCAAAAGTCAAAATGTCCTAAATTGATTGCAAAAAGGGATTGTAAGTTGGGGAATTTCGCGCCTACGAGTTATGATCATCTACAACGAGGTTATATGACACGCGATTGTGCAAATATGGCTTCGAGCACGATCAAGTGTTTTATTTGCCAAAAGGAGGGACACCGAAGGTCGGAATGCTCTGAATCGTTTGCCGAGCGGGTTAAGAGGTTGGAGCGCGAGTACTCGATGGATGGTGAAGCACAGAAGTCCAATAATGCTACTTCAGGTACTCATTCTCGATACAAATGTGCTTTATTATTACTTGTGGTGCGCCGATGGATCCGATTGTGAATTTAGAGATTTAAATTTCGTTTCGAGGCCTAAATTTGTCTCGAGTGAGCATATATCCCATTTGTATCCTTATGGGTGCGGGGTTAGGAATTTCTATGATGGTACACTAGGTCGGCGCCCGAGTCGTCGACTCACAAGGGTGCAACCTAGGGGCGAATGCATTAGTGTAAATACATGGTATTGTTACGGGTAGCGTTCCTAATGGAATTACCCTACGTTGGAGTTGGGGTTGTCGACTGCAGGGTGTAAGACTTGGTGCAACCAAGCATTCCTTACTGTTTGGGAAATGTTTTCTACCAAACCATGGGGACGGGCTTTGGTTTTGGATGTTAGAGCGTGCTCGTTTTCGTGTGGAAATTGATGAGCCATGAGGTTCGTCGGGTGGATTGAACCATTAAGACCAAGTGTTTGATCTAGATAAACGTTGGTAATGGAGTCTTCGGGACGCGACATTAGGTGCCTCTTCCATACGTACTAGCGTGGTGTCCGACTCCAATGGTGTGCGGTCACATTGTACTTAGGGTACCGGGGAGAAACCCTTAAGTACATGAGTGACCAGGTGGAAATTTGATGAGCTATAGCAATGGGATTTTTGCAAGTGCAAGGTTGTGTAAATCGTGGTAAACTCTTCGTTTAAAGTGTTTAAGTTTAGGTTAGATTCCTCCGTATGCTCAGGGTTGGAGCAAGGTTTTGGTGACGTGCGTATTAAGAGATGTAAGACGGGTGAACCTTGTCTCTCTTATAGGAATTTCGATAATGCGTTCTGGCGAATTAGTTGTTAGGTTAGTGGTCACTCTTTCTGTGAAAGTGGGTATGTGTTTATCGTCGGGATTTATTGTTGAGGACCAATTCGCGAGAATTCAAGGACTATGACCAATGAGGACATCGATTGTGTATGTGGATAAGTGGACCTCCCACGGGATGCTATTATTCAACTATGTGGTTACGGAACGGAGTCTTAAGTGGGGGAGTTGTACCCTCGCACGAAGGTGCTCTATTGTATTGTTACTTTGGATGATGCTCGTATGGATACGAAGCTAGTGTTGAGACCTACATTGGTCGACGGTGGTAAAAGTACAATTTGGAATAAGTTGTGCATATAGTTTTGGGTTTAAATTATCACCAAGGTGGTAATGTGGTAAATCTCATTGGGAGATAATTGACGTATTCGACAAGTAAGGTAAGGTCCCTCGGTTAAGGGATGTGCGTACCGGATTCTCTTCTAGGGGATTATTGTTGCGCCTATGCGCAATATGGGTTGTTTTTGGCTCGATTGTGTTAGCCGTTTGGTTACCTTGGAAATGGCATAATGGGACTTTGAGAACGGGCACGATGCCTCATTATCGTATAGTTTGAGTGATAGTTACACAATAGCCATTATTGTGTATTACGAGATGGTTACATGTAAGTATTTATTTGGGGTTATCTCTAGGTTGACCGCGTTTGACTAGTAATAGGTGATGAGTGATATCCGGGAGGATTAGCTCTTCGTTAACCACTCTTGGTTGTGGTTGGTGGTGAGCGGTTTTCGGAAAGAACCGTTACTCGTAGGTTTATGATGTTAATTGCCCGTGTAAATTGTGCACTTAGCCGTTTTGTGCACATGGTGGTGAGTAATAGTTGTTTTCGACATCAGCGGTTTTTGGTCGCTTGCTTACGATTTTACGATAGTTGTGAACTAGTCGTGGTTGCGCGCTACTAAGAATGTTAAGTAATAGGTGTTATCCGTAAGGATTCTCTTTTGTCCGGTCTTCATCGTTTGGGTTGTTGACCTTGGGTTGAAATTTTGGTTGTTTTAGCATTGTACCAGGTAAGGGTACGCTAAGGGTACGTGGCGTTCTCGCATATTCTGAATTATCGTTATAGACTTCGGAGGTTGTGTGTATTGCACGTTTCGAAACGCATGCAAATGAGTATTTAGTTTTTGGTTCAATCGGTGGGTTAATACGTATTGTGATGGAAATCGGATCGTAACGTTGTTGAATACCATAGAGTGTGGTTCCGGGTGGTTAAGTGACGTGGATCACGAGGACGTGATCGATTCTAAGTGGGGGAGAGTTGTAAGACCCGTGTATTTTATTGTGAACATGTAATTATAAGTGATTCGGATGGTGGGGTTTCGTTACATAATTTAAAACGAGGAAAGAAGCTGATCTGGGCGGGTGCGCGCCGCGCGACCCACTCGCGCGCCGCGCGAAATCGAGCTGACAGCTCACCTCTTTTTATTTAATTTATGGCATGGGCATTTTGGTAAAATCACATGGAATCCGAACTAAAGGCCATAAGATCAGTTTGTGGAGTGTTATAGCTTCATTACCACCAACCTTATCTCCTTCCACCTAAACTTTAGAGAGAGAGAGAGATACTTAGTGAGAGAAAGCTTGAATCAAGGAAGAAGGAGGCGATTTCGGGTCGAATTGCGAGTTCTAAAGTTGTTCATCTAGTCACTAGCTACGTGGTGATTGTGGCGGTAAGTTCTAAACCTAATTCCTTGTTGTAAATTGTTTAAGGGTTAGGGTTTGGAGTAAAGGATGAACATCAAACCCATTTATTAGTGATTTTGGGGTGTTCTTGGGTAAATTGTGTCATGAAGACTAAATGGTAACTAACCTAGGGTTTCATAGTACTAATTGATGTTTATGAACCCTAATAGGTTAGTTAATTACTAGCACACATTTATATAAGTAAATGGGTGTTAATTGGGTGTGGATGACCCAAATGGGTGTATTGACTTTAAATTGGTCAAATGGGTCAAAATGGACCTAGGATAGTAATGCTTGTGATTAATGCACTAACCTAGCGTTAAAAGTTGTTTTAGGACCTAACTTGGTTAATGTTAGGGTTTTTGGCGAAAGATGACCCGATTTTAGGGTTAAGTGTTAAAATGGGTCAAGATGATTAATGTTGACCTAGTTGGGTTAAATTGGTGAAAGATGACCCAAAGGGTGTTAACCTAGAGTTCATTCATGTGTTTGAGGTTTTGTAAGTGTTGAATTGAGTTGCTAGTCATTAGCACTCTTATGAATGATGAAAGACTTGAAAATGGGTCAAATGAGTCAAGGTTGACCGAAAGGGATGAAACGGGTATGAAATACCCTAAGTTTATTCTAGTTGAAGTTAGTAGACTATAATTCGCTAGTTTTAGTGATTAAAGTTGAGTCTTGGCCATTTATGGGCGGTTTCGGTATAGTCGAGCTATTTAATGCATATTGGGTCCTTAAATGCTTAAGTGTAAGTATTGTGGTTAATTCCACTAGTTGCGTAATTGAATGTGTACCTATGTATTAGGTACGTTGCTTTGAAGTTCGGAAGTGCATAATCATCATCTTGGTGCTACGGTGAGTGGAATAATTATGCGTGTACGTATATAATGTATTTATTTGTGTGTACGAATGTGGAATTGTCGCGGTGTTTAAGACACCACATTCTAGGTAATCAGTAGTATTGTCGCGGTGTTTAAGACACTACTCATAGTATGTTTGACGAGTGGTATTGTCGCGGTGTTTAAGACACTACTCATTGTTTAATTGACATGTGGTATTGTCGCGGTGTTTAAGACACCACATTGTCATGGGAGTGGAATTGTCGCGGTGTTTAAGACACCACTCATTGTATTGAATGAAGTGTGGATTCGTCGCGGTGTTTAAGACGCCACATTGTCGTAAGGGTGAGTTAGTCGCGGTGTTCAAGACATCACCCGGGGGATTAGTGATTACGCGGTGTGTAAGTAACACTAGTGGATGTTATGAACTCCAACGGTCTTGTAAGTACCATTTCCCTTGTTCGAATTGGTTAACCAAGGTTGCGTGAATTATGTATTGAATGTATTTAATTATGAATCGTATGCTATTGTATTATTAGCTACTCGTGGATTTGCGGTTTATGGTATATGCATAATATTGTTGTATGATTGTCGAAATGTTAAACCGAGTATGATGTTGTGTAAGTGATGCAAGTAGGTAGATTATATATGTATATGTATAATTATTTTGCTCACTAAGCTTTGCTTACCCTCTCGTTGTTTACCTTTTTATAGGTTCGTGTGTGGATAAGGGTAAGGGCATTACCTTGGATTAAGTTTCCCGCTTTGATGATTAGGAAGCGCTTTTGGCTTTGGCTTGGAGTTTGACCGAGACTTGGGTAGTTTAACCCCAAACACCATGCTCGTTGTGTCGTTTGGCAATTAAACTTTTTGTGGTCGAAACTCTAATTTGTATTAAATTTGTATTTTTACACTTAGCGGCGTTTTGGGCACGTGTGGGCCCCACTTTGTAAAACTCGTTTAAACCTTAGTTATGTGTTAGTTTTACATATATAAATGTTCGGTTAAAAGCGTTTTGGCTAAATGTGTCGGGAAGCACCTAATCTTTTTCGCATTAAAGTGCACCGGGGACAGCCCGTATTTGCGCGGCGCGCAAGGGTGTCCGCGCGGCGCGCAGATGGTCAGCCAGCAAAAAAAAATTTTTGTGTCACAAATTTACAATGGTTTTTGTCGCGTATTGGTTTGGGATGTTACATATACATGAACCATGACTTTTAACACTCTTTTTACTCATTTATATCAGCTATTTAACTTACCTTCACTCTCATAATACTCACACACAAGAACTCCAGGTATTCTCTCCATTTCTTACTCTTTAAACACTCTTTAAACACACATACTTCAAGTACTAGAAAATCTTCATTCACTTTGATCATAAACTAGCTTCAAGAACACTTTGTTAACTCATCTACTCCTCTTTATCAAGGTAAGAATCATATATAAGCTTTGTTTCAATTCATATACTTATAACTATCTTAATTCAAGATAGAAATCTTATTCGAACTTTTGTTCATTCTATGATTCTACTCCAAGGATTACAAGCCATCAAGGATATCTTTGATCACAAGATTATCATCTTATTTTATCAGCAACTTTGTTCATTTAATTTGAGGTAGTTACCTTATTCATAATCTTTTTCGATTCATATCCATATAGCTATCTTATTATGAGTTTATAACTTACAACAACAAAAACATAGTTTAGATTAATTCTAAACTTGTTCACAAACAAACTTAATCCTTCTAACTTGACTTTTAAAATACTTCAACACATGTATTATGACAGTATGTCAAGCTAACATAAGGATATAAAACTTGTAAACACGAAGAACACCTTAAAACTGAACATACGCCGTCATAGATCATCGGGGGCTGTTTTGGGTTTGATTTTAAAAAACCTATCTTAAACTTTGAATTAAAAGATTTCCTTTGGTGAAAAATCTTATTTTATATGGATATGAAATATATCCAAAATCCATAGTTAAACTCTAATTGGAAGTATGTTTTTCAAAAGAGTCATCAAGATGTCGTTCTTACGACGGATATGACTATCTTCTTGTATTTGACACCTAAGCTATATTTTCGACTATAAACATTTACTTTTTCTGTTTAGATTAATAAATAACGGTTCGATACAAAACTGTGGCAAGTCGAATCACTCAAAACGGATATGTAACGAAGAAATTATGGGTAAAACAAAATTGGATATTTTTGTTTGTTTTTAGCTACGGTTTTGATTAATAAAAATGGATGCTAACCTTATCTTAGCTAACTTACCTTATATCCTACATGTATTTATACATGTCTTGTTCCCGAACTTATGAAAATACAATTTATAATAGTCGTGATTAAGTTCTACGATAATATATTATAGTCTTAATAAAGATCGTAAGGCACCATATATATATATATATATATATATATATATATATATATATATATATATATATATATATATATATATATATATATATATATATATATATATATATATATATATATATATATATATATATATATATGACTTGATCACCGTGGATTCGTATACAAAGTTTTGACATATCATTTTGACTTCTTCTATATATATTATTGGAACGAACTATAAGACACCATTGGCAGTAATCTCGAGTTAGCTGTGGGTCGAAGTGGATTCCAACATAATATATATACTTTGAGTTGTGATCGAGCCTGAGACATGTATACAATGGGTCGCGGATTGCTTCAGACAATATACATATTATGTGTCTTATTATATTAAGACAATATATTATAGTGTTAGTAAATTCTAACACAATATACGCATTTATATTTATATATATATTTATACTGTTGGACTATCGGACTATTGGACTATGAACATTGGACTACTAACAATGGACAATTAAAATTATCACAAGTATCATAAGTATGGAATATTAATTATATATATATATATCTTGACACAAGAATATTATTATTAGGTTCGTGAATTTGTCAAAGGCCAAGTCTTATTACCATCTATTCGGAAATCATCACAAGTGAGTTATAGTCCCATTTTTACTATCTAAATTATTTTGAGATGAGAATACATGCAAATTTATAAATGTTTTACAAAATAAGCACAACTTCATGAAACAACATTCTACGATTGTTTTGTTATACCGGATATCTGTACTTATTATTATTATTATGCTTGGTAACCTAAGAATTAGTGAAAAACACTAATTGACGCGAATCCTAAAGGTAGATCTACGGGCACCAACCACCCCTATTTTCGAATAGTGGAAATGCTTTAGTACTTCGAAGGGTTCTTGTCATACATTTGAATAGTGGAATGTATGATGCCAGATGTCTTAAGCGCTCTATATTAAGGTCGGTTACCAGACGACTCATCGTATGAATAATTTTTGCAGTTGTAATAATCTTGTGCATTTAATTAAATGAAATTTTGTGGCTTATTAAATGTTATGATTATTATATAGAAACTAAACCTATGACTCACCAACAATTTTGTTGACTTTTTAAGCATGTTTATTCTCAGGTGATTATTAGAAAGCTTCCGCTGTTGCATGTTTACTCAACGTCAAGATTTGGAGTCATCATGCTTTTCTAAATAAATAAACTTGCATTCGGGAATTGTATTTGTAATATATTGTTGACAAGTATGTAATGGTGTGTGTAAAATACATGTATTTTGAGGAGATTGTCTTTGATCGACAATCAAAACTTATGCTTTTAAACCTTTATTCAATAATAAAGGTTAGGGTTATTTTAAAATGAATGCAAGCTTTGAAAACGTCTCATATAGAGGTCAAAACCTCGCAAAGAAATTAATTAATATGAAACGTTTATAATTAATATGAACGGGGCATTTCATATACTTTTTGAAAGTTTATAACCTATAGTAAAATTGTTTAGGATATATAACCTAGAATAGAATAATAGTGAAAGTATATGATCTATTTGTAAGTTTAACTTTATATAATATATATACTTATACTCTACTTATAATAATAATAATAATAATAATAATAATAATAATAATAATAATAATAATAATAATAATAATAATAATAATAATAATAATAATAATAATAATAATAATAGTAAAATCTATCTCTCTATCTATACATTATTATAAAACACGTGCCAGTAATCTTACGTGTCAATTTCCCAATTAATCTTAATTAGATAGTCCTACGTGTCATTTTCTTAAGTAAATTGAATTTAAAAAAAATCCAATTTTCTTAAGTCGGGGCGGATAAAATGTTGTTGTCGCATCTACAATACGCGGACGACACAATCTTCTTAGGTGATTGGAGCCGGCAAAATATTTGTAACCTCATGAAACTATTAAATTGCTTTGGGAATACGTCGGGTTTGAAGATTAATTTTCATAAGAGTGTGATTCATGGCCTTGGAGTTCATTCAATGGAAATTGAAACTATGGCTAGTCGCGTTGGTTGCAAAGTTGGTGATCTACCTTTCACATATCTTGGTATTCCTATTGGGCGAAATATGAACCGTATAGAAAATTGGTCCCCTGTGATTGAAAAATTCAATGCAAAGTTAGGGAATTGGAAATCTAAAACGGTTTCATTTGGTGGAAGGTTAACGTTAGTTAAATTGGTCCTAAGTAGTTTACCGCTATACTATTTCTCGCTTTTTCGAGCTCCCGTGAGTGTCATTAAAACTCTTGAGAGTATTCGTAGAAAATTCTTTTGGGGCGGGTCGGGTGAGTGTAACAAATTATCTTGGATCAAATGGGAGGACTCTCTTTTACCGTACGGTGAAGGAGGTCTAAACATTGGATCCCTTCGGGCAAAAAATCTTGCGCTTTTGGGAAAGTGGATTTGGCGAGCCAAAAACGAGCCAAACTCACTTTGGGTAAAAGTTCTAAAAAGTATTCACGGTGACCACGAGCTTCTTTCTCTCTCGAGCCTTAACCGGTCTCAAGGGAAAAGTGGCGTGTGGGCTAACATACTTCGTGCAGGTGTTGACATTGAGAAAGTGGGAATCAACTTCAGCAACTCTTTCATTAAAGTGACTGGTGATGGGAAAAAAATTTTGGGACGACCCTTGGCTCATGGACCAACCTTTGAAGTGTTTTTTCAGATGACTGTACAGGATAGATGCGGACCACGGAGCTGTGATTAGTGACAAAATCACGTGGACAGCAGCAGGTAGATGGCAGGCACGCTGGAACTGGACCAGACCCCCTCGAGACGTGTTAATGGTGAACTACAGGATCTTATTTCGCGTTTAAATGGGTATTCGAAGCAGGATATTCGGGCAGATTCGTGGCATTGGAAGCTCAGCTCAAACGGGTTGTTTACTACAAAAAATCTAACGAGACTTATCGATGATGCTATTCTTCAAGACGGTAAAACTCGACACCAAACATTGAGAAATAATCTTGTTCCTTTGAAAGTTGAAGTCTTCATGTGGAGGGTGTTAAATAGGCGGATCCCGGCCCGTACCGAACTTGATAAAAGAGGTATAGACCTCGACTCCGTTAGATGCCCTCTATGTGATGACGACATCGAATCTATCGATCACTCAATGTTCTTTTGAGGTTTATCTATGGATATATGGGAACAGGTTTACAAGTGGTGGAATCTTGGTGGTGTTTCTAACCTAAGTTTAAATGAGGCATTCCAAGGTAAATGTAATCACGCTCTTTCCTTGTCGGGTTCTCTTATTTGGCAAGCGTTGGAGTGGACTTGCAGGTATCTTATTTGGCGTAACCAGAACCATAAAGTCTTTTCAAGCAAATGTTGGAACGGATCCACGACACTTATGGAAATTCAATTGAAATCGTTTGAATGGATTGCTTCGCGTTACAAAAAGGAGAAGATCGAGTGGCTAGAATGGTTGTCTAATCCGATTAAGTATTGTATTTAGTGATCTTATATGTATAATTGTCTTATGTTGCTTCCTTAGCAACCATTTTTGTGTGTTGTGTTGTCTTCCTATAGCCTCAGATTCGAGTATGTAACTGAGCTATAGCTTCGTGTTTTGTTTGGGCTCTTTGCCCGACTTTGCTTCGAGTTTATAATATCCTTGCTTTTCGAAAAAAAAGTCCAACATGTCATGCTTTTTTAGGTAAACTTAATTAAATAATAATAACTCCCTAAAATAACTCCATATATCAAAGGTATGTAATTATCCTATATTTTATTTAGTTTACTTTTATCTAGTACTCGTAATATGTAGATTGATTACATGGAAACTTTTTAAAGAAAAGGTGATTTTACATTTGATTAAAAGACTCATAGTTTATCAATTAATATTAATTAATATCATACGATTTTAAATTTTAATTTTAATTATTATTCATTAAATTTAATATTTTCATAATTCAAGATTACTATATATTTATATTTCTAAATAAATAATTTGCCACATAAATAGTTTCATAATCTATGCGTTAGTATTCAACACTAATGTTTGCGATACAAATGTTATTGGCAATAAACGGTTTCTTAATTTTTATTGTATTATACATTTGATAAATATCAATACTAACATTATCGAATACTAATTTATACAATTGATGTGCAATCCACGGGCAGTGGCGGAACTTGAAACTTTTTATTGGGAGGGCGAAAAATATTATGAATACCGGTTCATATATAAATCAAATCTAACCGAACAGTGTTTTGATAAAACAAGTAGTATTTTATATATGAAGCATCTTAATCACGAAAAACTTAAGTTAAACAAATAATATGAATTTTAATGGTAAATATCGGGTGCAATAATTTGTATGTATAGACATAAATTATCAAATGCATATGAATTTATCATTGGCAATTGTTGTGCAGGGAAACAAAATAGGTGATGTATACCTATTACATACTACGATATGAACAATATAATATAGGAAAAAACTAATCAGAACTGTATGGTTGTTTTATTAGGAGGGCCACCAATATATAAATTAATTTTTTAGTCTTAAATACTACATCTATTGCACTATCAAATCCAAGAATTGGAAGGGTCATAGCCCTCCTTTGCCTTTGAGTAGTTCCGCCATTGTCCACGGGCTCACGTTAGTATTCAATAACAACGCTTTCGATAAATAAATTATTAGTAATAAATGATTTTTCGTTGTAATTGTATAATACATTTAATAAAATATCAATACAAACGTTATCGAATACTAATTTATACAATTACCGTGTAACGCACGGGCTCATAAAACTAGTATGAAATATAATGTGGAGTAATGGAGTATATAAGTTGGGAAATTGTTCAAAATACACTTTTTTTTTAGACTTCAAACAAAATACACTTTTTTAAAAAAATTGTCTTTTTACACCATTCGGTAGACGAGATTCCGTCTACCACCTTTATCTGTCGTCTACTACCATTTTTACAAAGTAGTCGACGGTGAGATAAAGGTGGTAGACAGAATTCCCGTCTACTGGCAGGGTTAGTAGACAGCGAGAACAAAGCAGTAGACAGACATTTACAAAGTAGTCGACCGTTTACTGCCTTGTTGTTGCTGTCTACTGCCTTGTTAGTGTCTACAAGGCAGTAGACAGCAACAACAAGGCAGTAGACAGCAACAACAAGGCAGTACCACCTTTATCTATCGTCTACTACCATTTTTACAAAGTAGTCGACGGTGAGATAAAGGTGGTAGACAGAATTTACAAAGTAGTCGACCGTCTACTGCCTTGTTGTTGCTGTCTACTGCCTTGTTGTTGCTGTCTACTGCCTTGTAGACACTAACAAGGCAGTAGACAGCAACAACAAGGCAGTAGACAGCAACAACAAGACAGTAGACGGTCGACTACTTTGTAAATGTCTGTCTACTGCTTTGTTCTCGCTGTCTACTAACCCTGCCAGTAGACGGGAATTCTGTCTACCACCTTTATCTCACCGTCGACTACTTTGTAAAAATGGTAGTAGACGACAGATAAAGGTGGTAGACGGAATCCTGTCTACCGAATGGTGTAAAAAAAACAATTTAAAAAAAATGTATTTTATTTGAAGCCTAAAAAAAAAATGTATTTTGAACAATTTCCCATATAAGTTAGGCATTTTGTTCAAGACAAAGAAATGAAGCTCCTAATATTTGGCAGATTCTCCGATGGTCACAAAACAAAGTACAATTATTCATCCCTATTTAGGGTCGACAACTTGACTACTTTTAAAAATTCGAAATATCTGACCTCCCCTTTCTTCTTGACCAACCTAAACCCGCGTTTCTTCGCACCTTCTATTTTTTTGTTTAAATATTGACGAACATTCAAGTATTCCTGAGCTGACCACGTTCTTTTCCATTGTCCCTTTCTTCACAATTTTCGGTAGTCTTAAGGGTTTGACTTTCCTCTTTGACCTTTGACCTTTGACCATCTTCATCAATCCCCTTTTTGATCCAATAACCTGGTGAAAGATTGAAACTTTCCATCTGGGTATTGGTTTCTTGATCTTCTTATTCGATTTTATGTCATTTTGATCAAGAAAAACAAAATCTTGAAAATGGGTATGTGTAGTAGTACAAGCAAGAGTGGAGGTACATATCCTAATGCACATAGATCAAGATCGGGTGAACCCAATATAGTTAACGGAAAACCCCCACCTCCGGCCACCCAAATTCCAGCGAGAAAGCAGCCACCACCGGCCAGTCCCAAAATTGTCAACAACACAATTCTTGGAAAATCATTTGAGGATGTTAAACAATACTACACAATGGGGAAAGAATTGGGTAGGGGTCAATTTGGTGTTACATATCTTTGTACACAAAAGTCAACTGGTCAAAAGTATGCTTGTAAGTCAATATCAAAAAAGAAACTTGTTACCAAGAGTGATAAGGATGATATGAGGAAAGAAATTCAAATTATGCAAGATTTGAGTGGGCAGGCCAATATTGTTGAGTTTAAAGGTGCTTATGAAGATAAGCAATCTGTTCATATGGTTATGGAGGTTTGTGAAGGAGGAGAGCTTTTTGATCGGATCATTGCAAAGGGTCATTATAGTGAACGCGCTGCAGCATCAATTTGCAGGTCGATTGTTAATGTGGTTCATGTTTGTCACTTTATGGGTGTGATGCATCGTGATTTGAAGCCGGAAAATTTCTTGCTTTCGGATAAAAGCGAGAATGCACTTCTGAAAGCTACAGATTTTGGGTTATCGGTCTATATTCAAGAAGGTATGTTGCTAATGAAAAACTTCAGTTAGTATTTAGAGGCATGACACTGTTAATTATCTGTTGCTAATACTTATACTTACTAGGAATGATAATATAGTTTTAGTACCCTAAATAAGACCACCAAAAGTATCGATGAATGAATCGTTTGAAATTGATTGTTATATTAGTGCAAATTCTAGGCAAAATGATTGTTTATTTCTAATTGATTGTTAGTTTTTAACGGTCAAACACGAAAAATAATACGACCTGTTTCATCACATTATATGATTATCTTATATCTTATATATAGAAGATAGATATAGAAGCACCCCCTTAATTTTAGGAAGCTTGTATGAATGAGATCATCTAGGGACTCCAATGTCAATCTTATCTCGTAGTCATCATTAGAAATATAATCTACTAAAGAGAATTTGTTAGATATGCATACGGCATTGTTCCTTGCAATAAGTCTCAGGTTCGAATCCTGTCTAGGACGAATATTTAGTGGTGGCCAGGAATGGGTTGGAAACAGCCAGAGAGTAATCCTGTTGTGTTGCGTACATCAGAGTTTGAGGTCAGATTACTCACCCTCCCGGGTAGCCCGAACAGGGAAATCCTTCTACCTTTTGTTACCATTGTTCTGATGAACTACTATATCTAGTATAAAAGATTATATGATCATATTCTGACAATAGCAACAAAATCTTGCAGGAAAATCATACCGTGATGTTGTTGGTAGTGCGTATTACGTTGCACCAGAAGTATTGAAGCGAAAATATGGGAAGGAAATAGACATATGGAGCGCAGGGGTAATTCTGTACATCTTGCTTAGTGGAGTTCCTCCCTTTTGGGCAGGTAAGTTTAATGGTCTCTAGTCATTAAACTTTGATGCTTATGTATCCAATATCATCAGTTGAATTAAAGGTTATTTTGCTACTAAATTGCAGAGACAGAGAAAGGAATATTTGATGCTGTATTAGAAGGATATATCGATTTCGAAAGCGATCCTTGGCCATCAATCTCAAGAAGTGCCAAAGATCTTGTTCGAAAGATGCTGACACAAGACCCAAAGAGGCGTATAACTTCCGCTCAAGTTCTAGGTATGTTCGGTTCATATACATAATATTATTAATTAATAAAATATGCTTATAAGTCATATTAAGTATGTTTTGAATGGGTACAGGACATCCATGGATAAGAGAAGGTGGTGAAGCATCAGACAAGCCAATTGACAGTGCTGTTCTTTCTAGGATGAAACAATTTCGAGCTATGAACAAGCTCAAGAAACTTGCTCTCAAGGTACTCAAAACAGTTGACGTGTTGCCTTCAAATTCAATTAAAGAGGGTGAAATGAACGGGTCTGGCAGGTTGGGGACTTGGGAATCACACAACGAGCAGTTGTTTTGGGCATTGGACAAGTTTGACCAATTTTGCCCGATTTTGATTACTCGGCTCGAAGCTCGCCAAAAACCGAGTACTCGCTGAGTAATTTAGAGTTCGACACGCTTGATTATAGAAACTATAGTGTTTCAAAATGATATATTAGTGAATAGTGAATAAAGTGACTTAATAGGTCTCTTGCATTGATATAAAAACCACCGCGCTTCTATCCGAGGGGTATCTCCATTCTTTGTGTTTGGGGCTGAGGTTGAGGTCGTGTGTTCAAGTCTCGCTCAGCTCACCCTCTTAATTAATCTACCTGAAATATGGAGCTCCGGATTGACCTCGAGGAGGGTTTTCTCCCGTATTTATCCAGGATTCAAACCCGATCAGCCTGCCCCTCGGGATGGTTTAAGGATCGGGTTCCTGCAATGCGATTCGGTTACCTCCTGAAAGCGCGTGCGTGAGTGACAAATGATCGTGAATGTGGTTAATACCCCTCTAGTGATGCCGACAACTTGCCTTTCAGAAAAAAAAAAAAAAAATTAAATAAGCACTTGGACGACTTTTAACCTATAAACTTATGTTATAACTTATAAATTGTTTGTTATCCACTTGAACCATTAGAAATAGCACATAAACTAAATCATCTCGGCCAAAAGAAAATGAGCTCTACGTGACACCTCCAATTTTAACTGTGATGAGGGAACGATTACTTAATTACTCACATATCGCACCTATAAATTCTAGGTAATTGCGGAAAATCTGTCGACTGAGGAAATTCAAGGACTGAAATCAATGTTTAAAAACATAGACACGGATAATAGTGGGACGATCACATATGAAGAACTTAAAACTGGATTGGCTCGACTCGGGTCAAAGCTGACAGAGAGCGAAGTGAAGCAACTCATGGAAGCCGTAAGATGTTTCATAGACTTAAAACTTAAAATGCTTTTAGATTCTGGTTTCATTGCATACTCACTTATACACTTGTTTTATGTTTCAGGCTGATGTTGATGGAAATGGGTCAATTGATTACATCGAGTTCATCACAGCAACAATGCATAGACACAAATTAGAAAGGGAAGAACACTTGTACAAAGCATTTCAACATTTTGATACTGATAATAGTGGGTATGTACAAATAGACACATTTAATTGTATCATTTGATGATGTACTCCAGGCTAATTATGGTTGTGACATTTGGAATCAGGTTCATTACAAGAGATGAACTACAAACAGCAATGAAGGACTATAATATGGGTGATGAAGACACCATTAGAGACATTATAGCAGAAGTGGATACCGATAATGTAAGTTTTCCGTTGTCATTTTCATCTTTATAGTGTGAAAGTTTTCAATAATGTAAGTTATTTGTTGTCATTATAGCCTGCATAAGCTGACGGTAGCTCGTTTTTTACAGGATGGGAAAATAAATTATGAAGAGTTCAGCACAATGATGAGAAGTGGAACCCAACCGGGCAAGCTGTTCTAGGACTTTATAGAAGCAAAGCGATCCGAAAACAAGAAATTTCGAGCTTTCCAGCATTTTTCGAGTACTAGTATCATAAAAATCTTTGTATAATATTAAATTAAATTACATTAAATTGGTCTCAGTTTGAAATTTCTTCGTTTCTGCAACATTATAGCCTGTTGATATGGCCTGTGTCCTGGGTGGCATAACAGTCATTCTTACATGGCTTATATAGATATTCAATCTTCAATAAATGCATATATAGTTTGTTTCTGCAAAGTTTACCTCTGATCCTACATTGTTTGAGTATTCTTAGTTATGTGACAACCGAGATCCTGATATTATGATAGGTCATATAACATGTTAAAAAGCCATTTTATAAGTATATATCTACGCATTAAGACAGGCAAAACACATGAAGGTGTTGTTTGTTTTTTAAGATGTTTTGGCCTGAAGTTTTGTGGACTATGTCTGCAAAGAAGATGTCGCCTAAAGGTTTGTATGCTGAATAGTGAAGATTGTTTGTTTTTATGTTTGCAAAATAACTTAACCCTGTCTGCAGCACTTAGAAGCATATTCCTAAGGCCGCGAGATTGCCGACAGAATAAGACATTATTTATATTATGTTTACAGAAAAACAGACAGTTTGCAGTAAAAATGTCTGCTGGCGCGCGCAGACATAAGACATAATAAGATCTAGAGACTGAAAAACAAACAACACCACTGTGTAAGCAGGATCAAGCAAAACGAGAAACAACATGAAACACAACACACATAATAGAAGAAGAACTACAAATGTGTTATTTCGAAATAAACTGTGATGCTGGGGAATAATCTTAGAATCCTAACACATTATGATCCAGAAAAAAAATACTTAATTAAGTGCAAAGTAGAAACTAACAAGTGTTGAAGTAGGATCACCTGACAAAAATACAACCAGCATACAAATAAAGAGAAGCTTTAAAACTATGAATCTCAATGTTGAAACCACAAACTTGTTCTTGCATTAACATCTCGAAGCGTGATCACTTCTTCTTCGCAGGTTTCTTCACATTTTGTACCTTTTGTGGCTTACGTGCTCGTGTAAGTGCAAATTCTCCTAATTTGTGTCCAACCATAGCATCTTTAATATTAATAGGACGATGTTTCTTTCCGTTATGGATAGCAATACGATGACCAACCATTTCAGGAACAATCATAGATGCACGAGACCACGTTTTTATCGCGTGTTTCTCGTTATTCGCATCAAGTTTAGATATCACTCTTTTCAAATGAGTAGCTACAAATGGAAACCTGTTTATCACTGGTGCCATTGAGCTTAAAGCTTGTTTCTTTCAGCACCAAAATTGCTTCCAGAATCACCTGAACCGGAAATTGGGGGAAAATAAATTCAATTTCACACCTTAATTGTAAAATACTCAAAATTCTTTATTATAGGTACAATATGAACAATCAAACATTCAATCACTGATTAATTATATAAATATACAAAATTGATCAGAAACTGTGAAATTTTACGGTTCTAATTCACGATCAAGGAAAAGTATAGAAACAAAATATAAATGTATGTATCTATATATTGTACGTAATGTAACCAATTAAATGAACAGACATTCAACGTTCACCTTTACATATAGCAGATTTGGAGACCAGATATAGAGAGTACGAAACGACGAATGTTGATGAAATCATTGATCTGCATTTGTACTTCAAAACCACAGAAATGGTCCTTCTACTCTACACGATTACAACTATGCACCCCCTTATATTTATACTTGCGTTTTATTTTTGAAATTAAAATTAAGTACACATTGATTTCAACTAGAATAAAACTAAACCTGAATACCCTTTAGCAATAGAACATGATGGTGAACAGTGAAAAATTGGATGATTTTTGGTACAATATATAAAAAACAAAATTAAATGCGAGACTCTTCCTATATATATACAAAATATATAAAACTAAACATGAATACCTTTTAGCACTAAAATATGATGGTGAACAGTAAAACAATATTCTCTAATGATATAATTGTAATGTAATATATGTAATATATTTGAACTAATCAATCAATGACCACAAAGTTTAAAGAGTAAAGATAACATCAATTCCATTATCATGAAATATAGTGGGATACAAAATTCGTGTAGCTAGGTGCGTGATTATATGTCTTTCAAGAAAATGCGGATACACGAAAAGCAAAGCACATGAACAAAATTCTAATAGCAATAGTAATTAACAAGAAAGCAAGACACAAGAAAGCAAGACACAAGAACCAAACTATTGCAACTTCAATTCCAATTTCAAACAAAACATTTCATAGGTTTAAAAACCATGAATCTTGATTTGGTCCTTTTTCACCACCCCAACACGAACAAGGAATGTGGATACGTTCTTGCGCTGATCGCCTTGAAGTTGAATGACCTTACCCAATTCCTTATCTTCTACAATGGTCCCATTGCAACAAAAATCTTTCCTCAAATCTTTAAGAATTTTTTCATAACTGAGTTCTTTCCTCAACCCTTGAATCGTCGTCAAACTTTTTCTCCCGTTCCTTTGTTGTACACGTATATGCACGTATTCTGTCCCTCCAACACCCCCAATCAAATCTCGCTTGATGTCGTTAAATGGATCAAAAGCATATGGAATCTGAACTTCTGTCTCAACCATGAACTTGTTTGAATAATATTGGAGGACTACAAAGAAGAACATAAAAAATAAATTGATACCAAAATTGTTGTATTTAGATAGTTTCTAGACATACCAGAAATTATACGGCTGAAGCAAAAATTCGAGACATACCCGAAAGCTAGTAGCGGAAGCGGAAAGGATTGGGGTTTAGATCACCGGTCGGAGAAAACAATCACAAACGGAAAGCTTTCGAGGTTTCACGGCCTAAGTTCCTTTAACGGTTTGCAATGTTCCACTTGAACAAATATACTCACAAACTCTTAATTTAATTATGTATGTTTTTCTCTGAATCAATTGTGTGTTGAGTAAAACTGAGATGGAGGTACTTATAGAATAGAAGTCAACTACTCTCAACCACTCCCAACCACTCTCAACCACTCTATATAATTAGTGTAACTTTTATGGGTTGGTTGTTGATTAGACAGTGCAAAACTCTTCAGAAAGTTTGGTTGCAAAGTTTAGTAGTAGTTTAGTTGATGAGTGCCACTCAAAAGGTTTGTGGGTGTAAGTAACAACTAATTTCCAACATCTCTCACTCGCACACAAACAATTTTGATATACTCATATATCTTGAAAAACATATCGTGTAGTATGCAAACCATTCATACTGGGAACTAGGCTGTGCGACCGGCATACTTTGAGAGCACAAGTGCTATACATCTGTTAGGAATATATAGCGTCTCAAAACAAATGACAAAAGTAGATTTAGTATGCAATATCCTAGATCATTAATCACATTAATAACTCACATGATCTCATTTTTGCTTATAAAACTATATTGTATTCCCAATTATCATTTATCACTAAGACTTGTCACTAAGACATGATAATTGGCCGGCCGGTGAATACAAATCAATGCGAACTTCAAATGATCTTCCTTCTTCTTAGAATCCTTTAGCCTTAACTCGACTTGCTTTTCTAAGAACGTCCCTCTAGGTCGAATCGCTCATAACCCTTAAGCAATGCCTTAAGATAGCAAACATCAAACTAAGTCTCAAGAGACAAGAAAAAGTCATAAGGATATTAATTGAGGTTACTAATACCTCAAGGGACTCACATTACATAGAAGTAGAGATCTTTTCTTCTATTTCCCTTATTGGTCATTTTGATCACATGTGGTATGAATCACATGCTGCAACATTTCTCCTTTCCCTATGGAGGTATGTCTTTAAATCAATGTTGCACAGATGATAGCTTAAACATACTCAATGTTCAAACTCGAGTTCACTATCTACTCATAAAAACATATCTTTCTCACAAGAACTCACATCTGGATATATAAGACAGATGATGTGAAACTTAAATAATTCACATATTGTTGTAGACCTTACAACTGTAGCATCAAATATTTTAAGTTTGTGCTCAGTTGTCACTCAGATAATGTACTTAAAATGCGCTACTTCACCAGTCACTACTAAAGTGACAGAACTGATCACCCATGTGAGTGGGCTGATCTCTAATCTGCCCGACATACTTTTCTCACAATAATACTTTGTATATAAGAATTGACTAACACATTGTCATGGATATCAAACACTAAATATGTTGGGAAAAACAAAACTCAATATAATCTCAAAATCTACGCAACCCCTGAGACGTGACATGTCACATAAACATATCTCTCTAGGCATGGATTTCTTAAATGATTTACAACCATTTCATTCGTAGATATGTACTACATATTTACTAAAACTCTTGCAACCATGTCTCTAAGTAATGATGCATTTTACAACTATGTGCTTGACTTACAATGGACCTTGGAATGAACTACAAAGTACTAATTATTTGAGTAAACTATTACTCAATCGATAACTTTGTTATAAACTCCAAGTTTCTCAAAAGATTGGTTAAGGTACACAGCTTATTGAACCTTAGTTGACATTAAAAATCAGCCTCCATTGTAAACAAGGCTTCATATGACTAATTCTTATTACTCCATGAGATAACAACCTAGTCAATATGTGTACAGCCTTTTGATTTCAAATCATTTTCATTAAAGCACAATAAGATAACATTACTACTTAGATACCTTAGTATCATTTTCATGGCTTTTCAGTTGCTTTCCATTCTAAATGGAAATTAATCAACTTTGTACATCGCATAACGTACAAAGGATTTCCAACATTATTCACATAAACAACAAACTTCATTTGCTCACTTCATATTGGAGTCTAAGGACAAAAATATATGCTCAATATTCACCATAAGATTCTCAGTGAGATTATTTAACACGTTCAAGGATCTTGTTAATATAAGCTCTTGTGAAAGAGATATTAACTTTCTTAAACAATCTCTTGAAATTCTAATTTCAGAAATACATGAAAATTTTCTCACAATAACATTCTTCTTATTTATTCAAGTCACAAAAATATCATCAACGTATAACGATAGAATAAATATTTAGAACTTCTAGTACATACTTGTAACACCCCATTTCCCCGTATATGATTTATAGGTGTATTGGGTATGTACGATAGGCGTATGAAGGGTTCGGGACATTTTCTAGTGTTAAGTCTTGTGTGAGGAGGAAATTACTCAGATCGTGCTTTGTGTCGCGGCGCGACAAAGGAGGCCGCGGCGCGGTAATGGGCTGAAATTGAGATCAGAAGTAGGACAAAGAATGATCCCAGACCTAGTTATAGGTCACGGCGCGACGAATTAGGCCGCGGCGCGGCATTCTGGGCAAACTGGTGCCGGATTTTTGTAATATTACATGAGAAGCAAGGGCATTTTAGTCTTTTCGCGTTTGAGCCAGATTTGGGGTTTTAACCTCATCCACTCATTCTTTTTCTTATTTTATTTTATCTTTTCTTTTCATTTTCTCTCAAGAAAACTCAAACACCCAAGTGATTCAAGTGGGATTTTGGAAAGGAAGAAGCGGGTTTTGATCTTTGACGTAGTTGATAAGTTTGTTCTCCTCGTTCTTAGCTACACGGTGATACTAGTGGTAAGCTCTAACTCCGAATTTCATTTTCGTGTTCATCATTCAAATTTGAGACTTTTGGCTTGTATGTTCATAGATGGAACCCATTTAGTTGTTAATTGGAGATTAACATCAATATTCGGGTTGTTGTTGTTATTGGCGGGTTTTGGGTTTGGTGTACAAGTTCATGCTTGTGAGACTTGCAATTTGGGTGAAATCACTAGCATTTAGTGATTATTGAGATGTTGGAAGCAATTAGGGTTTGATGATGATTTTGACCCGATTGTTGATTTAATAAGGTTTATAAACTTAAAATGGATTAAGTTGATGTATAAACCTGAGTTAAACGTGTTTTGGTGTCAACACTTGTAAATGGTGAGATTGTGACTTAATGGGTCAAAATTAGGGTTTTGGTGTCAAAATGGGTGAGACACGTGTTTAACACTTATGTTCGGGTTTAATTGGCATATTAGGACCATTATCACTTGTGTTAGTGATTATTGGTTAGTTTGGGCGCGGTTTGTCCTAGGAAGTGCATTTGGGTCGAAATTGCACTAAGTGTCAAATTGGATTGGTTTGTAAATCCAATCTAAGTGTGTTGTTGAATTTGTGATAATGGAATAGGTACTTTCCATTGACGAGTTGCGGATTACTTGGAAGCATTTCTTCAAGGCGACAAGGTGAGTGTTAATATCCTATATGCATATGTAT
Organism: Rutidosis leptorrhynchoides; assembly: GCF_046630445.1. Lineage (NCBI taxonomy): Eukaryota > Viridiplantae > Streptophyta > Magnoliopsida > Asterales > Asteraceae > Rutidosis > Rutidosis leptorrhynchoides. The sequence goes on along the minus strand of NC_092333.1, from coordinate 673,306,746 downwards.
GTGTAGGATGGGTGCGGGTCGGGTGAAGTGATTCTCGGCTATAGATCTCACTTTACATATATGTGGATTTGATGGACTTTTGTATGAGTCCAATGGGCACGGTTGTGCGTTTTGGTTGACCACCTTTGGCGAGGTACACGTTTGGTGTGTACGTTATCACACGTGGTTGTGATGTGGATGTTATAACCCCAATGGCGAAGGGTTGATATTGTCGTGATGTGGATAACCCCGATGTGGTGGATTTTATAATCCCGTGACTGTGGGTTGAGTTGGAGAAGTGAATCGCGTATAGTTCGGATTCACGATGACGCGTGTAGTTCGGTCATCTTATCTAAAATGAGTCTCGTGTAGTTCGGATTCATGGTGACTCATGTAGTTCGGTCATCTTATTGAGTTAGTAATCTCGTGTGGTTTCAGATTACTAAGGCTCGTGTAGTTCGGCCAACCTCGATGTTGTGAAGATAGTAATCTCGTGTGGTTTCGGATTACTAAGGCTCGTGTAGTTCGGCCAATCTTCGTTTTATATTGTTATATATATTAATGTAATGTTGTGTTGTAGCTAACCCTCCGGGTGTAGCTTATTGGCGTTGTTCACATCGTCGTTGGTGAACTTATACTTTGTTGATATCTTTAGCTTATTGCTTAGAGATCGTACGGTATGCTTAGTGTAGTTGCCTTATACATGGATGCTTCGGTATGCGGTATTTGATATTTGTGCGGCGTGTCCATTTTATACATATATATGTATGTAGTATATTATCATTCACTAAGCGTTAGCTTACCCTCTCGTTGTTGATATTTTTATAGGTTCGCATGCTTGGCGGCTCGGGTAAGCTTGGGGATTAGAGATCTTGGCTAGGTTGCTTAGAAGATCTTGCTTTTGTATTCGATTAGGATTTGGGTAGCGTAGTCCCAAATCACCATGCTCGGTTTTGGTTGGAAACTAAACTAGTCGGGTCGTGTATGTCCGTTTAGACAATTAATTAATGTATTAAATGTTTTAAGGTTTATTAAACCTTCTATTGTATTAAAGATGTTTATGGGAACACAATTGGGACCTAAAGTATTATTTAACGCGTATTAAAAGGAAAAAATTTTATGGGCCAGTTTTAATACGGGTTGGGCTGTTTCAAGTGGTATCAGAGCATGGTCTAAGGGATTTAGGTGACTTGAGATAGGTGCCTAGACTTAGACTTTTGTGTGTACTTATTTGTTGCGGGACTTGTAGGATTACGGGTTGGAATGGGAATTTGGTTAGTGCCTTAATTGATAGGTGGACTAACGTGTATATTAATACGTGGATATTATTAATATACGATTGTGTTATGTTTGTGTTTATGTTGGTTATATCATCGAGCGAGGCGGTCGTTGTACTAACGAGTTGAGACGACGTGTGTGCGTAATAAGGACTTGCAAACCTTATTACGGGTGCAAATCGTGTCTAACAAGTGATGTACGACGAGTGTTTAGCAAGATGGGGCGGTGTTGTGCGTGTTGTTTTATACGTTCGTGGACTAATCGTTTTGCATTCTTTAGAATGACGACGCGAAACGAGATCGAGACGAATGACGAGGAGTTTAACGCTAGAGTTGCAGCTGCCGTTGCGGAGCAAATGAGTACGTTTCGAGAAGAAATGGATAGGAAGTATTCCGAATCTCGGAGTAATGGTGAAATGGAGCATTGTCTTAAGAGCTTCATGAGGACTAAACCCCCGATGTACGACGAAAAATCGGATCCTTTGGTAAGCACAACTTGGATCTAGGATGTCGAAGGGTGTTTTCGTACTATTGAATGCCCTCCTGAGAAGAGGACAAGACTCGCTACTAGTTTATTGCGGGGTAGGGCAAAGGATTGGTTGGATGGTAAGATTGATCTTGTCGGTGGTGAACCGTTTATGGCGTTATTGTGGGAAGAGTTTAAGAAGGAATTCTTCGAGGAGTTCCGAACTTCAGCCGATTTGTCGAAAATGCGTAATGAGTTGCGAAATTTTCAACAGGGTTCTATGGATTTGAATACTCTCAAGACGACCTTTATGGCGAAGGCTCGTTTTTTCCCGGAGTATTTGGGGAATGATAATTTGTTGATGCAAGATTTCTATCGAACCTTGAATGATGACTTGAAGAATAAGATTAGCCGGGGTTACGCGAAGTCGTTTGCGGAATTATTCGCGGTGGCTAGAGGTTTCGAGTAGTATACGCGATCAAAGATTGGTGAACCTTCAAGTGAGAGAAGGGTTGTTTCGTATGGTGCTCCGAGTAAGAGGACTAAGGGTCCGAGTGTGAGCACGGGTAGTACGCGGACGGGTATACCGGATTCTAGTGCATCTAGATGTTACAATTGTGGCATGAGGGGTCACAAGTCTTGGGAATGTTCGGTACCAAAGGGTGATGGTATGGTGTGTTTCAATTGCCAAGAAGAAGGACATCGTAAGTCGGAATGTCCCGAGTTAGCGGGGACGGGTGCGGAAAGGAGACGTTAAGGTACGTTTCGTTTTAATAAATATGTCCTTTGATTATTTATTAAGTGCCATTTGTGTTTGAGTTGTAAAATGCCTTGTGTTGTGCATATTGTTGTTATGGGTGACGTTCCTAATGGAAGTACCCTATGGTGACGTTTGATTAACGGGCAAAGGGCGTAAGACTTGGTGCAACCAAGCATTCCTTAGTATTTGGGAAATGTTTCTACCAAGCCATGGAAATGGGTTTTGGTGTTCGATTGTTAAGCGCGTGTTCGCTTGTATGTTGGATTTGATGAACCATGAGGTTCGACGGGTGGGATGAAACCCTTGAAATCGAGTGTTTTGGATCTCGATGTATGTTGGTAAAGGAGTCTACGTGACGCGACATTAGGTGCCTCTTTTATACCTACTAGCGTAGTGTTCGACTCCGATTGTGTTGTGGTTACATTGTACTTAGGGTACCGGAGTGAAACCCTTAGGTACATGAGTGACTAGGTGGAAATTGACACACTAAAGCAATTGGATGATTGCGAGGGTGTGGTTTGTGTAATCGTGGTACACTTTTTGTTTGAAGTGTTTAAGGATTGATTGAAATCCTTCGTGTGCTCAAGGCTGGAGCAAGATATGGTGATGGGTCGTGTGAGCCCAATCATTTGTAAAGTCTACCTTTGGTAGCATTGTACGGTTGTACGAGTTGTGGATATGGGACGTAGTTCCAAGTGGGCGAGTTACACTCCCGCACGAGGAAGTTTTAGTGTAAGATTTCGGATGACGTTTTAGTAGGTCCGAAAATTGTGTTGGGACCTAGTTTTGGTCGGTTTGTGGTAGAGTACAATTTCAGTTAAATTGTACTTATGATTTTGGATTTGAATTATCACCGATGTGGTAATGTGGTAAATCTCGTTGATAGATAATGGACGTGTTTGACGAGCAAGGTGAAATCCCTCGGTTAAGGGATGTGAATATCGGATTCTCTTCTAGAGAACTTTTGTTTTGTGCCTATGTTTGATATAGGTGGTTCTTGCTCGATTGTGTGGATGGTTAGTGGTATCCGTTAGGGTTCACTATAGTGTAGCAGAGCGCGATGTTACGCTACTCGTTGTTCGAGGCCAAAAGGGCGTTGATTGGTGAAGCATGACCTTCGGGGTCCGCTGACTTCATCATGGTTATTGATTGGTGGAGCATGACTTTCGAGTCCGCTGACTTCATCATGGGAGTATGCGATTGGTGGAGCATGACCTTCGGGGTCCGCTGACTTCATCATGAGCGAGGTGTTATATCGGTGAAGCATGACCGTTGACGGGGTCCGCTGACTTCATCCGGTGTTGAGATTGGTGAAGCATGATCTTCGGGTCCGCTGACTTCATCATGGTAGTGGATCGCGTGTGGTTTCGGATTCACGATGACGCGTGTGGTTTCGGTCATCTTATAGTGGAAGTGAGTCGCGTGTAGTTCGGATTCACAAATGACTCGTGTGGTTTCGGTCATTGTATTGAGGAGTGAGTCTTGTGTAGTTCGGATTCACAAATGACTCGTGTAGTTCGGTCATTCCTCCAGGATAGTGACTCGCGTGTAGTTCGGATTCACTAAGGCACGTGTAGTTCGGCCAATCCCGAGTGTTGTTGTGGTGAAGGTAGTGAGTCGCGTGTAGTTCGGATTCACTAAGGCGCGTGAGTTTTCTGCCAGCCTTCGGGTTGTGTGATCTGTCGGTTGTTTTATACACCGATGGTGGGGTCGTAAGGACCATGATGTTTGATCTATTGGTTATTTTATACACCAATGGTGGGGTTGTAAGGACCATGTTGTATGATTAGTGATGCGATAGCCGTGTTTCGCTCACATGTTGCTACGGGTATGACGATAGTCGATTTTGTACACCTTGGGATTAACGTTACCATAGTCGTTTTGGGCGTTATCGGTCTTAACCATTTATTATGATGTTACGGTAGTTGCGTATTGGTCGTATTACGCACTACAAGGGATGTATAGTGATTGGTGTTATCCGTCAGGATTCGTTTGGTTCGGTCTTCATCGTCTCGGATTGTTGACCTTAGGTTGAGACTTGGTTGCTTTTAGCGTTGTACTCGGTAAGGGTATGCTAAGGGGTTGATATCTCGGTACGAGATTGGTTGAGTTTTCCCGATGTTAGGGAATGAGCATGGTTTTAGTGCTCGGATTGTGGATTTGATAAATCGCGGGTGACGATTTAGTTGGCAAAGGCAATTCAGTGGGAAGAATTGCTTAGGAAAGTCGGTTGGGACTTATGTTTGAGGACCGTGAGGTGTGGTCCGTTTGGTTAAGTGACGAGGATCACGAGGACGTGATCGAATCTAAGTGGGGGAGAGTTGTAACACCCCGTTTTCCCCGTATATGATTTATAGGTGTATTGGGTATGTATGTCACACCCCCAAATAGGGCCTGGGGTATTTGTGACTAATTATATCAAATCACAGTTGTATAAATGAGAACGACTCTACATGAGACGTTTTGTTGAGTTTTGCAGCGGAAGATAAATATGTCTTTAATTGATATGATATGTAATGAAGACTCCAAGCATAGCAAGCAATCATCATCAAAGCAGTAGATATACAGCGGAATCAATATTTAAGTACCTGAAAATAAACATGCTTAAAAAGTCAACACTAGGTTGAGTGAGTTCAAAGGTTTGTCATAAATAATGATTTCAGTAATAGATATAGACCACAAGATTTAGTTTGTAAAGTTGATCTCCCGCAGGATCAAAAGTTATGCCAGTGCGTGATATTTAGACTAAACGTTGTTTGCCCCGTGACAAGTTGTTCTGTCCTTGTCGTTTAATTTCATTATCAAGTAATACAAAGACTTAGTCAAATGTATCGGGGACGTTACTCCCGATAGGTCTATCCCCAATAATTAAGAATGCCGCAGCAATTAAAAATATCACTGTAGGGACTTAGTCGGACATAGCCGAGTATAGCATAGTTTTATAGTTGGTACTGATATTTAGACTAGACTTTCAAGTTTGCCCCGTACAAGTTATCGTTTATACTTGTCGGTTGGGGACTTGCTGGTCATAGCCCAACATATCACAGTTTAAGAGTTGGTACTTGTATTTAGACTAGACTTTCAAGTTTGCCCCGTAAGAAGTTATCGTTTATACTTGTCGGTTGGGGACTTGCTGGTCATAGCCCAACATATCACAGTTTAATAGTTGATACGTGTAAAACAGTTATAAAAGTTGCGCATGTATTCTCAGCCCAAAAATGTAAAGAGTAAAAGGGATCATATGAAACTCACAATACGATACGATAGTTTGTATGATATGCGTATGATAGCACTGAACAAGTACAGAGTTGTCCTCGGATTCACGAACCTATATCAAGTATATATTAACACATATACTCGTAATTTGAATAAGTTTATATATATATAAATGTATTTAGGTATGTTATTTTTATATTAATAACATGTAAGTTATTTATTTTATATATTCTAAATATAAATTTTATTATGTTATGTGTAAATATATTTATATATATATCATTTGTTTGTTAAAATAGTAATTTTAATAATACTAAAATAGTATTAGTAATGATAATAATAATAATAATAATAATAATAATAATAATAATAATAATAATAATAATAATAATAATAATAATAATAATAATAATAATAATAATAATAATAATAATAATGATGATGATATTAATATCAATAAAAATGATAATAATATTAACGATTCTATTGATGATAATTAAAATGATAGTTTTTAATAGTAATGGAAATCTTTAGAAAAATTGAAAATTTAATACAATGACAATTTTAATACCTTTAATAATAAGAATTATAATAATGATAGTAATAAATAATAATTTCAATAAAGATAGTAATTTTGATAAAAATGATAGGTTAAAATGATACTTTTAATTATAACCATATTTTTAATATTAATGCTAATAATAACTTTAATATTAGTAATAATAATAATATCGATAATTAATAATACTAAAAATAATAATATTAATAATGATAATACTAATAAACTTTGAATGATGATACTTGTAATAATAATGATAATAATAATAATAATAATAATAATAATAATAATAATAATAATAATAATAATAATAATAATAATAATAATAATAATAATAATAATAATAATAATAATAATAATAAAAGTATACTACCTTTAAAACAAGCTCAAACAAAATAAAGGACCTCGCCCGGGCTCGAACCCGTGACCTCACGCTCACCCGCAAACACCTCAACCGTTCTGCTGTATCTATTTTTTCTGATTTATCCCACACCCATTTATATTTAATCCGATTATATTTCTGTTAAAATTCCTTTCTTCTCCAAACTTCACAAAACAATCGACCAGGGACAACAAATAACAACCATTTGATTTTTGTTTTGGTTTTTAAACCGTAATGAAACAGACAACAACAACATTGACTTATCAATTCAGAAAACGAAGTAAAAATAAATAAAAAATAAAAAAATGTCAGCAGGTACTGAATACGAAAAAAAATATTATGAACTCAAGGTTGGGTTTTGAATTTAAGGCTATTTTAGATCTAGAATCCTAAACGAAATATGCTCTAAATCTTCCCTTGAAACTTTCCAAATAATCAATTTAACAGAAAACATCGAAATCAATTCGAATTTTTGCTATGAACAACTTCTTTGACTTTTTGACTTTAAATTTTGACTCGATAATTACAACTCGTTTTGAGGAATTGGAATATGAATTTTTGCAGGAAGTTTACTTAAATGATTCCTAACAACATGGCTTTAACACATTTTGAAGTTTCATTTTAATTCGAGCTTTTGATGAATTAAACAACAACAGAGGTATCGAACAGAAAAAGAAAGAAAAAAAACCTCTGTATCAATTTGTTCAAACAACTGGTACTACTTATAATTGATAATTGATAATGTAAAGTTGGATTTTATTGTTGTTTAATGATATTAGGTGACTAAATACAAAACTGTAACCAGTAGAGAATCATGATCAAATTAAAAACAGAAAAAAAATTGTGAATGCAGATCACGAGTAATAATAACAGATAATAAGTTTAGGTCATGTTAGGTATCTGTATTGTTTTTTTTTTTAAATACTAATAATAATACTATAATTAATAATTAATAATAATAATGTCAAAATAATACTGATTAATAATAATTATGTTGATAATCTTAATAATAATATTGATAAGATACTAGTAATAATAAACTTAAAAATAATGATAAATAAGTTTAATAACAATTAATAATGATGATAAAAATATAAAATGGTAATAATATTATTATGATAATAAAAATGATAATTATAATTAATAATAATGATAATAATCATTATAAAATATTGATAATACTATTAATAATAATAAGTTGTATTAAAATAATGATATTTATATTAATCTTAATAATTGTAGTAAAACGACAATACTAATAATATTAATAATATATTAGTATTATATTAATGATAATGATAATTATTAATAATGATAATTATAATAATGATAATGATTGTAAATAATGTATATACACACATATATATTTACATATCTTTTTATAATCGTTTGTTCGTGAATCGTCGGAACTGGTCAAAGTTAGGTTTGAATTTAGTCAAAATTTTCCGGGTTGTTATAGTACCTACCCGTTAAAAGAAATTTCGTCCCGAAATTTAGTTGTTGCCATCTGTCGGCATTGTTCGTACATAGACGAGAATATTTACGTTTTGTTTGGTCTTCACGTTCCCAGATATGTTCGGGGCCTTGGGTGTTTTCCAACGGATAGAATATTGTTTTGTTTCAAGCGTTTAAGTCATACAAACCATAATCTCTATAGGTTCTTTTATGAAGTGCATTTTATCATTAATGCAGAGATCATTCAAAATGATGATGTTATGCAAGTCATTTCAGTAAATTGAATACATGAAATGTGTTATGAATAATATTGAGCTCATTTAAGCCTTGAGCGTTTATGCCACAATATTAGAGTAGACAAAATAGAGAGGAGTTCATGAAAATCATAATCATGAAATTTGATAGAGATCGTCATTGTTTACAACATGAATATTGTAATGATGAATATGAGTTGGGAAATAGAGTTTTATCGACATGAAATAATATGGATAAAACGATTCGATTATAGAAAAAGTATAAACGAAGCTATCGCAAAAGAGTAAATGAGAAAATTAAATGTTCGCAGTCACGATTGATTTCCGGATTTCAAGGAATTAAAGAAATCTTCGAAATCTTTATAAGATTTGATTTTCCGGTAATTACGGAAATTAGGATTTTCTTTAATTAAATGCGGTGAATTTCCTCGATTGTTGTTTCTGGAATTTTTGCTATAAATTAGCTTCTTCCTTTTCATTATCTTTACCACTTCTATACTTTCTTTCTCAATTCATACTTTCAAAAGTTTTGTTAATATACTCAATCCAGTTCTTGTTCTTGACCTTATATTGGTTATCGCCACAATCATCCTTCTTTTCCAACTTCCACCAGAGGAGTCTGTTTACTTCTATTGTGCTCTAGGATTTATTGTGTTTTTAGTTCTCCCGTGTCTTTATATTGCTATACGCATTGATATACACGGTTTGTAATTTCGGTGTCGTTATCGGGCTTTATATTTTCCCTTATATGTCGAAGCTCTTTGCCTTTTTGTTCTCCTCTCGACTCTAAGTAAAGCGAGTAATGGTCCAGAATTCATAGGTATGAAGTTTCGAATAATCATAATATACAAAGTAGAAAGGAAAGGAAATAGCACGATTTGATTTGTCAAATTACCAGAATATCCGGAAAAGACCGAATCATCAAGAAAAATATTTTCTTGATATGTTTTAGAGTTTAAATGTAAGAGCCGTGTAACATAGCAAATGATGATTATAAAGTTTATGAATCATCATCTTCCATTAAAAATTTAGCATGACTTACTGTAATATAATCACGTTGGCCTGACGTCATTATATTATACTAACTCATGCTTCAATTCCCAACACTACTTCAAATCATTCATAATTTAAACTTGAATTTTATAGAATATAAAAACTAAAACAGTTTCCTTTATGATGTGATAAAGATATCGCAAGGAGACAGTTAATTGAAGTCAAGAATCGTTATGAAGATATCTTCAGAAATATAGAGGATATTTATAACGAAAGATACGGTGATATCTTAGAATTTCTAAGATCCAATGACGAGGAAAATTCTTTTGTTTCCTCTGCATTTAATGCTACCATATTTGAATCATTGGTTATCAATCCGAGATGGTTTCAAGAAATTTTATTTTTAGATGATTAAACGCTGATTATAATCGTTAACGGATCTAATGGTTAACGAAAAGGCGTTATTGATTTTAAAAGTGAATGATAATTTCGGTGGTTTGATGTGATAATTCATCGCAGAATACAAATGAATATAATTCGTGAATGTAGTGATCTTTAGGAAGATAACACCTGCTAAAGCTTTACTTGGATTTTGATATGTTAATTTCAGAATGTGTAATTAAATTTGTATGAAAACGATTGTGTATCACTGTGAAGGTAGTGCATATAATTAATGATTTATAAATCGAAACTGAAGAATGTACAGTGTATTAATGTGAGATGTAAATATTTCTCGGGTATTACCTACCCGTTAAAATATTTTCACAATTAACAGTTTGTACAACAGAATTTTACAATCTTTATGAAGATATACGTTCATATATGTATTCTTTAGATGTAATCATGGATTTAATGAGTTAATATATATTAAACTCATCTGATTTGCGGTTTGGAACGAGAGTAAATAATCTCCAAAACCTTAGAGATTTCATAATTGTCACAAAATATTTCGCTAATGAAGTTATGAATCAATACATTCATCGTTACATTTGATTTATTATGAAATAGAGTTTATTGTGTTGAAGCAGTGATTAACAATTATTAAGTCATTAACGAAGGGTGTACATCATAGCATATTAGTGATATGAATTAACCAAGTAGTACATACTAGTTGAAATTCACCCGTAATTGCTTAGTACGACAAGATTTATTATTGTTCCAAATCATATATGTATATAAGGTATACATATAATTCTTCACGAAGAATGAGTCAATACATCTTAACTCATTATTACTAATATTCCTTGGTATCTATAGGGCGTATCATGTTGATGTTTGAGGTACTGAGTGTGATGTTGAGGCATGGGATGCGGATGTTGTTGTTGATGAAGCTGATGCTGTTGGTGGTGATGCTGATGGTGCTTACAATTCTTGTGGTGTTGGTAATGTTGGTGGTACTGATGGTACTAGTGGTGTTGCTGGTGTTGCTTGTGGTACTTGGGTAGTAGGTGTGAGCCTAGCTTCCAAATCGTGCATCGTTTCCTCCAGGGTTTCTACTTTAAGCTCGAGTCTATGGATTTGTTCTACCCATTCCTCCGTAAGGTTTGTCAATTCTTGATATTTAGTTCGAAGTCTTCTAACTTCTTCTAGTAATCCTATCTGACTAGAATTTGGGAGTAGAGGACGAATACTGTCTTGGGCTACATCGAGTCGACCTTCGAGGCGGAAAATCCTTGCGAAAAGAGTGTAAACGGTATTACGAACAGGTTCGTCGGTAAGTGGATCGAGTACTCCGATGTTTGGTGGTAAGTTTGGCTCATGATAAGGAGTACCTTCTTCGTTTCTCCATAGGGTGAGTATTTCAAGAACCCATCCCCATCTTCTGAAGAAATCACGGTAGTTGATCGGTTGGTGGGTCCCCGTCATGCTGTCTTCGGAACTAGAGGAATTTGAAGAATCGGGTGAGAAATCCATATTATGTGTTTGGAATAGGGTTTGATATGAAATGAATACTGAATGATATATTTGTCTCCTTGAATACGTATATATAGCAAAAAGATTTCCGTAATTTACGGAGGAAATTTAGGAAAAGTGTTAGACAAAGTTTATTGGGATAGATATGATAAGATATGATTTGTCTATACTCCAATAATGGCAGTATGACGTGTCGAGATTATAAAATGATAAGTATGTAATCTAATAATCTTTCGATTAAATACTTTCAATTCGTATACTGTGATAACCCAATGACATTTTTTGGTTCGCAAACCGATGCATAAAGGTATAAGGCATATAGGTACGTGATATAACAGAGAGTTATATACGTTTGAGTATGAATAGTAACAATTATAGGAGTTTCAAAAATCATGAATAATATTTCATGTAATACATATGGAATACACAAAACCATGATAGATGACTTAGGAATGTCAAGAATTTTAGAAATCATAGTGTCGCATTTAGATGCGGTGGCGCAATTTAGATAATACTTAGGGAAATTAGCAGAGTTCTTAGATTGGCTTGGCATTCTAAGATAAATAAAGTTTCTAAAGTATAGAGTAGCATTTAACAGTTAAATGCAACAATTAAAGGCACTACGATCAAGGAAAGTTGTAGTCCTACATTGCTAAGGTACCTAATTGTATAAGGCACACATAAAATGCAATCCTGGTTCTCTACAACAACCTGCTCTGATACCAATCTGTCACACCCCCAAATAGGGCCTGGGGTATTTGTGACTAATTATATCAAATCACAGTTGTATAAATGAGAACGACTCTACATGAGACATTTTGTTGAGTTTTGCAGCGAAAGATAAATATGTCTTTAATTGATATGATATGTAATGAAGACTCCAAGCATAGCAAGCAATCATCATCAAAGCAGTAGATATACAGCGGAATCAATATTTAAGTACCTGAGAATAAACATGCTTAAAAAGTCAACACTAGTTTGAGTGAGTTCATAGGTTTGTCATAAATAATGATTTCAGTAATAGATATAGACCACAAGATTTAGTTTGTAAAGTTGATCTCCCGCAGGATCAAAAGTTATGCCAGTGCGTGATATTTATACTAAACGTTGTTTGCCCCGTGACAAGTTGTTCTGTCCTTGTCGTTTAATTTCATTATCAAGTAATACAAAGACTTAGTCAAATGTATCGGGGATGTTACTCCCGATAGGCCTATCCCCAATAATTAAGAATGCCGCTGCAATTAAAAATATCACTGTAGGGACTTAGTCGGACATAGCCGGGTATAGCATAGTTTTATAGTTGGTACTGATATTTAGACTAGACTTTCAAGTTTGCCCCGTACAAGTTATCGTTTATATTTGTCGGTTGGGGACTTGCTGGTCATAGCCCAACATATCACAGTTTAAGAGTTGGTACTTGTATTTAGACTAGACTTTCAAGTTTGCCCCGTAAGAAGTTATCGTTTATACTTGTCAGTTGGGGACTTGCTGGTCATAGCCCAACATATCACAGTTTAATAGTTGATACGTGTAAAACAGTTATAAAAGTTGCGCATGTATTCTCAGCCCAAAAATGTAAAGAGTAAAAGGGATCATATGAAACTCACAATACAATACGATAGTTTGTATGATATGCGTATGATTGCACTGAACAAGTACAGAGTTGTCCTCGAATTCACGAACCTATATCAAGTATATATATTAACACATATACTCGTAATTTGAATAAGTTTATATATATATATAAATGTATTTAGGTATGTTATTTTTATATTAATAACATGTAAGTTATTTATTTTATATATTCTAAATATAAATTTTATTATGTTATGTGTAAATATATTTATATATATATATATATATATATCATTTGTTTGTTAAAATAGTAATTTTAATAATACTAAAATAGTATTAGTAATGATAATAATAATAATAATAATAATAATAATAATAATAATAATAATAATAATAATAATAATAATAATAATAATAATGATATTAATATCAATAAAAATGATAATAATATTAACGATTCTATTGATGATAATTAAAATGATAGTTTTTAATAGTAATGGAAATCTTTAAAAAAAATGAAAATTTAATACAATGACAATTTTAATACCTTTAATAATAAGAATTATAATAATGATAGTAATAAATAATAATTTCAATAAAGATAGTAATTTTGATAAAAATGATAAGTTAAAATGATACTTTTAATTATAACCATATTTTTAATATTAATGCTAATAATAACTTTAATATTAGTAATAATAATAATATCGATAATTAATAATACTAAAAATAATAATATTAATAATGATAATACTAATAAACTTTGAATGATGATACTTGTAATATAATAATAATGATAATAATAATAATAATAATAATAATAATAATAATAATAATAATAATAATAATAATAATAATAATAATAATAATAATAATAATAATAATAATAAAAGTATACTACCTTTAAAACAAGCTCAAACAAAATAAAGGACCTCGCCCGGGTTCGAACCCGTGACCTCACGCTCACCCACAAACACCCCAACCGTTCTGCTGTATCTATTTTTTCTGATTTATCCCACACCCATTTATATTTAATCCGATTATATTTCTGTTAAAATTCCTTTCTTCTCCAAACTTCACAAAACAATCGACCAGGGACAACAAATAACAACCATTTGATTTTTGTTTTGGTTTTTAAACCGTAATGAAACAGACAGCAACAACATTGACTTATCTATTCAGAAAACGAAGTAAAAATAAAAAAAATAAAAAAATGTCAGCAGGTACTGAATACGAAAAAAAAAAATTATGAACTCAAGGTTGGGTTTTGAATTTAAGGCTATTTTAGATCTAGAATCCTAAACGAAATATGCTCTAAATCTTCCCTTGAAACTTTCCAAATAATCAATTTAACAGAAAACATCGAAATCAATTCGAATTTTTGCTATGAACAACTTCTTTGACTTTTTGACTTTAAACTTTGACTCGATAATTACAACTCGTTTTGAGGAATTGGAATATGAATTTTTGCAGGAAGTTTACTTAAATGATTCCTAACAACATGGCTTTAACACATTTTGAAGTTTCATTTTAATTCGAGCTTTTGATGAATTGAACAACAACAGAGGTATCGAACAGAAAAAGAAAGAAAAAAATCTTTGTATCAATTTGTTCAAACAACTGGTACTACTTATAATTGATAATTGATAATGTAAAGTTGGATTTTATTGTTGTTTAATGATATTAGGTGACTAAATACAAAACTGTAACCAGTAGAGAATCATGATCAAATTAAAAACAGAAAAAAAATTGTGAATGCAGATCACGAGTAATAAAAACAGATAATAAGTTTAGGTCATGTTAGGTATCTGTCGTGTTCATCAATTTTTTTATATATCTGTATTGTTTTTTTTTTTAAATACTAATAATAATACTATAATTAATAATTAATAATAATAATGTCAAAATAATACTGATTAATAATAATTATGTTGATAATCTTAATAATAATATTGATAAGATACTAGTAATAATAAACTTAAAAATAATGATAAATAAGTTTAATAACAATTAATAATGATGATAAAAATATAAAATGGTAATAATATTATTATGACAATAAAAATGATAATTATAATTAATAATAATGATAATAATCATTATAAAATGTTGATAATACTATTAATAATAATAAGTTGTATTAAAATAATGATATTTATATTAATCTTAATAATTGTAGTAAAATGACAATACTAATAATATTAATAATATATTAGTATTATATTAATGATAATGATAATTATTAATAATAATAATTATAATAATGATAATGATAATGATTGTAAATAATGTATATACACACATATATATTTACATATCTTTTTATAATCGTTTGTTCGTGAATCGTCAGAACTGGTCAAAGTTAGGTTTGAATTTAGTCAAAATTTTCCGGGTTGTTATAATGTACGATAGGCGTATGAAGGGTTCGGGACATTTTCTAGTGTTAAGTCTTGTGTGAGGAGGAAATTACTCAGATCGTGCTTTGTGTCGCGGCGCGACAAAGGAGGCCGCGACGCGGCAATGGGCTAAAATTGAGATCAAAAGTAGGACAAAGAATGATCCCAGACCTAGTTATAGGTCGCGGCGTGATGAATTAGGCCGCGGCGCGGCATTCTGGGCAAACTGGTGCCGGATTTTTGTAATATTACATGAGAAGCAAGGACATTTTAGTCTTTTCATATTTGAGCCAGATTTGGGGTTTTAACCTGTGACGATCACTCCAAATCCATATGGACGAATACGTCATTCATCGATTTCATTGCGAGGTATTTGACCTCTATATGATACGTTTTGTAAACATTGCATTCTTTTGAAAAGGCACACCATAAATGTATATTTAAATCAAATGTTTTCGACATCTGATGATTTCTACATATAGACAATCACCGTAATAATAGTTTACAATAGTACTTCCGTTGACAATGCGGTCAAAATAAGATACATGGTGATGATTTGGTGAATGCAACGTTTCCTCAAAAAATATGCCATGTAAGACTCCATGCACATAGCTTGTATAACATATAAGAAAACAGCGGAAGACTTCTAGGAACCTGAGAATAAACATGCTAACAAGTGTCAACACAAAGGTTGGTGAGTTCATAGTTTTAGTGTTTCGCATAATCTGTATATAAAAGTGGATCACAAGATTTCAGTTGTTCCATCCAGAAACGTTTATCAAAATATTCTACAAGATTGAGCACCCTGGTAACTAAACTTTAACGTATATATAATAAGTACCCCTGTTTTAACATACATGCAACCAACATGTACAATACACGCAAACCAACGTGTACTAAACTCAAATAGCATACGTCTGTTTAATAGTTCAGGCTAGGGTTTCTAAACCTGGAACAGACGGGGATGTCAAGCCCTATGGATCCATATACCACTACTCGCGCCCACCAGTTCTTATAACCGGCAGTTACTAGTTACCAAAGCTAAGGGATTTTCGGTTCAAACTCAGTGTAGAATTTAGTATGTACTTGTATCCATTGTGTTTAAAATAAAGTGCATGTATTCTCAGCCCAAAAATATATATTGCAAAAGCATTTAAAAAGGGAGCAAATGAAACTCACCTTAGCAGCACATAAAGTTGTTCATCATAATGTGACCGAAACTCGGATTACCAAATAATCGTAGATCTCAACCTAAAGAACATATGTTGATCAATAAATGTCTATCAAGCTAGGTCAGGTCATAGTGTATCACAATCCTAATGCTCGAGATCGACATACAAAAGTTATCCAAAGTCGTTTCAAAAAGTCAATTTTGACAATAGTTCAACAAAACGAGACATACCTTATATAAGGATTCATTTACTCGGTTGGTAATATTCAAAAATACAATTTATCAATCTTGCAAACAAGTTGTTTTAAATATTAATTGCAGATTTAAAAGCAATTCCAATTGACGTCAATCATAATTCAGTTGATCGTATCTTTTAATCCGTTCATCGAAACTATTCGATATCTAAATGAAAAGTTATTGATTTTTCGTCAGCTTTCCAAAAACATGTATATCATATACCTTTTACCAGTAATATATGTATTTAATTCATGAATCATTATAAACTGTTTAGCGATGAAATTTAGCATACAAGCATGTATAAATATATATACTCGAGCACTAGATATGGATACACAATTAATATATAAAAGATAAAATATGAGTGCTTACGTACCAATATTGAGATTTAATATTGTAGGAAATTACGTAGACGCAACAGAGATGATAAACACTAGGTTTGATTCACAAATATACCCCTGAATATTACCCATAACCTCTTTGAGAATAACCCATAATTTCCTTAGCTCTAGCTTGCTCGAAAACCCGTTTCAAAATCATTTGGACATCCCTCCGTCGTGATATTATATATATATTATTATTTTTGTATCGTAAAAATAATAATACTAATACTATTAATAATAAGATTAATAATAATAATCTTAATATTAATAATAATAATAATAATAATAATAATAATAATAATTATTATAATTATAATAATTATAAATAATAAATTAAATAAATAACATAAGTAATACGGAGTAATATAAATTGTGAGAAAACTGAACCAGAATCGTGCAATTTATAGAACTTTTTCTGAAAAAGCACCCCATGCGATCGCATGGGATTTGTGCTTCAAGGCCATGCGATCGCATGACCCTCTGATCCAGCTCACAAACTTTTATTTTCTTGTTTGTCGACATATTATTTAAATATATATAATATATTTAATTTATATAATTAATTATATATTATATTAAATTCATGTGCATAGTTGACCTGTAATTTTCGTTCCGATGACTCGTACGTTGTTACTCAACTTATGTCCCAGTTTCGGTTTCTCAAATGCATTTTCGTACACTTAGAAAACTTGCATTTTACGTTTCGTGACACGTACCTTTGTCAAAATATAGCCTTAAATTATCCATAAACTATATCACTCAAAGTATATCTTAATCTTTCGAGTGTTTTGGTCATTTACTTCTATAAATCATTGTCTCGTTATTTATTAATATAATAGTATTTATCAAACGTTTCATAACCAAGTTAATATCTATTCTCAATATTTTTAAACACGTTTTAAAATATACGTCGCAAGTTATTCATACAATTAATATTCCAACTTATCATATATATTCAAATAAATATTTAAACCAATAAGTTTAATGTACGGTATTAAACAATTAATACATTGTTACGTTTTCGAGTTATAGTATATATATATATATATATATATATATATATATATATATATATATATATATATATATATATATATATATATGTATCTATATACATATAATTGTTCGCGAATTGTCAAGAACAACCGAAAGGTATTTGAATATATGAAAGTAGTTCAAAAATTTTGAGATTCAGTTTACAGACTTTGCTTATCGTGTCAGAGATGTTAATCATACAAAGATTAAGTTTAAATTTGGTCAGAAATTTCCGGGTCATCACAGTACCTACCCGTTAAAGAAATTTCGTCCCGAAATTTGAGTGAGGTCGTCATGACTAACAATAAAAATGTTTTCATGCCGTATATGAGTCGATAAATAGAGTTTTATCACTGTTTGAATAATATGGATAAAACAATCCAATTACTCGAAGCGTATGAGAGAAGTTATCATAATAGAGTGAAATAGAGATTCGTCTTATCTTTTGACGTAGTAACGATTGGTTTCCGAAATTTAAGGAATAGAAAATCTTCATAATAAGATTTGATTCTTCGAAATTTAAGGAAATTATGATTTCCTTTGATTAAATGCGTAATCTGCCTCGATTGTTATGTCTGATATTTCGCTATAAATTAACTACTTCCGTTTCATTATTTTCACCACTCCTACATCTTCTTCCTCATTTCATACTTCAAAAGATTGTGAAATGCTTCATCCAGTTCTGATTCTTGATATACTTTTAACTTTCATATCTGTCATTCTTCTTTTTCATCTACCACCAAAGGAAGTTATTTTCTTCTACTATTACCTTGGGGTTATAGTGTTTTTCATTCTCTCGTGTCTTTATATTGCTATACGCATTGATATACACGGTTTGTAATTTCGGGGTTGTTATTGGGCTTTATATTCTCCATTATATTTCGGAGCTTCATGCTTTCGTTTTCTCTTCCCGACCTTAAGTCAAGTGGATAATGGTCCAGAATTCGTAGGTATGAAGTTTCAGATGAACATAACTAATGTTCTAAGAAAGAAATGGTAATAGCACAATCTGACTTATCAAATTACCAGAATACCTCAAAAAAGACCGAATCATTAAGAAAATATTTTCTTGATATTTTTAGAGATTATATAGAATGAAAGAGTTATATAACATGGTTCATGATGAGGGTATGATATGTGAACCTTTATCACGTTCCATTAGCAACTCAACATGACTTACTGTAATATAATCACGTTGATCAAGTGTCATTATATTATATTAACTCATACTTCAATTCCCAACATTACTTCAAAACATTTATATTTTAAACTTGAAAGTTTCAGAATTTAGAAACTAAAATAGTTTCTTTTATGGTGTAACACATATATCGTAAAGAGAAAATTGATTTTCGATAAGAATGATTATGAAATTATCTCCAAAAATATGGAGGATATTTATAATGAAAGATACGATGATATCTTAGAATTTCTAATATCAGAGGATGATGAAGAATATTGTCCGCAAGGGTTTAGATTCGGAAGCAAGGTATTCGTTAATGGCTTCAACCGATACTGAATCATTTGGATTCTTTGAAGACAGGTTTCGTCCTTGTGATTTATCCACGGCCTCTTTCATACTTTGCTCAATCCGTTTTCCAGTTCCAAACTTTCTCTTTTTCTCAGCTTTACCACCATACTATTCTTTATCATCAAACTTTTGACTGTTAAGGTCGTTTACAGTTTTTGCTGCTTCATCAACATTTTTCCAAAATTCGGAGAACTAGTTTAGTAGTTTGGGGTATTTTTCGGAAACTTCACATTCGAAGTATGTAAGTCCAAGAGGTAGACGTTATATGTACACATATAACTGTTGGCGTAGACGTGCTACAAGATTTTAAAATACTGATTGCTAATTCCTAATAGTTGGTATGGTAATTGCCGTTACAAGATGTGGATGAGTACATGATACGGTTTCAATGAGTATAAGGATTTTTCGGAAGGTCAAAGATCAATGAAGTTGTTGGTAAATTTACTGCTAATGTGGTGGAACATGAAAGGTTCCCCAGTAACAAAAACGTATATGCCAAAGTTACAAGTCTGAAAGGTCGTCGTTGACTGGTTGAACGGTTGATAATACTGGATACTTTTGGAAAGGAATTGCAAGGTTATTTTCAGTAATAACAATGCTAAAGGATCTTTCACATTTTTGAAGTCAAAGTATAGCTTTGAAAGATGTAGAGATCTAAGAATGATGTCACCCGTTAAATCTTGACTTGGATTCTGATCCGTCAATATCAGAATATGTAATTGAATTTGTATGGAAACGATTGTATATCGCTGTGAGCATAGTTAATAATTTTTGAATCAAAGTTGAAGAATGTACAGTGTAACATATTAATTGTGAACTTAAATATTTCCCGGGAATTACCTACCCGTTAAAGATTTCACAAGTAATATTTTGTACAAAAGAATTTTTATTACCGTCTTTATGAAAATATATGTATGTATATTTTCTTCAGATGTAATACAGATTTGATGAGTTAATATCATATTAAGCTCATTTGATTTTTGACTTGAATTAGAAATGAATAAAACATTAAAGATTTAATAATCTTTACGGAGTATTTCACTAATGTAATCAATACTCAGTTTTATTGATATTTTCTCAGTGAATCATGTTGGTGCTCATGGAACTCTTGCTAACTTCGCAAGGTACGAATGATGTTTTCTAGAAAGTTTTGAATACATCGAAGATGAAAGTATAAAATCAACCATATAATTGAATAATATACTTAGTTTATTATGAAATGGAATTCATTGAGTTGGAAACAGAGATTGTAGTTAACGATGGTTAAGTCATTAAAGAAGTATGTACATCATAGCATATTAGTAATATGAATTAACCGAGTAGTATCTACCAGTTAAGATTCACACGTAATAACTTGGTATGAAAAGATTTATTTTGATTTCAAAATTCATATATATTAAATATACATAAAATTTCTTCAGGGGAAACGAGTTAATACTTCATCGGTTATTGTTGCTGGTATTTCTTGGTAACTACGGTGCGTATGACGTTGATGCTCGTGGAACAGATTGTGAAGTTGAGGTTTGCGATGCGGATGTTGTTGGTGGTGGTAATGGTACTGTTGGTGTTGTTGTCGGTGGTACTGTTGATGCCAGTGATGCTGCTGGTGCTTGTAACCTTTGCACCATATTCTCAAAGCCACTACCCGAGCGCGAAGCTCGTTGACTTCTTCTACTACACCGGGATGATTGGCGGTTCGGACGAGCGAATGAATAAGATCCAGAATTTGAGAGAGTATATGATCATGACGAGATATTCTGGAGATGAGAGAGAAAATGGTATTACGAACAGGTTCACCGGTAAATGCTTCAGGTTCTTCGCCAAGAGGGCAATGTGGTGGATGGAAGGGATCGCCTTCTTCTTGTCTCCAATAATTAAGTAGGCTACGAACCCATCCCCAATTCATCTAGAATAGATGATGGCTAATTGGTTGATCCATTCCAGTTACACTTTCTTCAGAGTTCAGGAGAATATCCATATTGGAATAGCTGTCGGAATTTAAGGAATTTGAACTAGATACGGGATCCATCTTGTATAATTAGATAGATGATTTTTGATATGAAATAGATTATAGAATTTAGTTTGGTATTCTTCAATACATAATTTACATATGTATATATAATACCAAATTCCATAAATCACGGAAAAATTTTCGGAAGATGTCAGGAAAAGTTTACAGTAACAGATACGCTAAGATATGAATTTTTGTCAATACACTATTTATGCAATCAATGCAGTAAAACATGTCTAGACTTAAGAATGATAAGCATGTAATTTTCGACAAGAAATGATAAGCAAAACTTTTAACATGCAGACATGGTCGAAGTCCAGACTTACTAATGCATCTTAACAACTATCAGTTAGACACATTCATGCAAGACCTGGTTCGCTAAGACCAATGCTCTGATACCAACTGTGACGATCACTCCAAATCCATATGGACGAATACGTCATTCATCGATTTCATTACGAGGTATTTGACCTCTATATGATACGTTTTGTAAACATTACATTCTTTTGAAAAGGCACACCATAAATGTATATTTAAATCAAAGGTTTTCGACATCTGATGATTTATACATATAGACAATCACCGTAATAATAGTTTACAATAGTACTTCCGTTGACAATGCGGTCAAAATAAGATACATGGTGATGATTTGGTGAATGCAACGTTTCCTCAAAAAATATGCCATGTAAGACTCCATGCACATAGCTTGTATAACATATAAGAAAACAGCGGAAGACTTCTAGGAACCTGAGAATAAACATGCTAACAAGTGTCAACACAAAGGTTGGTGAGTTCATAGTTTTAGTGTTTCGCATAATCTGTATATAAAAGTGGATCACAAGATTTCAGTTGTTCCATCCAGAAACGTTTATCAAAATATTCTACAAGATTGAGCACCCTGGTAACTAAACTTTAACGTATATATAATAAGTACCCCTGTTTTAACATACATGCAATCAACATGTACAATACACGCAAACCAACGTGTACTAAACTCAAATAGCATACGTCTGTTTAATAGTTCAGGCTAGGGTTTCTAAACCTAGAACAGACGGGGATGTCAAGCCCTATGGATCCATATACCACTACTCGCGCCCACCAGTTCTTATAACCGGCAGTTACTAGTTACCAAAGCTAAGGGATTTTCGGTTCAAACTCAGTGTAGAATTTAGTATGTACTTGTATCCATTGCGTTTAAAATAAAGTGCATGTATTCTCAGCCCAAAAATATATATTGTAAAAGCATTTAAAAAAGGAGCAAATGAAATTCACCTTAGCAGCACATAAAGTTGTTCATCATAATGTGACCGAAACTCGGATTACTAAATAATCGTAGATCTCAACCTAGAGAACATATGTTGATCAATAAATGTCTATCAAGCTAGGTCAGGTCATAGTGTATCACAATCCTAATGCTCGAGATCGACATACAAAAGTTATCCAAAGTCGTTTCAAAAAGTCAATTTTGACAATAGTTCAACAAAACGAGACATACCTTATATAAGGATTCATTTACTCGGTTGGTAATATTAAAAAATCCAGTTTATCAATCTTGCAAACAAGTTGTTTTAAATATTAATTGCAGATTTAAAAGCAATTCCAATTGACGTCAATCATAATTCAGTTGATCGTATCTTTTAATCCGTTCATCGAAACTATTCGATATCTAAATGAAAAGTTATTGATTTTTCGCCAGCTTTCCAAAAACATGTATATCATATACCTTTTACCAGTAATATATGTATTTAATTCGTGAATCATTATAAACTGTTTAGCGACGAAATTTAGCATACAAGCATGTATAAATATATATACTCGAGCACTAGATATGGATACACAATTAATATATAAAAGATAAAATATGAGTGCTTACGTACCAATATTGAGATTTAATATTGTAGGAAATTACGTAGACGCAACAGAGATGATAAACACTAGGTTTGATTCACAAATATACCCCTGAATATTACCCATAACCTCTTTGAGAATAACCCATAATTTCCTTAGCTCTAGCTTGCTCGAAAACCCGTTTCGAAATCATTTGGACATCCCTCCGTCGTGATATTATATATATATTATTATTTTTGTATCGTAAAAATAATAATACTAATACTATTAATAATAAGATTAATAATAATAATCTTAATATTAATAATAATAATAATAATTATTATTATTATTATTATTATTATTATTATTATTATAATTATAATAATTATAAATAATAAATTAAATAAATAACATAAGTAATACGGAGTAATATAAAGTGTGAGAAAACTGAACCAGAATCGTGCAATTTATAGAACTTTTTCTGAAAAAGCACCCCATGCGATCGCATGGGATTTGTGCTTCAAGGCCATGCGATCACATGACCCTCTGATCCAGCTCACAAACTTTTGTTTTCTTATTTGTCGACATATTATTTAAATATATTTAATTTATTTAATTTATATAATTAATTATATATTATATTAAATTCATGTGCATAGTTGACCTGTAATTTTCGTTTCGATGACTCGTACGTTGTTACTCAACTTATGTCCCAGTTTCGGTTTCTCAAATGCATTTTCGTACACTTAGAAAACTTGCATTTTACGTTTCGTGACACGTACCTTTGTCAAAATATAGCCTTAAATTATCCATAAACTATATCACTCAAAGTATATCTTAATCTTTCGAGTGTTTTGGTCATTTACTTCTATAAATCATTGTCTCGTTATTTATTAATATAATAGTATTTATCAAACGTTTCATAACCAAGTTAATATCTATTCTCAATATTTTTAAACACGTTTTAAAATATACGTCGCAAGTTATTCATACAATTAATATTTCAACTTATCATATATATTCAAATAAATATTTAAACCAATAAGTTTAATGTACGGTATTAAACAATTAATACATTGTTACGTTTTCGAGTTATAGTATATATATATATATATATATATGTATCTATATACATATAATTGTTCGCGAATTATCAAGAACAACCGAAAGGTATTTGAATATATGAAAGTAGTTCAAAAATTTTGAGATTCAGTTTACAGACTTTGCTTATCGTGTCAGAAATGTTAATCATACAAAGATTAAGTTTAAATTTGGTCAGAAATTTTCGGGTCATCACATAACCTCATCCACTCATTCTTTTTCTTATTTTCATTTATCTTTTCTTTTCATTTTCTCTCAAGAAAACTCAAACACCCAAGTGATTCAAGTGGGATTTTGGAAAGGAAGAAGCGGGTTTTGATCTTTAGCATAGTTGATAAGTTTGTTCTCCTCGTTCTTAGCTACACGGTGATACTAGTGGTAAGCTCTAACTCTGAATTTTATTTTCGTGTTCATCATTCAAATTTGAGGCTTTTGGCTTATATGTTCATAGATGGAACCCATTTAGTTGTTAATTGGAGATTAACACCAATATTCGGGTTGTTGTTATTGGCGGGTTTTGGGTTTGGTGTACAAGTTCATGCTTGTGAGACTTGCAATTTGGTTGAAATCACTAGCATTTAGTGATTATTGAGATGTTGGAAGCAATTAGGGTTTGATGATGATTTTGACCCGATTTTTGATTTAATAAGGTTTATAAACTTAAAATGGATTAAGTTGAAGTATAAACCCGAGTTAAACGTGTTTTGGTGTCAACACTTGTAAATGGTGAGATTTTGACTTAATGGGTCAAAATTAGGGTTTTGGTGTCAAAATGGGTGAGACACGTGTTTAACACTTGTGTTCGGGTTTAATTGACATATTAGGACTATTATCACTTATGTTAGTGATTATTGGTTATTTTGGGCGCGGTTTGTCCTAGGAAGTGCATTTGGGTCGAAATTGCACTAAGTGTCAAATTGGGTTGGTTTGTAAATCCAATCTAAGTGTGTTGTTGAATTTGTGATAATGGAATAGGTACTTTCCATTGAAGAGTTACGGATTACTTGGAAGCATTTCTTCAAGGTGACAAGGTGAGTGTTAATATCCTATATGCATATGTATGTGTAGGATGGGTGCGGGTCGGGTGAAGTGATTCTCGGCTATAGATCTCACTTTACATATATGTGGATTTGATGGACTTTTGTATGAGTCCAATGGGCACGGTTGTGCGTTTTGGTTGACCACCTTTGGCGAGGTACATGTTTGGTGTGTACGTTATCACACGTGGTTGTGATGTGGATGTTATAACCCCAATGGCGAAGGGTTGATATTGTCGTGATGTGGATAACCCCGATGTGGTGGATTTTATAATCCCGTGACCGTGGGTTGAGTTGGAGAAGTGAATCGCGTATAGTTCGGATTCACGATGACGCGTGTAGTTCGGTCATCTTATCTAAAATGAGTCTCGTGTAGTTCGGATTCATGGTGACTCGTGTAGTTCGGTCATCTTATTGAGGTAGTAATCTCGTGTGGTTTCGAATTACTAAGGCTCGTGTAGTTCGGCCAACCTCGATGTTGTGAAGATAGTAATCTCGTGTGGTTTCGGATTACTAAGGCTCGTGTATTTCGGCCAATCTTCATTGTGGCGTTTGGTATTCGGTAATGGGTTAAGGGGTTAACCTTATTCGTTTTATATTGTTATATATATTAATGTAATGTTGTGTTGTAGCTAACCCTCCGGGTTTAGCTTATTGGCGTTGTTCACATCGTCGTTGGTGAACTTATACTTTGTTGATATCTTTAGCTTGTTGCTTAGAGATCGTACGGTATGCTTAGTGTAGTTGCCTTATACATGGATGCTTCGGTATGCGGTATTTGATATTTGTGTGGCGTGTCCATTTTATACATATATATGTATGTAGTATATTATCATTCACTAAGCGTTAGCTTACCCTCTCGTTGTTGATATTTTTATAGGTTCGCATGCTTGGCGGCTCGGGTAAGCTTGGGGATTAGAGATCTTGGCTAGGTTGCTTAGAAGATCTTGCTTTTGTATTCGATTAGGATTTGGGTAGCGTAGTCCCAAATCACCATGCTCGGTTTTGGTTGGAAACTAAACTAGTCGGGTCGTGTATGTCCGTTTGGACAATTAATTAATGTATTAAATGTTTTAAGGTTTATTAAACCTTCTATTGTATTAAAGATGTTTATGGGAACACAATTGGGACCTAAAGTATTATTTAACGCGTATTAAAAGGAAAAAATTTTATGGACCGGTTTTAATACGGGTTGGGCTGTTTCAATACTCATGATCCTTATTGATCATAATGAAATCATTGGATATGATTACATTGTGAAAGTACATATATCATTTTCTCAAAGACTGTTTGTGGCCATAGATTAAATCAAAAAATCTACAAACCATATGTTTGTGGCCATTGTTTAAAAAATCTATACATTGATTTCTTGCTACAGTTCTTCAATGAGAAGTTAAGACTATTAACAATGATATAATGTAATTCACGGTCTATTGTTTGTCATTATGGCTAGAATCAACCTAACTTGGTGAAATTATAACAAGATACGAGGTTCTTACAAAGTAAACTTTTCTTGTTGGTTATAACCTTATGCTACATGTTGACCTTTGTAACTTCAGGATACCCACTCCAATTATTTTTCCATTATTCTTTTTTATCGTTTCGAATAGGGTTTATACTGACAACTTTTTTGACGTAACTGAGATTTATTTGAAACTAATTCTTGGTATCTCATAAGCTCCCACTCAATTCAGAATTATTCTCATTCGCAATAGTTTGAGGAATCGTGCATAGATAAATAAATTATCTTGTACATAGATAAACAAATCTTCTAACATCATTCCTCAAATTTCTCCCACTCGAATGAGATAATTATATGAGATAAACAAATTTCTCCCACTCAAATAAAGACGAAACTTTATTTGTATCTAGAGATTTTGAAAATTCATCTCCAAGAACGTTATATTCCAAGTTTTAAAATGAGTTAGACTCCCACTGACGTCTTCACGTATGAACATATAACCTCTTGATTGTTAACGTACTTGGTGAAAACAAATTTCCATCTCTTGGACCTATTTTCCAAATTTTATTTGATAAATTTAATATGTACGTTTCACAACCTAAATGTCCTATGACATTGTAATTTTGGTCATAATCATTTCATAACGTACATGGTGTGGAAGTTACTAATTTTCAAGGACATTCAATTAGGTATGAATGTGGGATTTCACATTACCCCATCATCGCCTTAACCAATTCGAGGATCGTTTATTCCAACTTTCCAAAACATCGTTTTGTTATAGAGTTATTGGAGTAAATAAATGACGTTTGAATACCTTTAGCATCACACAATGCTATGAACTAATCACAAGATATTCACATCCTCAATTGGACCTTTATACGGAGTATATGTCTTTAATAATTTTTCGCGTGAACTAATCACAAGATATTCACATACCTTATATAAGGATTCATTTACTCGGTTGGTAATATTCAAAAATCCAATTTATCAATCTTGCAAACAAGTTGTTTTAAATATTAATTGCAGATTTAAAAGCAATTCCAATTGACGTCAATCATAATTCAGTTGATCGTATCTTTTAATCCGTTCATCGAAACTATTCGATATCTAAATGAAAAGTTATTGATTTTTCGCCAGCTTTCCAAAAACATGTATATCATATACCTTTTACCAGTAATATATGTATTTAATTCGTGAATCATTATAAACTGTTTAGCGACGAAATTTAGCATACAAGCATGTATAAATATATATACTCGAGCACTAGATATGGATACACAATTAATATATAAAAGATAAAATATGAGTGCTTACGTACCAATATTGAGATTTAATATTGTAGGAAATTACGTAGACGCAACAGAGATGATAAACACTAGGTTTGATTCACAAATATACCCCTGAATATTACCCATAACCTCTTTGAGAATAACCCATAATTTCCTTAGCTCTAGCTTGCTCGAAAACCCGTTTCGAAATCATTTGGACATCCCTCCGTCGTGATATTATATATATATTATTATTTTTGTATCGTAAAAATAATAATACTAATACTATTAATAATAAGATTAATAATAATAATCTTAATATTATCAATAATAATAATAATAATAATAATAATTATTATTATTATTATTATTATAATAATTATAATAATTATAAATAATAAATTAAATAAATAACATAAGTAATACGGATTAATATAAAGTGTGAGAAAACTGAACCAGAATCGTGCAATTTATAGAACTTTTTCTGAAAAAGCACCCCATGCGATCGCATGGGATTTGTGCTTCAAGGCCATGAGATCACATGACCCTCTGATCCAGCTCACAAACTTTTGTTTTCTTATTTGTCGACATATTATTTAAATATATATAATATATTTAATTTATATAATTAATTATATATTATATTAAATTCATGTGCATAGTTAACCTGTAATTTTCGTTCCGATGACTCGTACGTTGTTACTCAACTTATGTCCCAGTTTCGGTTTCTCAAATGCATTTTCGTACACTTAGAAAACTTGCATTTTACGTTTCGTGACACGTACCTTTGTCAAAATATAGCCTTAAATTATCCATAAACTATATCACTCAAAGTATATCTTAATCTTTCGAGTGTTTTGGTCATTTACTTCTATAAATCATTATCTCGTTATTTATTAATATAATAGTATTTATCAAACGTTTCATAACCAAGTTAATATCTATTCTCAATATTTTTAAACACGTTTTAAAATATACGTCGCAAGTTATTCATACAATTAATATTTCAACTTATCATATATATTCAAATAAATATTTAAACCAATAAGTTTAATGTACGGTATTAAACAATTAATACATTGTTACGTTTTCGAGTTATAGTATATATATATATATATATATATATATATATATATATATATATATATATATATATGTATCTATATACATATAATTGTTCGCGAATTGTCAAGAACAACCGAAAGGTATTTGAATATATGAAAGTAGTTCAAAAATTTTGAGATTCAGTTTACAGACTTTGCTTATCGTGTCAGAAATGTTAATCATACAAAGATTAAGTTTAAATTTGGTCAGAAATTTTCGGGTCATCACATAACCTCATCCACTCATTCTTTTTCTTATTTTCATTTATCTTTTCTTTTCATTTTCTCTCAAGAAAACTCAAACACCCAAGTGATTCAAGTGGGATTTTGGAAAGGAAGAAGCGGGTTTTGATCTTTGGCGTAGTTGATAAGTTTGTTCTCCTCGTTCTTAGCTACACGGTGATACTAGTGGTAAGCTCTAACTCTGAATTTTATTTTCGTGTTCATCATTCAAATTTGAGGCTTTTGGCTTATATGTTCATAGATGGAACCCATTTAGTTGTTAATTGGAGATTAACACCAATATTCGGGTTGTTGTTATTGGCGGGTTTTGGGTTTGGTGTACAAGTTCATGCTTGTGAGACTTGCAATTTGGGTGAAATCACTAGCATTTAGTGATTATTGAGATGTTGGAAGCAATTAGGGTTTGATGATGATTTTGACCCGATTTTTGATTTAATAAGGTTTATAAACTTAAAATGGATTAAGTTGAAGTATAAACCCGAGTTAAACGTGTTTTGGTGTCAACACTTGTAAATGGTGAGATTCTGACTTAATGGGTCAAAATTAGGGTTTTGGTGTCAAAATGGGTGAGACACATGTTTAACACTGGTGTTCGGTTTTAATTGGCATATTAGGACTATTATCACTTGTGTTAGTGATTATTGGTTAGTTTGGGCGCGGTTTGTCCTAGGAAGTGCATTTGGGTCGAAATTGCACTAAGTGTCAAATTGGGTTGGTTTGTAAATCCAATCTAAGTGTGTTGTTGAATTTGTGATAATGGAATAGGTACTTTCCATTGACGAGTTGCGGATTACTTGGAAGCATTTCTTCAAGGTGACAAGGTGAGTGTTAATATCCTATATGCATATGTATGTGTAGGATGGGTGCGGGTCGGGTGAAGTGATTCTCGGCTATAGATCTCACTTTACATATATGTGGATTTGATGGACTTTTGTATGAGTCCAATGGGCACGGTTGTGCGTTTTGGTTGACCACCTTTGGCGAGGTACATGTTTGGTGTGTACGTTATCACACGTGGTTGTGATGTGGATGTTATAACCCCAATGGCGAAGGGTTGATATTGTCGTGATGTGGATAACCCCGATGTGGTGGATTTTATAATCCCGTGACCGTGGGTTGAGTTGGAGAAGTGAATCGCGTATAGTTCGGATTCACGATGACGCGTGTAGTTCGGTCATCTTATCTAAAATGAGTCTCGTGTAGTTCGGATTCATGGTGACTCGTGTAGTTCGGTCATCTTATTGAGGTAGTAATCTCGTGTGGTTTCGAATTACTAAGGCTCGTGTAGTTCGGCCAACCTCGATGTTGTGAAGATAGTAATCTCGTGTGGTTTCGGATTACTAAGGCTCGTGTAGTTCGGCCAATCTTCATTGTGGCGTTTGGTATTCGGTAATGGGTTAAGGGGTTAACCTTATTCGTTTTATATTGTTATATATATTAATGTAATGTTGTGTTGTAGCTAACCCTCCGGGTTTAGCTTATTGGCGTTGTTCACATCGTCGTTGGTGAACTTATACTTTGTTGATATCTTTAGCTTGTTGCTTAGAGATCGTACGGTATGCTTAGTGTAGTTGCCTTATACATGGATGCTTCGGTATGCGGTATTTGATATTTGTGTGGCGTGTCCATTTTATACATATATATGTATGTAGTATATTATCATTCACTAAGCGTTAGCTTACCCTCTCGTTGTTGATATTTTTATAGGTTCGCATGCTTGGTGGCTCGGGTAAGCTTGGGGATTAGAGATCTTGGCTAGGTTGCTTAGAAGATCTTGCTTTTGTATTCGATTAGGATTTGGGTAGCGTAGTCCCAAATCACCATGCTCGGTTTTGGTTGGAAACTAAACTAGTCGGGTCGTGTATGTCCGTTTGGACAATTAATTAATGTATTAAATGTTTTAAGGTTTATTAAACCTTCTATTGTATTAAAGATGTTTATGGGAACACAATTGGGACCTAAAGTATTATTTAACGCGTATTAAAAGGAAAAAATTTTATGGACCGGTTTTAATACGGGTTGGGCTGTTTCAATACTCATGATCCTTATTGATCATAATGAAATCATTGGATATGATTACATTGTGAAAGTACATATATCATTTTCTCAAAGACTGTTTGTGGCCATAGATTAAATCAAAAAATCTACAAACCATATGTTTGTGGCCATTGTTTAAAAAATCTATACATTGATTTCTTGCTACAGTTCTTCAATGAGAAGTTAAGACTATTAACAATGATATAATGTAATTCACGGTCTATTGTTTGTCATTATGGCTAGAATCAACCTAACTTGGTGAAATTATAACAAGATACGAGGTTCTTACAAAGTAAACTTTTCTTGTTGGTTATAACCTTATGCTACATGTTGACCTTTGTAACTTCAGGATACCCACTCCAATTATTTTTCCATTATTCTTTTTTATCGTTTCGAATAGGGTTTATACTGACAACTTTTTTGACGTAACTGAGATTTATTTGAAACTAATTCTTGGTATCTCATAAGCTCCCACTCAATTCAGAATTATTCTCATTCGCAATAGTTTGAGGAATCGTGCATAGATAAATAAATTATCTTGTACATAGATAAACAAATCTTCTAACATCATTCCTCAAATTTCTCCCACTCGAATGAGATAATTATATGAGATAAACAAATTTCTCCCACTCAAATAAAGACGAAACTTTATTTGTATCTAGAGATTTTGAAAATTCATCTCCAAGAACGTTATATTCCAAGTTTTAAAATGAGTTAGACTCCCACTGACGTCTTCACGTATGAACATATAACCTCTTGATTGTTAACGTACTTGGTGAAAACAAATTTCCATCTCTTGGACCTATTTTCCAAATTTTATTTGATAAATTTAATATGTACGTTTCACAACCTAAATGTCCTATGACATTGTAATTTTGGTCATAATCATTTCATAACGTACATGGTGTGGAAGTTACTAATTTTCAAGGACATTCAATTAGGTATGAATGTGGGATTTCACATTACCCCATCATCGCCTTAACCAATTCGAGGATCGTTTATTCCAACTTTCCAAAACATCGTTTTGTTATAGAGTTATTGGAGTAAATAAATGACGTTTGAATACCTTTAGCATCACACAATGCTATGAACTAATCACAAGATATTCACATCCTCAATTGGACCTTTATACGGAGTATATGTCTTTAATAATTTTTCGCGTGAGTTAATTCTCAACAAAATTTACATAATTTTGAAATTTAATCCAACGCTTTGAATTTTCGAGAAATCAACTAACACGAGGAAATTATTAACAATATGTCCTTTCTCTTTCTCTAACGTTCATAAGACCACATAATTCAAATGAGTCATGTACAATGGAATAAACAATTTAGTTTACTTTCTACATGATTTTTCGTAGCTTTTTCCTTGGCGATGCTTACAAGTGCACATTTTTACTTTATTACTATCTAGCCAGTAAAACATGGTAGACTAAGATAGAAGTATTGTTAGTCAATATGACTAAACTAGTATGCCGTACTTACTTCATTCAAGCATATTGAAGTTATAAGTGAGGAAATTTCATTTAGTTATCACTTAGATAACGATAAAATCGTTTACAATAAAACTAATATTAAATGAGCTTGTTCTTAAGTAGAACTTAATCGCATTTCGTGAAATCAATAATGAAAACCAAAATCACATAGATATTTGTTTTGATGAACAATCATGTAAGGATCTAAATTCGATCATCATCCAAGACTAACTTGTATGAATCGTTCTTTACAACTCCATCAAAAGAGTTATTTTTCCACATATATCCACTTAACTTAAAAAGTGAAATTCATCAAAACTCTACAAAGATTTCGTTATTCTTTAATAAATGGTTTTCCATGTTCAAACATACTATCCACAGAGGACAGGATGCAAACACAAAGTTTACCAACCATGGTAACCATATACAATTCAAAACGAAACTTGATGTTTTCATTATAAGTAAGATGCAACGTCATATGCTCCAAACTTTGAGGTAAGAAAATAATGAAATCTTGAACCAATGTTCATGCGTAAGACTTTAATCATCGTATATCAACCGATGTTGATAATATATATTTAATCATTAAAGTCAAAACATTACTCAACAACATGATGTGAGTGACAATTTAATTTGTGTAAAGTATCGCACACTTCACACTCCCACTTAATTAGGGATTTATTTTCTTTCTCATATACATTTCTTAAATACGATAAGAGCATCTTGAGCATCTTGCTCTTCCAAACGCATTGGGCATTCATGCTTCTCAATTTTCAAAAATCGTTTATATTTAACTTAAAATCATCGTTAAGTCAAACAACGTTGTTAGATGTGAAAGCCATGATAGAACACAAAGTTCAAATGAGACAGTTTTAAACTAAACCAACGTTCAATACATTAGACAATTATGCAATACTAATTAATATTCATCCATATATACAAAACACTTTGTCAATAATAAAATTATGCTAAATAATAGTTCACGGTAGGGCGTGAAGAAAATGTTCACTATGTTCCCAATTATCGTCCACAAAGCCTACCATGAAACTACAATTAACATAATCAATCATGCAAAGTTATCTAATTATAGCACATATGCTAATTTCATAAAGATTCTAATTTCACTAAGAAATTACTTTTAAACGTAAAAAAAAAGTTTAATTACACTTAGTAATGATTCGTGTGTACAATATTTTACTAAAAAATATAAAATAAATTTGATTCTTGTATAAATTTTCTTTCTTTCCCTCAATAATTTCTATAACAAATATATAATTACAAAAGAATTATATTAAATCGGATACATAACCTCACTTCATGTTAAAACAAAATTAACATGAATCGATTTGATAAATAAACAAACCAAAACGTCGAAATATATATTTACACAAAAAATGGTTAATATATCCAGTATTTCACATAGAAATACCTACTCCTTTCGATAAAAGATATAACATTTACTTTCAAACGAAATGAAAGTTTACAATAATTATTGCTAAAATAATTAATTGTTATGATCACAATTTCATTACGAAAGTATAATTAAAAGAAAGAAAATTATAACCATTACAAAAATGATTAACTAAATTTTGTCCTCAATACAAAACTTCTTAAAATTCAATAACATATATGTAAAGGAAATCAATATTTATTAACAATTATCACAAAGATAATTTAATGGACCAAACATAAATCCTTGAACTACATCTAGTTCATTTTATAATTCACCACAAATACACATTAATTATAACAAATATAATTGTAACAGTTTATATTTCAGAACACGATAGCTACGAAACTACATTGATGATGTATTTATTTAAATTTATTAAATGAATTAAATTCAATGCAACTAATACATTGATGGCGTATTTTATTATATAATAATGAACAAATTTCATTGAAACCGGTACAAAACATGAAATGTAGTTCATGCTAACCAACATATTTTTCATCATTTTCTATTTTCTCGTGCATAACTCATATGCTAAATTGTCAATCACATACATTAAAACCATAGTAAAAAAATTGAGCAACTCAAATTTGCACATTCTATCATCAAAAATTTATTAGAGAAACAATTATTTTCCATTAAAGAACTCTTATTGATGATCATGTATGTACAAAACCAAATGTACTATAACTACATACACGTATTGTTTTAATAAACATAAACAAATGAATATATATAATTCAATTATATTCACACTTTATGTCTACTCTAGATGATTCCAGATTAATAAAGATTTTAACACCTTTTTATTTTATTTTATTCAAATCACAATAGTGTCATCATTCATGTCATTAAACTTTATTTGCTAAAAATCGAAAATAGTGATTTGAATGTTGTTCATATATACTGTGTGTACCATGTGCATATATATTCACTATACATGATGTTAATCTCTAGTACTCTTATATTTAACATTACCAAATAAATATTAAATATTTAGATAGAAATAGCAACATAAAATTTGGTTATTTAATAATAAAAAAATATAAGTTATCCCTGACATGTATTAGTTAAACAATCCTATCAATGCATATCAACAGGCTCAAAATAATTCCGTTTCACATTCCAATTAGTACATCAACATTATTGTTGCTTTATATAAAATAATTGTTCATGTTAACAAAACAAAGGATTCATTTTTCTATTTGCTGATCATCTTGAATTTACTGTTTTAAGCATAAACAGAATAAATAAGTTTTAAATTCAGGAAACATCAACTAACGATTAGAAATAAATCAATCAACCGGGAAATAAACTTCAAGCTCGGATACCAATGTTGTATTTAGATAGTTTCTAGACATACCAGAAATTATACGGCTGAAGCAAAAATTCGAGACATACCCGAAAGCTAGTAGCGGAAGCGGAAAGGATTGGGGTTTAGATCACCGGTCGGAGAAAACAATCACAAACGGAAAACTTTCGAGGTTTCACGGCCTAAGTTCCTTTAACGGTTTGCAATGTTCCACTTGAACAAATATACTCACAAACTCTTAATTTAATTATGTATGTTTTTCTCTGAATCAATTGTGTGTTGAGTAAAACTGAGATGGAAGTACTTATAGAATAGGAGTCAACTACTCTCAACCACTCCCAACCACTCTCAACCACTTTAAACCACTCTATATAATTAGTGTAACTTTTATGGGTTGGTTGTTGATTAGACAGTGCAAAACTTTCAGAAAGTTTGGTTGCAAAGTTTAGTAGTAGTTTAGTTGATGAGTGACCCTCAAAAGGTTTGTGGGTGTAAGTAACAATTAATTTCCAACAAAAATGATCTAAGACAATTTATATTCACAGATTCACCGTGATGTTTACATCAAAAGAATTAATATAATTTATGAATAAATATTACGTTAGAGTGAATCTAATGGTTGGAGTTGTTTGCATGGATATACATGCACGCGGTAATAAGCAAAATATTTCACATAATACTTGATCGCTCTTGAATAGGTATATGTTTATTATAAATAAAACTTACCTAATATAGTAACTTCTTGTATATCCTTCAATATACAAATCGAGAAAGATTGAAGAACGGGACAAATGAAAATGAGGGCAGGAAGATGGTTTATATCAAGGTTGCAAAAGACGTGAGACGGGGTCGAGACGGTCGGGTCCTAAAAAGGTCGAGACGTTCGAGACGGGGTCGAGACGGGGGTCGAGACGGACGTTGACCAAAGTTGACTTTTAAATATATAAGTATAAAAATGCATATATGTATACATATTTTAAAGCTAAAAAATTTAATTAATTAATTTGTACCCATAATTGCTATCATCGTTAATTTAATACAACAAATTCAAACTAAAACACGATATATTTTACCGATTTTCTGGCTTTTTTGAATTTTGACCGACTTTGACCCAATTTTTTTCAACTTTGACCCGAATTTTGTGCGTTGACTGTAATATTAGACGGTTTTCTTCGAGACGGGACGGATTAGTCACCAAACCGTCGAGACGGGCGTCGAGACGGCTCGAGACGGGGTGTTTTGCAACAGTGGTTTATATACAAAAAGGTGGCAATTGGCAAATAATTTTCGTGGTAGCGGATGCAGCAGTGGCGGCGGATCCAGAATTTTTTTTTTCACCGGGGGCGAAATTTTTTTCAAAACCATAGCAATTTTTTTGAGTAAAATATTGAGGTTTTGGGACAAAAAATTAAAGTTTTTAGGCAAAATTTGAAGATTTTTGGGTAAAATTTGAAGGTTTTGGGGCAAAATTTGAAGAATTTTGGACAAAATTTGAAGGTTTTGGGGCAAAAAAAAAAAAAAAACCACCGGGGGCAAAGTCGAAAAATCCAAAATTTTTACACTAAAATTTCGAAATCCACCGGGGGCGGATCCCCCCTCTCACACTCTAAATCCGCCAGTGGGATGCAGAGGCGAAGCCATGATTGAGAGATGAGGGTGGCTTACTCAATAAACACATATTATATATATAATTTTTAAACTAATTTTAAAGTGACAATGGACTCCTTGTAAATTATATGAGTCTTGAACAAATGGGCTAACTAATTTACAATTTTTTGGACATAATAATACATCTAAGACTTGATTATTGAGGGAGGCTTATAATTATTTGGGCATAAAATACAATTAAAATTTGAGCTTTATTTGAGTTCAACACATTTTTTGCACCAACTCGTCTATTAAGTTCACAAATCCCAACTATTATTGTTGTAAGAGCAAACTACAAATGTGTGTGGGTCTTTAAAAATTTACATAAAAACAGCTCTAAAGGGTTAAAAAGTAAATTTTGAAATAAATTTAAGTTGTTAGAAAAAAAATAATCAGGATTTTTAAACGTATGTTTCGTTTAATAAAAAGGTAGAAGGTTTTTCCTGTTCGGGCTACTCGGGAGGGCGAGTAATCCGACCTCATACTCTGATGTACGCAGCCCAGCAGGATTACTCTCTGGCTGTTTTCAACCCATCCCTGACCACCATTAAATATTAGCCCTAGACAGAATTCGAACCTAAGACCTCTTGCAAGAAACTCAGGACCCCAACCACTGAGCTATTTAGTGACCGTTTCGTTTAATATTACCCCTAAATAACAAAATTACTAAACAAGTCAACAACTAATAAAGGGTTTAAATATAAATATTAAAATATGAGGGACCGGTATTGATATCCACAACTTATTGAAGGTTGGTCATGCATCTTAAAGCAAAAACAAAACGGCGGTCACCAGAAAAATCAAAGAAAACTATTTAGTAAAATAAAAATAAAAAATCCGTTGATCAAATTCATATCTTTCCGGAGCTCCGATTAGATTCCGGCGATTTGTCTATCGTTACCCTGTTTGATGGATAAATGCAAGGGTTTGGAATCTATACAAACATCTGTACAAAAAATGAATATAAATTCCAATTCCAATCCCAAAAACCCTAGCAAATTTGCCACGTGTTACAATCCTTCACCACAATCATCCTGTAAGTTTCTATTATGATCATTTATCGTACCTTTTCATCATCGTGTATACACTGATAAACAAGCTGTTGTAGTCTGTATGAATTTATATTAGCTTTATGATATTTAGATGTTATGAATTGTTGATAGTATAGTTAATGATACATCTGTGATATTCGAATTTTCAGCTTTGTTGTAAATTGTTTTGTGGTGTTGCAGGTTTAGCTTTAGGGAAGAAAAAGCCTCCTGCTTTGGTAAGCTTGTGTCTTGGAATTATAGGCAAACATCTTGAGGATATTATTGAGGATTTAGAGATTTTAGCTAGTTTTCCACCAGATATTAAGGTAAAGTATCTTATTATTTGTGTAATGATTGAAAAGCTCGAGTTCGTATTAAAACGAGAATGACTACTTTGCATTGTAGTGATTGGTACCAAATTAGGTATTTGTTACCTAGGTTTTTATTGTGTGGTTTAGTCTGAAATTTTCAAATGAATGGTCGACTTATCAGATGGCCATGACAGCCATTGCAAGAAGAAGAAAGTTGCTTAATGATGATGTGATCGTTGCATTGGCAGAGAGCTCATGGGAAGTTATCGATTTGTCGGAATCAGAAGTGTCTGATATTGGCCTGTTGAAGGTGATAGAGATTTGCAGTCATCTTAGAGTGATTGACATAAGGTTAAATAACATTATCACTGCGGATTGATGCCACTCTATAATCTGATAAATTACCATTTCCTTATCATTTTTAGATTCATACAAATTGTTTCATGCAGTCGTTGTAGCAAGATCACGTCATTTGGCGTTTCAGAACTTGTGAAACATTGTCAGTGTCTTGAGATATTGAGATGGGGGTAAGTTTTTTATATACATCCTTTTCATATTATATTATTTACAATTTTATATGTACATAATATGAACAGCCCGATGTATTGGGTTTGCTATACCTCATAATAGGCTATGAACGCAGTTAATATTGCAGAGGTTGCCCAAAGAGTGAACACACTGCCCGGAGGTCTTTAAGCGTCCTAAAACCAACATTAAACGACGTTGAAGGGGATTCGTGGGAGGAACTTGACACCACAGAGATCGTACATGGAGCACAATCATTACGTTGGCTTGTATGGGTATGCATCTGCTCACAGACCTTTGGAGGTGGCGATTTCAGCTTATTACCTTCTAAACGGGTTGACTTGGGCTAGGTTATATGACTGTCACTAACGAGTCAACAGGGTGAAGTCAAAAAACTGAAAGTACACAAAGTCACATGAGTAGAAAGGTTGAAAGTTATCCAAAGTGTATCTAATAATTAGTTCAATATAGTAATAATGTAGATTACACAATAATCATTTAATAAGTTCCAATAGTTACTTAAAAAAGAGTTTGGTTAGCCCATCCACTAAACACTAAAAGAGTAAGAGTTATCCGTTTTGACCCGTTAGCCAACCTGTCCGCCCAATTTACATCTATGTATAATGTTTCTTTTCATGTTGTGTGAACTCCGAGGATTGGTTACTTGCGGATTTTTCCGTTTTATGGCTGTATGGTCCAAGTTACTTACATAAATCCTTGCTGCTCATTTTGCAGCCAAAAGTTGATGAAGATTCATTGGAGATTCTATCGATGGAATGCCCGCGTATTATAGTAAATCCCAAACCATCACTCTTTGGCCACAAAGGGATTGATATACCTAGGCATGCATTACCTGGTGTATCGTTGGATGACTTTATTGTGGAAGACATTGACCCAAAAACTTGGGCGGTTCCTGGATCTAAGCTTATGAAAACTACAACTGCAGTGAGCTCAATCGAGTTGCCAATTGCTGAGAGATTTAGACTTGCGTTTGTTGAGCGAGATGCTAGATTGGCACCCAAACGAGCCAAAAATGCCAGGCAACGGCAACGACGCGCAGAGCGAGAGTGGGTGACAACAGATACTAGTGCAAAGTCATTTGTGATTGCAGCACAGATGAGCAAAAAGTTACACA
Organism: Rutidosis leptorrhynchoides; assembly: GCF_046630445.1. Taxonomy (NCBI): domain Eukaryota; kingdom Viridiplantae; phylum Streptophyta; class Magnoliopsida; order Asterales; family Asteraceae; genus Rutidosis; species Rutidosis leptorrhynchoides. The sequence continues at coordinate 673,266,186 of NC_092333.1, read as the reverse complement.
GATAGTTGGCACTGACAATAAAAGGTTCCAAAAGCTTTATAGAATTTTGTCTGTATCTCTTATGTGTTATGGTAATGTAGCACTCTATACATGTTGTATTGTATTTGGTTAAAACATGAACACGATGTCCTCAATTATGAAGTTTGAGGGTCAAATTTTATGAAGTTACAGTGCAACTATTTCTTAAGACTCTTTAGCTATATTGTATCCAGTGCATGTCCAAAGAAGAAAAGATTTAAATAGCCCTTAAAAGTTTGGAAAGTATTTCAGACCGCTAGCAATTTGCAGGTTAGACGTATAACTACATTGATATTGGTTATTGATAGTCATATAACTTTCTGAAAGCTTGGATGGTGACCTTCACAAACATTTCTAAACTTGACTGTGCATGATATTATCAGACACATATATGTGTAACGATATACATTTAACTTCATCGTTGTAGGTTAGATTGATATCCTTTTACTGAACTCCGATATTGGATATCCCAACTCGATTAGAAATTTTGAGTAATAAGATTTTATCGCAACTCATAATGAAGATGCTAGTTTTTTTGGAAGTTAGCCAACAAGCTACTGCATCTTTGAACAATTGCTTTTGTGATATTATTGTATAGAATCAGCTAATTTGGTCATATTTTGCGCATTATGTTACAGAGCATATAGCATATGCTCTCACTGCTTCAGAAACTTTATAACTATACTCATTCCGGAATTTTGTTGTAAAAGATTCATGTTTGACTTGACTTGTGACATATGTTGGAATGTTCCGGGACCATGTTTGCGTTTAAAGGCTGCCGTGGACTGAAATTTGGAGCACAACGATGGTAAATTCCAACTAAACTTCTTTTTCCTCTATATTTGGTTTGTAATCGTGAAACTTGATATAAATTAACCGGAAATAACTCATTGCTTATGAAGTCATTGTCTTCTTAGGCTTCTTGAAAGAGTGTTGCAGTGGATCATTGGACAGAAAATAGCTTTGTGAAAGACTTCAGTTTTAACAAAAGGTACTTTTGTTCAATTTTATTATATGAACCCATCTTAAAACCAGGATTAATTTAGAAGTTAGAACCTAAACAAACTACTATTAGTATCTGCATGTCAGTATCATTGATTCATAAGCCTGCTTCCTTTATTATTATAGGTTGTCAGAAATAATGGTGTTTAAGTGTGGATCATAGTAAAGCTAGAATATTAAAAAAAACACATGCATTAACAAGTGGTATATTAATATTTTGAATAGACTAATGACACTTACTTGAAACATACAATTCTATGTAACCAAAAGAAGAAAATTTTAATAAATATTCACACGTACGGATCTTAGGAAAATTCTTGAATGCATACTAAAATTTTGTTCGAGCTGTACCTTTTAGAAGCAAAACAAGAGATCAATCTGACTTTTGTTGCAGATAAACCCTAGCAAAAACGTATAAATAACATTATTTTGCCACAAGTAATTTGGGACAAAAATTTGCCAAGTAGAAATTTTTATTTTCCCTTTTCACATATGCATCCATATGGTTGTCTTGAATTGCTCACTCTTGCATAGTATTGTGTTCTTTTTGGCATTTTTACACTACTGATGATTTTGCAGTAAAACTTCAAAGTGACTTTTTTCTAAGCATGTCTTGTTTAGCCTTCAGACATAGTTATGGTACAGTAACTAGATAAAAAAAAATGTTGTGATAAACAGCACTAACTCAATAGTAAGCTACTTTAGTACTTCAAACAAATAGTTGAGTGCCCTTTTGATTTTTATTTTTACCTATTATTGGTGTTAAGGGACCCTTTCATATGAGATCATAATTTGATTAATCTTAATATATGTGTAACCAAATACATTTAACTTCATTGGTGTAGGTTCGACTGATATCCTTTTACTGAACTCCGATATCGGATACCCCAAATCCATTAGAAATTTGTAGTAATAAGATTTATCGCAACTCATACTAAAAATGCTAGTTTTTGGATGTCAGCCAACAGCTACTGCATCTTTGAACAATTACTTTTGTGATATTATTATATAGAATCAACTAATGTGGTCATATTTAGCGCACTATGTTACAGAGCATATAGCATATGCTGTCACTGCTTCAGGAATTTTATAATTATACTCATTCCGGAATTTTGTTGTAAAAGATTCATGTTTGACTTGACTTATGACATATATTGATAGTTCGGGGACCCACTTTGCTTTTGAAATTTGGAGCACAACGACGCTAAGTCCCAACTTGACTTCCTTTTCCCCTGTTTTTGGATTGTAATCGTGAAAATTGTTTTAAATTAACCAGCACTAACTCATTGGTTTTGAAGTATTTGTCTTTGTAGGCTTCTTGAAAAAGTGTTGCAGTGGATCATTGGACAGAAAATAGCTTTGTGTAAGACTTCAGTTTTAACAAAAGGTACTCTTTTTTCAATTGTATTATATGAACCCAATCTTAAAACCAGGATAAATTTAGAAGTTAGAACCTAAACAAACTACTATTAGTATCTGCAAGTCAGTATCTTTGATTCATAAGCCTGCTTTCTTTATTATTATAGGTTGTCCTAAATAATGATGTTTAGGTGTGGATCATAGTAAAACCAGAATATTAGAAAAAACTACACATGCTTTGGACTTATATGGAACAAGTGGTATATTAATATAATAAAATGACTATTGACACTTACCTAAAACATCCAATTTTATGTAACCAAAAGAAGAAATAGTTTGATAAAATATTCACACGTACGAATCTTCGTATGTTTCATGAATGCATACTAAAATTTGGTTCAAGCTGTACCTTTTAGAAGCAAAATAAGAGGGAATGAATTATGGAACATCAACCTGACTTTTTGTTGCAGATTAACTTTAGTTCCTTGTAAAAACGCATAAAGAACCATATTTTGCGACACGAGCAATTTGGGACAAAAATTTGCCAAGTAGAAATTTTTGTTTATCTTTTTAACATATACATCCTTATGGTTTGAATTGCTCACTCTTGCAAAGTATTGTGTTCTTTTTTTTTTATAACACTACTGGTGATTTTGCAGTAAAACTCCATAATGACTTTTTCACTAGACATAATTATGGTACAGTAACTAAAAAAATGTTGTGATAAACAACTCCTAGCTCATTAATAAGCTACTTTAGTATTTTAAACAAATAGCTGACTGCCCTTTTGAATTTTTTTCACAGAATATAGTTGTTAAGGGACCCTTTCATGTGACATCATAATTTGAATAATCTTAATACATGTTTTAGTGGTTAACTTCTTTAAGGTTTGGGTCCTACCACACCAACTGTATTTACGAGCATAACTGCGTTAGAGTCCAAAACACCTCGTTTTGTTTCTTTACTTATATTATCACTCCCCTTTTTTAAAAGTTATCTCGAACGGTTGAAATTTGTTTAAAAAACGGCATAAAGCTTATTGGTTATCAAGATAATTTTTCTGTATTCGTCTGTCCAAATACATCGAATGACGGCGGCAATGCATATAACAAATTTTAAAAAAATGATTGATATTGAAAAGAAACTGTGTCACTAGTTTTCTGGCTTATAATAGTGAATAATGAGTGCAGTCCTTTAACCAAATTGGAAGTCCAAAAAGGTTGATTGATGTACTTAATAGTAATTTGATAGTTACACTTACGTTTACTTGTACTTTAATCAAATCATTAGTGAAAGAGCGTCTTAAAAACGACATTTTTCTCTCTCTCTTTTTTTTTTTTCCCTTCAACATTATTAAAATTAAATTACGAAATGAAATTAGTATGTAACCTATGGGTTGAAACTATGTTGAATGGTTCAAATAATGGAGCATACAACATAATTTGTCTACAACCGTTGGTGCTATTTTCACTATCTTTTTAGAAGTTTGTGAGCGTTGAATCATAAATGCTACACAAACAATAAATAAGATGCATTGGAGTTATATGGAACAAGTGGAGTATTAAAATACTATCAAAGATATTACCCTTTAACTCCAATAATTGATTACCCAATCGTTGTAAAGAATTATGAAGGGGTATTCAAACTTTTATTTAAACTTGTACTCTTTATTATATTTTACTAACATAGTTTGAACCAGGCGTCTGACGAGAGGCGAAAATGAAATTTAACATCATTTCTTTTTGAAGATATAAAATCTGAAACTCTAACCTTGTACTCCGTAATATTTAGTTTTTTACTTAAAATTTTGCCTTGCTTTTCTCTACGGTTTTTTAGGATTTATTTTATGAAACTTTATTTGATCATCAACAAGTAGTGTTTATTAAAGTTGGGTCATTTCATTTGAAATAGTACAAAGAACATGGGCACCTGTGGTTTGTGAACAATAGATCAAGACGTCAGAGATAGCTCAGTTTCTTCCTTTTTTTAATTTAGCCTATAAAGTACACATTTTTAGAACACCACTACTACAACTGAGAGTCTGAAACCCTTTCTTCCATAACTTCAAAGCTTGAATTTTGAATGTAGATAAAGGGCAAAAAGATCATTAATTTCAGCTATACTTTTGGAAATCTATCTGAATATATAGCTTTTAAAGCTCTTTTGTCCCATAAAGGTGAATCTTTAGCTATTCTACCTCCACAGTTTGTTATCCTTGAAAAATATTCTTTTGTTGAAATTTGCTAAACATATTCTATGTGTTTTGAAATATGAAGGTTCTATTGAAGAAAAATGGAAGATGAGTATGGTATGTACAGGAAAGGAAGTAGTGGGTGGTCATACATGATTGGTAATGAAGAATATCAAGAAACTGATGTATGGTCTGTTTATAATGGAAGAACAGATTTTGACTCAAAACCTGTGAAGTCAAAAGGATCATCTTCTACTTTAAGTTCAAAAAGTTTTTCTTATTCAAGTACAGCAAGAATGATTCCTAGGCCTAATTGTAACAATCCTGACATGGAATCTCAGGTTCCTCAAAGACAATCAGCACCAATGAACATTCCTGATTGGTCAAAGATTTATGGAAAGTCAAAGAGATCATCACAGAATTCTGCATTTCTTGATTATGGTAATGATGATGATGATGATGCTTATGGTGATCATAATGGGAAAGAAAGTTGGGACAGTGATGATGATGATGATGATCATGGTGATGGGAACATGATGCCTCCCCATGAATGGATTGCACAAAAGCTTGCAAGAAGTCAAATTTCTTCATTTTCTGTATGTGAAGGTGCTGGAAGAACACTTAAAGGCAGAGATCTGAGTAGGGTAAGAAATACTGTCTTGACCAAAACTGGATTTCTTGAATAATATTCTGTGTTCTACATACATTATCTTCATCATAATTTCCATAAAAAAAAATAAAAAAAAAAAAATTAAAGAGAAGGCATTATCATGATGATGTAACATCATCAGTATGATTGATAAATGTGATAATTATAATGGGTCCCATACATCTCTATAGCGGTATTGTATGTGCATAAACTATTGCTTCTTTGTTTCTTTCCTTTCTTTAGGTTGTGTAATGTAATGTAATTATATGGATATTTAATTTAAGACACTGGAATTGTTAATCATGGACATAGTATTCCTTGTGTTTGTCTTTATGATGCAAATATTGTAGTACAACAAATAATGCATAAAGTACAATTGCCGTGTCACGTCTTGAAAAAGGGAAAGATGATGGTATGTGGGATCTACTATGCAAAGAGGGATATTATTGTAAATTATGATATCATCACCAATTGGTGGTTGTCATGTATATGCATTACTTGTCACCATCAATTTGGTTTTCAAAACTTTTAGTGAGTGCTATGAATCAGCCATAGTTATTGCATTAAGTTATTGAAATTTGTGGTTCATAAAGAGGAAATGTGATACATCAAGATTAGTATTGTTTTTATAGTTTTTCATGATTTGATATGTTAACTGCTAATTATGAAAGTATGAAAGGGGTATATTTTTTCTTTTATGTATCTAGACAATATGTCAAAATCTGTGGCACGTGAAGGCAGCATGAACGGTTCATTTTTTGTGTGGTTTGATTTTGTTTTTTTCCCTACTAAATGCCATTGTTGTTACATTTGTTTTTTACTTTATATGCCCCATGTGAATATTCTAAACCTTAGTAATTACAGTACACGTGAATCATACCACACCAGTCAGTGAAGCAAAAGTTATTTTGTTTTGGTTTCTCAAGTTTTATACATTGAACCTCTTTCGTTTATTCATCGTCATGAATATTATATTATACTCGCACAAGTTGGGTTGGCGAATGGTTTGACATATTCCTTTAAATCTCGCGTGGGCAAGAATCTCAATTACAGTATAGTTGTGGTATGGTTTCTAAATCGATTTTTAAAAATCGGAAAGGAAAATCCGTGGTTGGTTAGTTAGGTCCTTGTTCGATGGGTTGTCTAGTTTGTTTTGTTGTACGTGTGGGTTTTATAGTTTGTATAGTGTGTTTGTTGTTTTATGTTGTTAGGCAGTGCTTGGATTTAGTTAGCATATGTCCTGTCTTGTTTTCGGTGAGGATTAGTTTACTGCCCTCGAGTTTTGCTGTACTTGTTGTTTGTTCCCCGTTTATCTTTTTTTCGGGAAAAAAAAAAAAAAAAAAAAACAAGTTGGTAGGGTGCAGGGCCGTATCAACAATTTAAAGGCCTTAAACGAAAATAAAAATGAGCCCACATATACGTTAAAACTTTGTACTACGCATAAAACATAATACTCCAATTTATCTATTTATTTACTTAAATTATATTTAACTATTAAAAACAAGGTATTTTAACTTTAATTGACAATTTTTTATTTAATTTAATTAAATATTTACATACTTAAAATTTTGAGCCCTTATAAATTTTTAGATCCTAGACGATTGCCTATCTTACTTATGTTCGAAGATAACTCTGGTAGGGTGATGTTGTCTTTAAGTATGAAGGGAAATTAAGTAATGCTAATGTCTCGTCTTGTCAATAAAGGTGCATTTTAGTTAAAATGTTTAATTTAATTTTAACTAGGTCCAAGCTCTAAAATTTGTTACTATCTTTTTTTATTAGGAAAAAAATCAATAATTTCTTTTTTTATCTATTAAAGTCTATTTTGATTGATTGAAATATGAAATAGACATTTATAATATAATAAAATATTAATTTAAATATATTTATATTTATAATGGGATCGAGGTAGTACTTTTAAAAAATTCATTTCAATATTTTTATGCCATTCAAACAAAAAGATCATGATCTTTATGGATTTTCCAAACAAAAATCAATCCTTTAATCAAGAGAAATTTTTATAGGCAAACACCGTCAAATTATTCTAATGTTTAACGTTCAATATCTTTTTATTTTTACCTTTAATTTAAAAACTAACATGTATAAAGAACTTTAACCTTACCCGAGGTTTTACATTCTATAGGGAGTCAATGTGTTCGTTCATAGGAGGTTTCTTCGCTTCTCAAAAAAAAAAAAAAAAAAAAAAAAAAAACATTAACCTTAGAAATAAGTAAATAACTATCATATATTAGATAAATTTTATGTGTTTAATGGGTAGGAGAGTATTTACCGAATGAGTTAACACTGGATACTGAATCATTCAGTATCACATATCATTTAGAGGTAAAAAGTAAACGCATCGAATGTTGAATGATTTAACATTCAACGTTGTACCATTCGATTAAGAGATAATTAAAGCACCCCAAAGTCACTTTTTCAAACTGCAAGGAATCGGTTGAGCTTAAGGTTTTTTGTTTTAGTCTTTGTTTGTCACGTCTTGTTCAATATTGAAATTTGGGATATGATTCGGATATTGGGGTCTGATTCGGTTGAGCTTATGGTTTGTTGTTTGTTATGTAGGTTTGTTGTTTTAGTCTTTGTTTGTCACGTCTTGTTCACTGTCGATGTTTGTTTGTGGTGGTGTTTTTTGTTGGTATAGTTCATTTTTCCGTTGAGGATCATTTGGCTTCTAGATTAACCTCGTTGCTTAGTTTATTTGTTGTGGTAGGTTTTTGTTTTACTTTTCAGGTGCGGAGCGATTCCGGTTTGTTTTGTTCCATGTAATTGCGGGGCTCTTTCACTTTTTGTGAAAGATCAAATTCAATATAAGTTTATTGTTTTGTGTCGAAAAAAAAAAATCTTGTAAAGGTCATTGATGGTAATCCAAAACAAAAGAGGTGTTCAATGAATGTATAGAATTAAATAACGTGGTGCATTTTATAGCTTGAATATTTGATATCTCACTTAGACCTTATTAATTGAGGCAACGACAAACGTCAATTTATTGACGACTTGACTGACGCTAAGAGCCTAAATCAAATTTGAGACATGATTTAATACAAATGAAAATTTGATTCTACCATTTTCATGGCGTCTCAATTTTATTTTTAATTTATATTGTTATTATTTAATTTATTTTATTTTTGTATTTAGTGGCCGAAGGTCCTCTTGGAATCAATCTTTTTATCCGTCGAACAGAGAGAGAAGACTTTCTGTACTCTTGGAGTTTGTCACTCTGTGTATAGAAATAACTTCTCTTTATTTTAAGATAAATGAAAGATTGTCTACATCTCACATTCCATACCATACGCATGTGGAATTGAGTTTTGTTGTTGTTGTATCTTATATCCCACATAGATTTGACCATAATCTAATTTTTGTTTTAGATTAGGATTGTTAATGATTATATATAATGGATCCAATAATTGAACTTATAATCCAAATTTTAAATCCTTTTTCTAATATATGCATCAAGTGCAATTAGTAATAGCAATTGATATTCGATACAACGTATGTTCACCTAAAAAAAAAAAAAAAAAAATCCTTTTTCTAGGGATCGTTTGTTTATATATTTATGATTCCTTGGCCGTTTAATAAAAAAAAAAAAAAAAACGTATGTTCACCTGATTTGTTACATTTGTGAGAGGTAAATTGGAGACCTTAGTTGGTGCACGTCATATAGTTAAATTGAGCTAACCGGGCAGTAAAACAACATTAGCAACAACCGGATTCAAAACCACACTACGTATTCCATAGGTAGAATGTTCTCATCAATCAGACTACACTCTGGGGCAAATATATAGCTTGTAACATTCTCATCTATTGTTGCAACCATAGTGTAATGTTCATCCCAGTAAATAATCTAGTGGATAGGTACCGACATCGCTTTGAGACTCCTGTCAGTGGTTCCTAAGTCATTAGCGAATCTACATACAAGTGTGTGGGGTCCTATGACCTCACTACTTTGAAAATTTTGAGTACAATATATTTTTCAAATTATATAGGACACTATTAAATTAAATTATATGACTCTATATTTATAATTTATGTTTTTTTTAAAGGTAAACTATCACAAAAGTACCTATCAAATGTAATTAGCCATGAAATATCTTTTAGGATCCGTAAGATTTTCATCTTGGCTTCGCCAATGCTCTAACCGCCGTTAAAAAAAAAGTTGCAACCATCTAGTAGTTTTTTTTGTGTGGCTAAAATAACGATTACTCTTACAATTCGAAATCCTTCATTCATAAATGAAGGAATCTTTGAACCCATACAATTATAACGCACTAATGGCTCGCAAAAAGTAAACTTGCTAGACTTCAACCGAAGACTAAACCTAGTTAACTCTAACCGAGTCACTACGGATGAAAAAAAAAATCACCGGAATCACACAAGAATGAAATCAAAAAAAAAAAAAAAAAAAAAAAAACGAAAAAAAAACAACTAAACATGAAAGAAGCTACAAGAAAGCAAGCTAAACGGCTACGAAAGAACAACGAAAGTCGCCAAAAACACCAACTCAACCGGCTTTAGGTCCGCCCTTCAGATTTATTTCGTCCGGGTGACTCGTCATCCCATCAATTTTATCTATGCGAACCCCTTTACTATTCCGATTAGGAAATGAATAGGTCAAAACGTTTGATGATTTGTCGTTAATAAGATTACCCGAAGGTTGGGGAATAATTCACTGGTCCGCCAAACCTTATAAGAATCCTTTTTGAATAGGACCCGAAGAGCCCGTCACTAGGTCATCATGCACCGAAGAAACAAACTTGTACGCCTTCACTTTCTTGCCCTTCTTAGTCTTTGAAATAGGTGGTATAGTGGTATAATATTTAATACCACTAACTTGCGGGCATAGCTCAACGGTTCTCCTCATGTACTTTGTGTCATGGGATAGGGAGAGGTCATGTGTTCGATCCTTAGGGATGACATGATTTTCTTTAAACCAATTGAACACCAATAATGGTGGTATATATTGACCCTATAGGGAGGTTTTACCGGATTCGTTCACGGAGCCCTACCCGGAACCACTGCCCGAATGGATGTGTTCCCGGGTACCGTCGATCGGGTTCGGGTTTCCGCCCGACCGTGTGTGTTACGTGCAAATGATGAGGATCATTGAAAGAAATGATCTACTGATGCCAAAAATAATCGCCGTTCAAAAAAAAAAAAAAATTTAATACGACCCTCTTGGACACTTTGAAAGATATATTCAGGTGTTGAGCAATAACCATTGAGTGGTGAATTGGGCTAGAAATAGTAAATAAAGCCCAGAAATCATAAGCCCAAACAATAACTCTTTTACCAACTAGCCCAAACATTCTAAGCCCGTAATTCAAAAAGATGTGGTCCGTGTTTTTTTTCATCCTTGTTTCACCTAAAAAGATCCCGAAAATGAAAATCTCACATATTCTTCTCTTAAACCCAAATTACATTGCATATTACATATATTCTTACTCCGTATAATATAACTCTGCAGTCAGGGCCGTGTCAATGATTTTGAGGGTCATTTTCGAGAAAAAAAAATGAACCTCCTTATAGACACTAAAATTTCAATATATGTAAGAAAATATTACTATTAAAATTATCAATACAAAAAAAGTTCTCAAAACAAGCGTAACAAGTTATTTTATTCACATATAATAAAATTTTTGCTTCAATACTACTCCGTTATTGCATATAAAATATATGCATTCTTATTTTTCAAAATTTTGGGCCCCAATAAAATTTTGGGTCCTGTTCGGTCGCATACTCTGTACATGTACCGAAGACGCCCATGTCTGCAATACATAATCTACAAGAATTTTAATGAATATTTGAAAAAAATATATTAAGGATGTGTTTAGCCGACGAACTTATAAGAGCTTATGAAAGCTTATATGAGCTTAAATTTATGATTTTAATAAGCTACAAGTTACAAACTTTGTTTCACATACAATCAAAAGTAGAGTTATGTAGAAAACGAGTTCTAGAAAAAGAAGCTTACAATACTAGCTTAAAAAAAAAAAAAAAAAAAAAAAAAAAACTTATGATAATCTTAATCTCGAACTCCCAACTCACTCTAGCCATATTTTCCAATTAATTTCATCTATTCCCCCATTTTTATTAAAAACACCATAGGTGGACTCCATAGTTAGTGATGAGCCCTGCATTTGTGTTTGTTACCTCTGTTAAAAGTGAATTGAGGCCTCAAATCTCAAGTTGCTGCCCAAAAATCGCTGGGTTAAGAAAGTTGGTGCTTTCACCGTTGAAGTTAGGTATGTCTCATGAATCGTATCACCTACTTTTCAATACTGGCCTTACGTTGGCCATATCTATTTGCGTGTTTTATTTACTGCTTGTCAATTTGAGCGTCCCATACGTCATCCCTAGGTCATTTTGAAAGAAGAGCACTATTAAATGAAACAAATGAGGTACACCGTTTTCTTGCTAGGATGTAATCAGTCTATGCTTTAATTCGCACTTTGTAAAATTTTAATTAGTCTATGCAATTAAATGACAAGGTAGCTTATGCTATTTCTCAAGGTCTGAAGGTGATTGCTTGCGTTGGAGAGACTCTCGAGTAGCGAGAAGCTGGAACCACCATGGAAGTTGTTGCTGCACGTACAAACCCAGGCCGTTGCCCGTATTTATTTCAAAACTAAAATCTATATAAATACATTCCAATATACTGCTAGTAATATTATGTTTGATGTCCCGCTTAACTGACAATTGTATCTTCGTTAAGTTGGATAACTTCGGAGAGAACTCATTCGGAAATGTTTGGGGAGTTCTCGGTAACTCAAGGAGAACTCGAATGTTGACTTACGTTGACTTTTTAATTAATTACAAGTAATATAAATACATATGTTCTAATTTAAATTCTAATAGACTTTGACCAGTTTGCCGAGCTTTGACCAAGTTGCCGAGTTTCTGAGTTTTTGACCGAGTTGGTGAGTTTCCGAGTTGACTGAGAACTCCCCAAGTTGGCCAAGAAACTCGGGTTGACCGAGAAACTCGACCGTTGACCGAGTTGGGCACCGAGAACTAGTCTGGTGATCTAAACCGAGAACTCGGCCAAGTTGGCCAAGTTTTACAACATTGATCTTTGGTACATTACTTGTTTACCATATTTATCTAGCTTGTATATGCTATTATTGAGTGAATGTTGTTTTGGCTTATGAGCCAGTTTGGGCTATTCGAACCGGAAAGGTGGCATCTCTAGCTCAGGCTCTAGAAGTAAGTGTGTCTTAACTCTTATGTTAGTTTCTACCGATCGTATATTAATATTGTGACGTTAATTAATCAGTAGAACATAAACTGATTCCTTTTGGCAATTGTGATTAATGAATTGAAGATGTTTTTGTGTTTCCATCAGATAAAATTACATTTCCGACCTTCCAATTAACAGGTACACTAAACTAGTTTAAATTTTAATTAAGCAATATATTTTGTACCCTGAAGGAGTTGTGCTGCAGTTGGGTTTCTCCGAAAATGGTTATAACCATTCTTTGCTGCAGTGTCCCCTTTTCAAAACCCTGTTTTACTAATATTCACTCCAACCCAGTTTCTGTAAAGCATGGACTCCAGTAGCACTCCAATCAATCTGATATGTAATAAGTTGTTAGGAATAGAATTCCTAAGAATAATAGATATAGATTTGTGATTGATCAAGAGTTGAGTTTGCTAGGCTTAGTGTTTATGTGCTAAATTGTAAGTGACTTAGTATGAGTATAAATACTAAGTCACACCCTAAGAATGCTTAAGCCTTCCCTCCCTAGCTCACAATTACACACACAAAGTGTGTTTCCCCCAAACTCTCTAACACATTGTTGGAGACTTGAGTTGACTTGTGACATCAACTTGATCATCAAGTTGATTGTTGAAGAAAGCCGTGGATTAATCTTAGTGATTAATTCCATTGGCATTAGGATTCAATTGTACACAATCACAGATTCAATATACAAGTTCAATTGATCACATCTGTTAGTGTGTTCATATCATCTTCATCATCACACTGTTACATTCATCATCAACATCAATCCTACTGTATCGATCTAAATCAAACACCTAAACACGAATCGAAGCTAAACTGACGAATAACACGTGGTATCAGAGCTTAATCAAGCTCTTTGAATCGATCCGAGCTTCAATTCGTGCTTAAATCCTATTTTTAATCAAACTTTGTAATTTTTGTTGTTGTTGGATTTTTCGATATTTTCTTTTAATGTCTCATCACAATAATTCCGCTGCACAATCACATATAATGTCGAATAATTCAACCGAATTACCTTGTAAACCACACTTTGATGCACGACTCAATCACTTAAGTAATAGATGTTCCTGTTACAACCATGTATCTGTTTCTTGTGGTGTTCGCATTTATGAGCAAGTGATACAAGCTACAAAATTGGAATTGCTACTCTTATTGATGGAGCCTGAGTATCCATCATCAGATGATTCAAATCGTCATCATCAATATCGTTGCTCTTGCTACGAACGAGGTGGAAAATCCCTTTGTAGTGTTTCTCAGTTAAAGCTATTTCAACAAATTCAGACACAACTTAAGTCGACTGTTCAACAAAGTTCGGATTCTCAAACCGATAAAGTTGAGAATGCTAAAAGTGTCTAAGAACACTCACTTAAGTCAGCATCTGCCACTGACTTAAAGGTCAATCCGGCTTTAGTCACCTCAATCAAAGGATTGACTGAAGCTCCGAAACCCACAAAACCTACATGGTGTAGTGACCCGAACTTTTCCATGTTTATATATATTAATTGAGATTTATATTTACATGATTAAATGTTTCCAACATGTCAAGCAATCAAACTTGTTAAGACTTGATTAATTGAAATATGTTTCATATAGACAATTGACCACCCAAGTTGACCGGTGATTCACGAACGTTAAAACTTGTAAAAACTATATGATGACATATATATGGATATATATATAGTTAACATGATACTATGATAAGTAAACATATCATTAAGTATATTAACAATGAACTACATATGTAAAAACAAGACTACTAACTTAATGATTTTTAAACGAGACATATATGTAACGATTATCGTTGTAAAGACATTTAATGTATATATATCATATTAAGAGATATTCATACATGATAATATCATGATAATATAATAATTTAAAATCTCATTTGATATTATAAACATTGGGTTAACAACATTTAACAAGATCGTTAACCTAAAGGTTTCAAAACAACACTTACATGTAACGACTAACGATGACTTAACGACTCAGTTAAAATGTATATACATGTAGTGTTTTAATATGTATTTATACACTTTTGAAAGACTTCAATACACTTATCAAAATACTTCTACTTAACAAAAATGCTTACAATTACATCCTCGTTCAGTTTCATCAACAATTCTACTCGTATGCACCCGTATTCGTACTCGTACAATACACAGCTTTTAGATGTATGTACTATTGGTATATACACTCCAATGATCAACTCTTAGCAGCCCATGTGAGTCACCTAACACATATGGGAACCATCATTTGGCAACTAGCATGAAATATCTCATAAAATTACAAAAATATGAGTAATCATTCATGACTTATTTACATGAAAACAAAATTACATATCCTTTATATCTAATCCATACACCAACGACCAAAAACACCTACAAACACTTTCATTCTTCAATTTTCTTCATCTAATTGATCTCTCTCAAGTTCTATCTTCAAGTTCTAAGTGTTCTTCATAAATTCCAAAAGTTCTAGTTTCATAAAATCAAGAATACTTTCAAGTTTGCTAGCTCACTTCCAATCTTGTAAGGTGATCATCCAACCTCAAGAAATCTTTGTTTCTTACAGTAGGTTATCATTCTAATACAAGGTAATAATCATATTCAAACTTTGGTTCAATTTCTATAACTATAACAATCTTATTTCAAGTGATGATCTTACTTGAACTTGTTTTCGTGTCATGATTCTGCTTCAAGAACTTCGAGCCATCCAAGGATCCGTTGAAGCTAGATCCATTTTTCTCTTTTCCAGTAGGTTTATCCAAGGAACTTAAGGTAGTAATGATGTTCATAACATCATTCGATTCATATATATAAAGCTATCTTATTCGAAGGTTTAAACTTGCAACCACTAGAACATAGTTTAGTTAATTCTAAACTTGTTCGCAAATAAAAGTTAATCCTTCTAACTTGACTTTTAAAATCAACTAAACACATGTTCTATATCTATATGATATGCTAACTTAATGATTTAAAACCTGGAAACACGAAAAACACCGTAAAACCGGATTTACGCCGTCGTAGTAACACCGCGGGCTGTTTTGGGTTAGTTAATTAAAAACTATGATAAACTTTGATTTAAAAGTTGTTATTCTGAGAAAATGATTTTTATTATGAACATGAAACTATATCCAAAAATTATGGTTAAACTCAAAGTGGAAGTATGTTTTCTAAAATGGTCATCTAGACGTCGTTCTTTCGACTGAAATGACTACCTTTACAAAAACGACTTGTAACTTATTTTTCCGACTATAAACCTATACTTTTTCTGTTAGATTCATAAAATAGAGTTCAATATGAAACCATAGCAATTTGATTAACTCAAAACGGATTTAAAATGAAGAAGTTATGGGTAAAACAAGATTGGATAATTTTTCTCATTTTAGCTACGTGAAAATTGGTAACAAATCTATTCCAACCATAACTTAATCAACTTGTATTGTATATTATGTAATCTTGAGATACCATAGACACGTATACAATGTTTCGACCTATCATGTCGACACATCTATATATATTTCGGAACAACCATAGACACTCTATATGTGAATGTTGGAGTTAGCTATACAGGGTTGAGGTTGATTCCAAAATATATATAGTTTGAGTTGTGATCAATACCGAGATACGTATACACTGGGTCGTGGATTGATTCAAGATAATATTTATCGATTTATTTCTGTACATCTAACTGTGGACAACTAGTTGTAGGTTACTAACGAGGACAGCTGACTTAATAAACTTAAAACATCAAAATATATTAAAAGTGTTGTAAATATATTTTAAACATACTTTGATATATATGTATATATTGTTATAGGTTCGTGAATCAACCAGTGGCCAAGTCTTACTTCCCGACGAAGTAAAAATCTGTGAAAGTGAGTTATAGTCCCACTTTTAAAATCTAATATTTTTGGGATGAGAATACATGCAGGTTTTATAAATGATTTACAAAATAGACACAAGTACGTGAAACTACATTCTATGGTTGAATTATCGAAATCGAATATGCCCCTTTTTATTAAGTCTGGTAATCTAAGAATTAGGGAACAGACACCCTAATTGACGCGAATCCTAAAGATAGATCTATCGGGCCCAACAAGCCTCATCCAAAGTACCGGATGCTTTAGTACTTCGAAATTTATATCATATCCGAAGGGTGTCCCGGAATGATGGGGATATTCTTATATATGCATCTTGTTAATGTCGGTTACCAGGTGTTCACCATATGAATGACTTTTATCTCTATGTATGGGATGTGTATTGAAATATGAAATCTTGTGGTCTATTATTATGATTTGATATATATAGGTTAAACCTATAACTCACCAACATTTTTGTTGACGTTTTAAGCATGTTTATTCTCAGGTGATTACTAAGAGCTTCCGCTGTTGCATACTTAAATAAGGACGAGATTTGGAGTCCATGTTTGTATGATATTGTGTAAAAACTGCATTCAAGAAACTTATTTTGTTGTAACATATTTGTATTGTAAACCATTATGTAATGGTCATGTGTAAACAGGATATTTTAGATTATCATTATTTGATAATCTACGTAAAGCTTTTTAAACCTTTATTGATGAAATAAAGGTTATGGTTTGTTTTAAAATGAATGCAGTCTTTGAAAAACGTCTCATATAGAGGTCAAAACCTCGTAACGAAATCAATTAATATGGAACGTTTTTAATCAATAAGAACGGGACATTTCAGTTGGTATCCGAGCGTTGGTCTTAGAGAACCAGAATTTTGCATTAGTGTGTCTTATCGAGTTTGTTAGGATGCATTAGTGAGTCTGGACTTCGACCGTGTTTACTTGAAAAATGATTGCTTAACAAATTTTGTTGGAAACTATATATTTTTAACATGTGAATATTATGTGATATATTAATCTCTTAACGCGTTTGATATTATGTGATAGATGTCTACCTCTAGAACAAGTCCCATTGACTCACCTAATAATAATGAAGAGTCAAATGTAAATTGGAATGATTCGTGAACTGATTCACAAGTTCCTGAAGAGGAACCGGAAGAAGAGTCGGAACCGGAAGAAGAATCGGAACCGGAAGAAGAATCGGAACCAGATGAAGAAATAGAACCGGTGGGGGAAATAATAAAACGGTTAAGTAAAAGAAAATCCTCAACCAACCGACCAAGGTTAATTATGGTCAATGGTGTTTCCGCCAAGGAAGCAAAATATTGGGAGGATTACCAATTCTCCGATGAATCGGATTCCGACGAGAATTCCGATGATGTTATAGAAATTACCCCAACTGAA
Organism: Rutidosis leptorrhynchoides; assembly: GCF_046630445.1. Taxonomy (NCBI): domain Eukaryota; kingdom Viridiplantae; phylum Streptophyta; class Magnoliopsida; order Asterales; family Asteraceae; genus Rutidosis; species Rutidosis leptorrhynchoides. The sequence goes on along the minus strand of NC_092333.1, from coordinate 673,248,430 downwards.
TTTAAAAAGGCAAAAGAAAATAATAAGGGAAAGGGCATAAAAATAGAGAAATCTAATTCCAACCCCGATGAACTTTATATGTATCGTCAACCCCCGAAGTCCTTAAGTTGTAACAATGACCCGGGAACCTCTAAACCACCAGGTTTTTCTAAACCAATGTGGACAACGACGGCTCGTATTAGGGGAACATCATATATCCCTAGAAACCTGGCAAAACGAACCAAAACCGAAGAAGAAGAAACGAGCGAGTCGGAATAAGATAGTTGTATTCGTGTGGTGTAATATATGTAATATAGTGTACTTATGCTTTATGATATATGTAAAAATTGCTTGTATTAATAAGTATTTTTTTATGAATCTAACTCTTGTCTATTTTACAGTTTAAAAACACAAAATGGATAGACAACCCAATATTTTAAGAGACCTACCCGGAGACATGATTGATGAAATTTTGTCTAGAGTCGGCCAGAATTCCTCGGCACAACTATTTAAGGCGAGATCAGTTTGTAAGACATTCGAAGAACGTTCCAAGAATGTCTTGGTTTATAAGAGACTTTCGTTTGAAAGATGGGGGATATCACATTGGGAAACCCATAAGTTACGATGTGTTTACTTTGACGCATATATTGCGGGGAACCCAAATGCTATTTTACGCAACGGGTTAAGAAATTATTTTGACTCAATATATCCGAATATTGGACTTCGTGATTTAGAAAAAGCGGCTAACATGCAACATAAAGAAGCATGTTATGCTTACGGATTAGTAATGTTCGCTTCTCACCAAAGTGAGAAGAAGAACATCGGGCTACAACTATTAAACAAAACGTTTCCACAAGTGACGGAGTCGGTAATTGGGGTAAGAAATGAGGTTTTTAGATTGTTACGGGACTGTTGGACATTACGTAACCCTCGTCCCTTTGATGACGTTACAACACGCTGTCTTATCAACGGCCATAATGGTTATGTTGCACAAGACCAAGGATGGGAAGTAGTCCTAGTAAAACCAGAATGCATGACTTGTTTCTGGACGTATGAATTACGTGTCTTTTGTAGCGACCCCGACAAATCGTCAAGTGACGGCGTCGGCTACGTGGGTCCCATTACCTGATTATAAGTCTTTAAGATAACGTTTGACCAAAATATGTCGCCTTCATTTCAAAATAAAGATTGTTTCAAAGTTTACAAGAATTGTTCAACCAAAAGTTAAGTTACAACGTTATAAGTACGATTGAAATCTAGGCGACACGGTTTAAAGTAAAGTCAAAAGACGCTCCATGAAATGCATGTATACTCGACATCGGATGCAAGTATCAACTAGTAAGCGGAAGCATGTTTCACATATCGTGCAAGACCTGAGAAAAACATAGAAATCTGTCAACGAAAAAACGTTGGTGAAATCATAGGTTTAAGTAAGTAAGTACAAGTGAACCACAAGATTTGCATCAATGAAATAATAGTAATACATTCCAAAAGTTTGTTTCACGAGCACCCAATTATCAAAGCTTAACATTCCTTCCATTGTATACCCCATCACTTAGTGCTAGAACAAACACTGATTCTCGAAAATATATTTCATCCGTAGACGGTAGCGAACCGTCAAAGATGAGGGTTGTCAACCCATATGGCCATATAACATAAGTTCTCGCTTACACCCGGCAAGTGTAACTAATGATAATCGAATTGAGGATTTTTGTTCTAAACTCGTATGTAGAATGTTTGTTTTCCCGTTCTTGTGTTCACTTAGTTCAAAAGAATCGTTTATGTTTTCTCATCCCAATATAAGTTCAAAAAGAGTAAAAGTGGGACTATGATCTCACCTTGAGTGCAAGAGTTAATAAAGTACTTCAACAATTAGACGCGTGCAAAGACAAAGCTAGTCTTGACCTAAACATATAGGTTGTATCAATAACGGTAAACACAAACGGTCAAAGATGTTCAATTAGTCCTATGGCTCAATACGACTCGATTATGTAGCATGTGAAGCAAATTGTCAAGTTTCATGCAAGATACAAGTATAGAATCATGTTAGAAAGATTGCATAATTAATTGGTTAAGTTTGACAAAAAGTCAAACTTGGTCGGGTCAAAGTCAACAAAAGTCAACACGTTCGGGTCGGGTCCCGGACAAATTTTCTATGCTAATTATTCATATACAAGTATATTAAAACAAGTTTCATGTGAATCGGAGGTCGGTAACTAGTCAAACATTTCGCGTGAATTGGGACAAAGTGGGCAGAATCTGGCCAGGCCAGATTGCGCGCCGCGCGGGGATGGGGCGCGCCGCGCCACCATCTGTGCAGGTCTGTTTCTGTTTTTCCCAAGTATGCACGAGCCAAAATCAATTCTAACACAACAATTGACCCGCAAACACTTATAATGCCTATCATATATCGTTAGAAAGGTATTTTGACGAGGAATACAACTAAGCACATTTCATCAATCAAACTTCCACTTACAACAACCAAAAACCGTAATTAAACATTCATAATCAAAGTTCAAGTTCCAAAAACGCATTTTATGATTCGGGCAACCAATTTACATGTATGTTATGCCGTTTCGAAGGTAATCAAACACACATTGCAACAAAACACTTAACAACAATATCTCATAGCATTTGACGCATCAAAAGTTCATGTAAAGCTCATCAAACCCTAATCCAAGTTCACAAAATCATTAATCATGTTCTTGGAGTTTCCTTAATCAACCTATACATCAAAACGAAGCTAATGATACTAGTAACACTTTTAAAACATGCACTTTAACAATCTAACAACATTTGATCATCCAAAATCAAGGATTTAGCAAGTAATTTTCATATTGAACTAGTTACACCAAAAACAACGAATCGAGCATACAAATTACATACACGACATCACAATGAGCCATAGACACTAATTAACAACATTTCAAGTCAAAAACACGAATTTAGAGAAATCTAGAGTTTTAGAAATGTTACCCAAACGAGATGAAGTTGGTATCAAATTGTAGAGGATGAAGAGAGGATTCCAAATATGTAATTTGTTTTGTTGTAAGCCTCCTAGATCGGATTTAGATGATGAATGATTGAATTGGGTGTTTGTGTGTGTGTTCTTGCTAGAGAGAAAGAGAGAGAGATGGAGGTGATTGAATGGTGGTGATTGGGGTGGACTAGTTGACCTAGTCAACTAGTTTGCCCCGTGTCAATTTTAGTCCCTCGAGTTTAGAAGCGGGTGCGGGATTTAACCGATCGAATATTTTTAAAACGCAAGTTAACGAGAGGTGTTAAAATTAAATGACGGAATTATTATGAACGTTAGTCAACGGAAACTACGAATTTAAATAACGAAAGGTATTATTTAAAAAAAAAAAGACGGGCGTTAAAATAATTTAACGGAAAAATGCGGGATGTTACATTATCCACACCTCAAAAGAAATTTCGTCCCGAAATTTAGTTGGAAGTAATAATCGGTATCTCTTACTCGGGACCTAGTGTAGTAACTCTACGAATGATTGAAGGTACTTTCTTAGACATTCCACGAATCCGGATAGTCGGGGTGTTACGTTGTATTAGGGCTTGGTTTTACGATCCACAAGTTCAGCCGGTTTTTCCTATGAGGAGGAGTTTGTCATCAATAGTTGGTGCATCTAGAAGGATTGCACGTTCCTGTTCCGCAGGACACGTTTCTAAGTTTGTTACACGAAATGTAGGGTAAACGGAAACTTAATTGAGTCGGAAGTTCTAAACGATAGGAAGCGGTTCCAATACGCCCCAAGGTTTCAAAAGGTTCAATATTGCGGCTATAGCCTTTCTCGATTTCCTAAAATGGATTTTACCTTTCCAAGGTGCGGTTTCTCAATATTACTCGGTTACACACTGGGATTTGTGAGGTTTTCATCTAAGTTTGGTATAACTCTTTTGGGCGACTACGGGTCGTCTCGAGCCCTTCTCGGACTTGAACGATCTAAATTGTTGTTTCTTGATGGAGTTCAGATTTCGGTGGTTGATGCTTTGGTTAAATGAACAGGGGTATGACATTAGCGGTCATATAGGGTTTCGGAAAGTGCGTGTGAACACACGAGTGGTATCTACTGTTGTAAGAGTGATCTACTAAAGGTGACAATACGAGTTTGTGACATGTCTTTCCAAGACGTAAATCGTTCGTTTGCTCGGTTCGTCGGTTTGTGGGTGGTACGCGGTACTCATGTCTAAACGGGTCTCCAAGGTTTCTTGTAAAACTAGAAGTGAAACGAGTATTTCGATACGGAATAATTGACAAAGATACACCGTGTTGGAATAGAATCTCTTAAGGTACGTTTGAACAAGTTAGTTAGGGTTCGAAAAAAAAATGTTCGTTAGGACTATTCACCCTCGTGGCGAATACTTAGGTAATATGAGGAATTTCTTTAAACGGAAATGCGAGCGATAAAGATAGGAGTGAAATGAGGACTTAGAATAGGATGAGCTTGCATCTCGAGGTTGCCATAACGTGCCTCTAGTTGTCAAAAGTTGAAGTCTGAAAGAGAAACGAGGTAGTACACGTAGTTGTATAGTTCGGGGTTGAATAATAGTTGACCGATTATCAGAAACACAAGGGCGTTAAATCAAAGAAGAGTGAAGTATCGTTGGATTGTGTGTTATCTTAAATTCCAGTAATATCAGACGGTGACGGTGAAATAACAGAGGTATGTAGTGTGGTACGTGATGACGAGAAGTTTGATCGGATCCACAATTTAGTATTCGAATTCTTCGTGTAAAATGACGAATTTTAGTTATGTTGATTTTTTTTTTTTTTTTTTTTTTTTTTTTTTTTTTTGAGACGAGAGAGTATGCCTTTCGGCGTTCAAGTAGAAATATTTCCATGTTTGAGTTCCATCTAGTGCTATACGAATTTAGCTAGGAAGGTTGGTGTGAAGAATCACGTTCAAGGCTAAGACATGAAGAGGTTTAAAGTTTTCCTTAGTGAGTTAACGAGTTTAAAAGTCGTGTAACACGAGAAAAGTCAGAAATGAATCTTCGGTAAAAATAGACGAGATCTAAGATTTTACCAATACAAGTCTGAGTTGGGATAGTTTCCTGATTACATGTGGCTTGATTTCGAGATTGATTGTAATGCCTTGACCTTTAACATTATGGTCTAGAAAATTGGACTTCGTTCAACAGAAATTCTCACTCGGAGAATTTGGTATAAAGTTGCTCTTTTCTCAAAAGTTCGAGCTTAAGATGGTGATGTTGTTCGTTTTCCTTCTTTACTTGAATAAGTTAAGATGTCATCTATAAATACAGGTTAGTCTATATGAATTTGCATACGCGGTTCAAGAGGGTTATGGATACGGGCGAGCCCTAAATAAATCAAACGGTACTAAGAGAGATTTACAACTAACGTAGCGAGTTCGGAAAGTGGCTTAGGAGACATCGTCTCCCTTAACCCCCAATTGGTGATAACCGGAACGGAGGTCAATTTGGAATATACGGGATTCGTGCAAATAATCATGAGGTCATGGATACGAGGGAGAGGGTATCGGTTTACAACCGAAAATTTCTTAGTTCACAATAATCTATACATAAATGTAGGGCAACAATTTCTCCTTAATGAATAGGTTTTGAGTTCCTTAGTTCTATTGGTGTCGAGTTAAATTTCTTAACGTATGTCCTCCGATAATATTTATAGGCACACAATATTTTTCCGTTGGTCGCTTAAATTGCCTAAGTAGTGTCTAGGGAAAAAAAAGTAGAGTGCAAAGAGCACGAGTCAAAGACTTGGTTATAAAACGTCTAACGGTAATGAAATCGAAAAAGTATGAAGTATACGGTTTGTTGTGAAGAAACGTACCCGTTACTAGTCCATCGTCGTTTCGGGCATCCTAGGTGTCGATGTTGAAGGTTCAACGGCGTGCGTTGGGGTTGATTTTCTTATTTGGGCACACATTCCTAAAATGACCCAGTTGGCCACATTCGAAGCAAGCACCCGTTCTGTGTGCGTTGGGCATCTTTCGAGCGACGGGTCCTTGGCGCCGGTGGTGAAACCTGCCACATCCTTCAAAGTGATGCTTGTGGCATTCGTTACAAAAAGGTAGTTTTCCGGTATAGCCTTTCTTGTCGTTGGAGGCGAAAGGCTTCTTGGCGGGGTTGTTGTTATTGTTGTGGTTGCTTGATTGAGAGGCTTCCCATGTTCTTTTGTTGTTACTCGGGTGGTTCTCGACCATTGGTGCCGGTGCTTCCATTTCATTCACCGTTTCTAAGGCTTGGCGGGCCATTGTTAAAGCCTCTTGTAGGTTAGTGGGTTGAGATGTCATTACCTTGTGTTGAATGCTCTTAGGGAGGCCATCCATGTAAAGTTCGACTCTTAGGGATTCAGGAGTCATGAGATTTGGACACATCGAGACTAGTTCGGTAAACCGTTGATTATAAGCTTCGAGGTCATTTCCGACTGTTTTTAAATTCCTTAGACCCTGTTCGAGCCTTCGAGTCTCGTCGCGCGGAAAGTATTCGGTGATCATTCTTTCTCTTAATTCGGTCCAAGAGAGTGTGTGGGCTTCATCGCTCCCCACCAATTGTACATACGTGTTCCACCACGAGAGAGCAATGCCGGTGAAGGTGAGGGTGGAAAACTTGACCTTATCTTGGTCTCGACAACCGCTTGTGTTAAAAATGGTCTCCATTTGTTCAAACCATCGGGTGAGAGTAACCGGTCCTCCGGTTCCATCGAAAGTGGGAGGATTGTACTTCATGAAGTTCTTGTAGGAGCAACCCTCGATTGAATTACCGGCTCCATGATTGTTGTTGTTAGAAAAGTGATCGGCCACGGCCGTACCCACGGCGGTGGTTATCATTCGTTGAAGAGCTTGTTCTAGAGTTTCGAGAGGAGTATTGTGTTGACCTTGGTGAGCCATTGTTCCTTCATGAGACAAGAATATCGTTGGTTAGTATTTTCAACAATACTAACCGGGGTATGGAAATAGGATAAAGAGGAAATTTTTCCTTGACTCGCCTTAAATTCTTTACGTCATAATGTCGGAACGTCCATGTGAATCACCGTAATATAATCCCGGAAATTATATTACCCTGATTCTCATGTGCATTTAACATTACTTCATAAAGTCAAGGTGGCGCATCAACAAAATTTATCAACGTAAGATCAAGATCGAATACGAGTTAGATATGATAGAAGAGTTCGAGTATAAATGCACAATTAGTCAAATAATTCCTACTTCAGTCTATATGCCGGTTGTAGTCTAGATTCACCTATGTACCCTATGACTCGGGGTGGACACAAATGAACTCTAAATCCCTACAACCAAGGCTCTGATACCACTTGTAGCGACCCCGACAAATCGTCAAGTGACGGCGTCGGCTACGTGGGTCCCATTACCTGATTATAAGTCTTTAAGATAACGTTTGACCAAAATATGTCGCCTTCATTTCAAAATAAAGATTGTTTCAAAGTTTACAAGAATTGTTCAACCAAAAGTTAAGTTACAACGTTATAAGTACGATTGAAATCTAGGCGACACGGTTTAAAGTAAAGTCAAAAGACGCTCCATGAAATGCATGTATACTCGACATCGGATGCAAGTATCAACTAGTAAGCGGAAGCATGTTTCACATATCGTGCAAGACCTGAGAAAAACATAGAAATCTGTCAACGAAAAAACGTTGGTGAAATCATAGGTTTAAGTAAGTAAGTACAAGTGAACCACAAGATTTGCATCAATGAAATAATAGTAATACATTCCAAAAGTTTGTTTCACGAGCACCCAATTATCAAAGCTTAACATTCCTTCCATTGTATACCCCATCACTTAGTGCTAGAACAAACACTGATTCTCGAAAATATATTTCATCCGTAGACGGTAGCGAACCGTCAAAGATGAGGGTTGTCAACCCATATGGCCATATAACATAAGTTCTCGCTTACACCCGGCAAGTGTAACTAATGATAATCGAATTGAGGATTTTTGTTCTAAACTCGTATGTAGAATGTTTGTTTTCCCGTTCTTGTGTTCACTTAGTTCAAAAGAATCGTTTATGTTTTCTCATCCCAATATAAGTTCAAAAAGAGTAAAAGTGGGACTATGATCTCACCTTGAGTGCAAGAGTTAATAAAGTACTTCAACAAGTAGACGCGTGCAAAGACAAAGCTAGTCTTGACCTAAACATATAGGTTGTATCAATAACGGTAAACACAAACGGTCAAAGATGTTCAATTAGTCCTATGGCTCAATACGACTCGATTATGTAGCATGTGAAGCAAATTGTCAAGTTTCATGCAAGATACAAGTATAGAATCATGTTAGAAAGATTGCATAATTAATTGGTTAAGTTTGACAAAAAGTCAAACTTGGTCGGGTCAAAGTCAACAAAAGTCAACACGTTCGGGTCGGGTCCCGGACAAATTTTCTATGCTAATTATTCATATACAAGTATATTAAAACAAGTTTCATGTGAATCGGAGGTCGGTAACTAGTCAAACATTTCGCGTGAATTGGGACAAAGTGGGCAGAATCTGGCCAGGCCAGATTGCGCGCCGCGCGGGGATGGGGCGCGCCGCGCCACCATCTGTGCAGGTCTGTTTCTGTTTTTCCCAAGTATGCACGAGCCAAAATCAATTCTAACACAACAATTGACCCGCAAACACTTATAATGCCTATCATATATCGTTGGAAAGGTATTTTGACGAGGAATACAACTAAGCACATTTCATCAATCAAACTTCCACTTACAACAACCAAAAACCGTAATTAAACATTCATAATCAAAGTTCAAGTTCCAAAAACGCATTTTATGATTCGGGCAACCAATTTACATGTATGTTATGCCGTTTCGAAGGTAATCAAACACACATTGCAACAAAACACTTAACAACAATATCTCATAGCATTTGACGCATCAAAAGTTCATGTAAAGCTCATCAAACCCTAATCCAAGTTCACAAAATCATTAATCATGTTCTTGGAGTTTCCTTAATCAACCTATACATCAAAACGAAGCTAATGATACTAGTAACACTTTTAAAACATGCACTTTAACAATCTAACAACATTTGATCATCCAAAATCAAGGATTTAGCAAGTAATTTTCATATTGAACTAGTTACACCAAAAACAACGAATCGAGCATACAAATTACATACACGACATCACAATGAGCCATAGACACTAATTAACAACATTTCAAGTCAAAAACACGAATTTAGAGAAATCTAGAGTTTTAGAAATGTTACCCAAACGAGATGAAGTTGGTATCAAATTGTAGAGGATGAAGAGAGGATTCCAAATATGTAATTTGTTTTGTTGTAAGCCTCCTAGATCGGATTTAGATGATGAATGATTGAATTGGGTGTTTGTGTGTGTGTTCTTGCTAGAGAGAAAGAGAGAGAGATGGAGGTGATTGAATGGTGGTGATTGGGGTGGACTAGTTGACCTAGTCAACTAGTTTGCCCCGTGTCAATTTTAGTCCCTCGAGTTTAGAAGCGGGTGCGGGATTTAACCGATCGAATATTTTTAAAACGCAAGTTAACGAGAGGTGTTAAAATTAAATGACGGAATTATTATGAACGTTAGTCAACGGAAACTACGAATTTAAATAACGAAAGGTATTATTTAAAAAAAAAAAGACGGGCGTTAAAATAATTTAACGGAAAAATGCGGGATGTTACATCTTTATTGCCTTTGCTGAACGACTTGTGTACTAGCTAGAATTATCTTCACAACTATCTTGTATCAAAGTTATTGTGTGCTATATTTCATGCTTTATGTAAAATAAGCGGTATTGTAAGTTTGTAAAATATTATATAAAAGTTTGAACGCGAAATATTATTATAATCAGTTTTTCATATAGAATTGTAGTAGTTGAATTGTATATTAGCTACTAAGTATGAACTTAACGGGTAGGTACTACCCGAATTTAAACTTATAAAACGCTAATATGAAGAAAAAGCTTTTATAAATGAGTTCATATTATGCTACGAAATACTATTAACTACTCTTAATATTCTGTATGATTAACTTGTTCCATTTGACTATTTTGAAGGAAATGGCACCGACTACTCGACACCCCGTGAATATGAATGAAGAGGAATTTCGTAATTTTCTAGCTTCAAACATAGCCGCAGTACAGGCTGCGCTACATACCAACAATAACCTTGGATCTAGCAGTACAGGAAATCGTGTAGGATGCACCTACAAAGAATTCACTGCCTGCAAACCTTTAGAATTTGATGGAACCGAAGGACCGATTGGATTGAAACGGTGGACCGAGAAGGTCGAATCGGTGTTTGCCATAAGTAAGTGTACTGAAGAGGACAAAGTGAAGTACGCTACGCATACCTTCACAGGTTCTGCGTTAACATGGTGGAATACCTATCTAGAACAAGTGGGACAAGACGATGCATACGCACTACCGTGGTCAGCATTCAAGCACTTGATGAACGAGAAGTACCGTCCCAGAACCGAGGTCAATAAGCTCAAGACAGAACTTAGAGGGTTACGAACCCAAGGATTTGATATTACCACGTACGAAAGACGATTCACAGAATTGTGCCTATTGTGTCCGGGAGCATTCGAAGATGAGGAAGAGAAGATCGACGCGTTTGTGAAAGGATTACCGGAAAGAATCCAAGAAGATATAAGTTCACACGAGCCCGCCTCCATACAACAGGCATGTAGAATGGCTCACAAACTCGTGAACCAAATTGAAGAAAGAATTAAAGAACAGACTGCTGAAGAGGCCAATGTGAAGCAAGTCAAAAGAAAGTGGGAGGGAAACGGTGATAAGAATCACCAATACAACAACAACAGCAATTACAACAATAATCGCAACAATTATCCCAACAATCGCAACATCAATCGCAACTACAACAAACGGCCCAACAACAACAACAACAACAACAACAACAACAACAACAACAGCAACAGCAACTACAACAATCATCCCAACAACAATAATAACCGCAACAACAATAACAATCAGAAGCAGCTATGCCAAAGGTGTGAAAAGTATCACTCGGGGTTCTGCACCAAATTTTGCAACAAGTGTAAAAGAAATGGTCATAGCGCGGCGAAGTGTGAGGTCTACGGACCAGGGGTTAATAGAACGAAAGGAACAAATGGTGTCGGAACGAGTAATGGCAGAGCAAGTAGTGTCGGAGCAATTTATGCCAATGTAGTTTGTTATAAATGTGGAAAACCGGGCCACATTATTAGAAATTGCCCGAACCAGGAGAACACGAATGGACAAGGCCGCGGAAGAGTGTTCAATATTAATGCGGCAGAGGCACAGGAAGACCCGGAGCTTGTTACGGGTACGTTTCTTATTGACAATAAATCTGCTTACGTTTTATTTGATTCGGGTGCGGATAGAAGCTATATGAGTAGAGATTTTTGTGCTAAATTAAGTTGTCCATTGACGCCTTTGGATAGTAAATTTTTACTCGAATTAGCAAATGGTAAATTAATTTCAGCAGATAATATATGTCGGAATCGAGAAATTAAACTGGTTAGCGAAACATTTAAGATTGATTTGATACCAGTAGAGTTAGGGAGTTTTGATGTGATAATCGGTATGGACTGGTTGAAAGAAGTGAAAGCGGAGATCGTTTGTTACCAAAATGCAATTCGCATTATACGAGAAAAAGAAAAACCCTTAATGGTGTACGGAGAAAAGGGCAACACGAAGCTACATCTTATTAGTAATTTGAAGGCACAAAAACTAATAAGAAAAGGTTGCTATGCTGTTCTAGCACACGTCGAGAAAGTACAAACTGAAGAAAAGAGCATCAATGATGTTCCCGTCGCAAAAGAATTTCCTGATGTATTTCCGAAAGAATTACCGGGATTACCCCCACATCGATCCGTTGAATTTCAAATAGATCTTGTACCAGGAGCTGCACCAATAGCTCGTGCTCCTTACAGACTCGCACCCAGCGAGATGAAAGAACTACAAAGCCAATTACAAGAACTTTTAGAGCGTGGTTTCATTCGACCAAGCACATCACCGTGGGGAGCTCCTGTTTTGTTTGTCAAGAAGAAAGATGGTACATTCAGGTTGTGTATCGACTACCGAGAGTTGAACAAACTTACCATCAAGAACCGCTACCCACTACCGAGAATCGACGACTTATTTGATCAACTACAAGGCTCGTCTGTTTATTCAAAGATTGACTTACGTTCCGGGTATCATCAAATGCGGGTGAAAGAAGATGATATTCCAAAGACTGCTTTCAGAACACGTTACGGTCATTACGAGTTTATGGTCATGCCGTTTGGTTTAACTAATGCACCAGCTGTGTTCATGGACCTTATGAACCGAGTGTGTGGACCATACCTTGACAAGTTTGTCATTGTTTTCATTGATGACATACTTATTTACTCAAAGAATGACCAAGAACACGGTGAACATTTGAGGAAGGTGTTAGAAGTATTGAGGAAGGAAAAATTGTACGCTAAGTTTTCAAAGTGTGCATTTTGGTTGGAAGAAGTTCAATTCCTCGGTCACATAGTGAACAAAGAAGGTATTAAGGTGGATCCGGCAAAGATAGAAACTGTTGAAAAGTGGGAAACCCCGAAAACTCCGAAACACATACGCCAGTTTTTAGGACTAGCTGGTTACTACAGAAGGTTCATCCAAGACTTTTCCAGAATAGCAAAACCCTTGACTGCATTAACGCATAAAGGGAAGAAATTTGAATGGAAGGATGAACAAGAGAAAGCGTTTCAGTTATTGAAGAAAAAGCTAACTACGGCACCTATATTGTCATTGCCTGAAGGGAATGATGATTTTGTGATTTATTGTGACGCATCAAAGCAAGGTCTCGGTTGTGTATTAATGCAACGAATGAAGGTGATTGCTTATGCCTCTAGACAATTGAAGATTCACGAGCAAAATTATACGACGCATGATTTAGAATTAGGCGCGGTTGTTTTTGCATTAAAGACTTGGAGGCACTACTTATATGGGGTCAAAAGTATTATATATACCGACCACAAAAGTCTTCAACACATATTTAATCAGAAACAACTGAATATGAGGCAGCGTAGGTGGATTGAATTGTTGAATGATTACGACTTTGAGATTCGTTACCACCCGGGGAAGGCTAATGTGGTAGCCGATGCCTTGAGCAGGAAGGACAGAGAACCCATTCGAGTAAAATCTATGAATATAATGATTCATAATAACCTTACTACTCAAATAAAGGAGGCGCAACAAGGAGTTTTAAAAGAGGGAAATTTAAAGGATGAAATACCCAAAGGATCGGAGAAGCATCTTAATATTCGGGAAGACGGAACCCGGTATAGGGCTGAAAGGATTTGGGTACCAAAATTTGGAGATATGAGAGAAATGGTACTTAGAGAAGCTCATAAAACCAGATACTCAATATATCCTGGAACGGGGAAGATGTACAAGGATCTCAAGAAACATTTTTGGTGGCCGGGTATGAAAGCCGATGTTGCTAAATACGTAGGAGAATGTTTGACGTGTTCTAAATTCAAAGCTGAGCATCAGAAACCATCAGGTCTACTTCAACAACCCGAAATCCCAGAATGGAAATGGGAAAACATTACCATGGATTTCATCACTAAATTGCCAAGGACTGCAAGTGGTTTTGATACTATTTGGGTAATAGTTGATCGTCTCACCAAATCAGCACACTTCCTGCCAATAAGAGAAGATGACAAGATGGAGAAGTTAGCACGACTGTATTTGAAGGAAGTCATCTCCAGACATGGAATACCAATCTCTATTATCTCTGATAGGGATGGCAGATTTATTTCAAGATTCTGGCAGACATTACAGCAAGCATTAGGAACTCGTCTAGACATGAGTACTGCCTATCATCCACAAACTGATGGGCAGAGTGAAAGGACGATACAAACGCTTGAAGACATGCTACGAGCATGTGTTATTGATTTCGGAAACAGTTGGGATCGACATCTACCGTTAGCAGAATTTTCCTACAACAACAGCTACCATTCAAGCATTGAGATGGCGCCGTTTGAAGCACTTTATGGTAGAAAGTGCAGGTCTCCGATTTGTTGGAGTGAAGTGGGGGATAGACAGATTACGGGTCCGGAGATTATACAAGAAACTACCGAGAAGATCATCCAAATTCAACAACGGTTGAAAACCGCCCAAAGTCGACAAAAGAGCTACGCTGACATTAAAAGAAAAGATATAGAATTTGAAATTGGAGAGATGGTCATGCTTAAAGTTGCACCTTGGAAAGGCGTTGTTCGATTTGGTAAATGAGGGAAATTAAATCCAAGGTATATTGGACCATTCAAGATTATTGATCGTATCGGACCAGTAGCTTACCGACTAGAGTTACCTCAACAACTCACGGCTGTACATAACACTTTCAACGTCTCGAATTTAAAGAAATATTTTGCTAAAGAAGATCTCACTATTCCGTTAGATGAAATCCAAATCAACGAAAAACTTCAATTCATCGAAGAACCCGTCGAAATAATGGATCGTGAGGTTAAAAGACTTAAGCAAAACAAGATACCAATTGTTAAGGTTCGATGGAATGCTCGTAGAGGACCCGAGTTCACCTGGGAGCGTGAAGATCAGATGAAGAAGAAATACCCGCATCTATTTCCAGAAGATTCGTCAACACCTTCAACAGCTTAAAATTTCGGGACGAAATTTATTTAACGGGTAGGTACTGTAGTGACCCGAACTTTTCCATGTTTATATATATTAATTGAGATTTATATTTACATGATTAAATGTTTCCAACATGTTAAGCAATCAAACTTGTTAAGACTTGATTAATTGAAATATGTTTCATATAGACAATTGACCACCCAAGTTGACCGGTGATTCACGAACGTTAAAACTTGTAAAAACTATATGATGACATATATATGGATATATATATAGTTAACATGATACTATGATAAGTAAACATATCATTAAGTATATTAACAATGAACTACATATGTAAAAACAAGACTACTAACTTAATGATTTTTAAACGAGACATATATGTAACGATTATCGTTGTAAAGACATTTAATGTATATATATCATATTAAGAGATATTCATACATGATAATATCATGATAATATAATAATTTAAAATCTCATTTGATATTATAAACATTGGGTTAACAACATTTAACAAGATCGTTAACCTAAAGGTTTCAAAACAACACTTACATGTAACGACTAACGATGACTTAACGACTCAGTTAAAATGTATATACATGTAGTGTTTTAATATGTATTTATACACTTTTGAAAGACTTCAATACACTTATCAAAATACTTCTACTTAACAAAAATGCTTACAATTACATCCTCATTCAGTTTCATCAACAATTCTACTCGTATGCACCCGTATTCGTACTCGTACAATACACAGCTTTTAGATGTATGTACTATTGGTATATACACTCCAATGATCAGCTCTTAGCAGCCCATGTGAGTCACCTAACACATGTGGGAACCATCATTTGGCAACTAGCATGAAATATCTCATAAAATTACAAAAATATGAGTAATCATTCATGACTTATTTACATGAAAACAAAATTACATATCCTTTATATCTAATCCATACACCAACGACCAAAAACACCTACAAACACTTTCATTCTTCAATTTTATTCATCTAATTGATCTCTCTCAAGTTCTATCTTCAA
Organism: Rutidosis leptorrhynchoides; assembly: GCF_046630445.1. Taxonomy (NCBI): domain Eukaryota; kingdom Viridiplantae; phylum Streptophyta; class Magnoliopsida; order Asterales; family Asteraceae; genus Rutidosis; species Rutidosis leptorrhynchoides. Next base: position 673,232,807 of record NC_092333.1, on the reverse strand, counting down.
GTTCTAAGTGTTCTTCATAAATTCCAAAAGTTCTAGTTTCATAAAATCAAGAATACTTTCAAGTTTGCTAGCTCACTTCCAATCTTGTAAGGTGATCATCCAACCTCAAGAAATCTTTGTTTCTTACAGTAGGTTATCATTCTAATACAAGGTAATAATCATATTCAAACTTTGGTTCAATTTATATAACTATAACAATCTTATTTCAAGTGATGATCTTACTTGAACTTGTTTTCGTGTCATGATTCTGCTTCAAGAACTTCGAGCCATCCAAGGATCCGTTGAAGCTAGATCCATTTTTCTATTTTCCAGTAGGTTTATCCAAGGAACTTAAGGTAGTAATGATGTTCATAACATCATTCGATTCATACATATAAAGCTATCTTATTCGAAGGTTTAAACTTGCAACCACTAGAACATAGTTTAGTTAATTCTAAACTTGTTCGCAAATAAAAGTTAATCCTTCTAACTTGACTTTTAAAATCAACTAAACACATGTTCTATATCTATATGATATGCTAACTTAATGATTTAAAACCTGGAAACACGAAAAACACCGTAAAACCGGATTTACGCCGTCGTAGTAACACCGCGGGCTGTTTTGGGTTAGTTAATTAAAAACTATGATAAACTTTGATTTAAAAGTTGTTATTCTGAGAAATTGATTTTTATTATGAACATGAAACTATATCCAAAAATTATGGTTAAACTCAAAGTGGAAGTATGTTTTCTAAAATGGTCATCTAGACGTCGTTCTTTCGACTGAAATGACTACCTTTACAAAAATGACTTGTAACTTATTTTTCCGACTATAAACCTATACTTTTTCTGTTAGATTCATAAAATAGAGTTCAATATGAAACCATAGCAATTTGATTCACTCAAAACGGATTTAAAATGAAGAAGTTATGGGTAAAACAAGATTGGATAATTTTTCTCATTTTAGCTGCGTGAAAATTGGTAACAAATCTATTCCAACCATAACTTAATCAACTTGTATTGTATATTATGTAATCTTGAGATACCATAGACACGTATACAATGTTTCGACCTATCATGTCGACACATCTATATATATTTCGGAACAACCATAGACACTCTATATGTGAATGTTGGAGTTAGCTATACAGGGTTGAGGTTGATTCCAAAATATATATAGTTTGAGTTGTGATCAATACCGAGATACGTATACACTGGGTCGTGGATTGATTCAAGATAATATTTATCGATTTATTTCTGTACATCTAACTGTGGACAACTAGTTGTAGGTTACTAACGAGGACAGCTGACTTAATAAACTTAAAACATCAAAATATATTAAAAGTGTTGTAAATATATTTTAAACATACTTTGATATATGTATATATTGTTATAGGTTCGTGAATCAACCAGTGGCCAAGTCTTACTTTCCGACGAAGTAAAAATCTGTGAAAGTGAGTTATAGTCCCACTTTTAAAATCTAATATTTTTGGGATGAGAATACATGCAGGTTTTATAAATGATTTACAAAATAGACACAAGTACGTGAAACTACATTCTATGGTTGAATTATCGAAATCGAATATGCCCCTTTTTATTAAGTCTGGTAATCTAAGAATTAGGGAACAGACACCCTAATTGACGCGAATCCTAAAGATAGATCTATCGGGCCCAACAAGCCTCATCCAAAGTACCGGATGCTTTAGTACTTCGAAATTTATATCATATCCGAAGGGTGTCCCGGAATGATGGGGATATTCTTATATATGCATCTTGTTAATGTCGGTTACCAGGTGTTCACCATATGAATGACTTTTATCTCTATGTATGGGATGTGTATTGAAATATGAAATCTTGTGGTCTATTATTATGATTTGATATATATAGGTTAAACCTATAACTCACCAACATTTTTGTTGACGTTTTAAGCATGTTTATTCTCAGGTGATTACTAAGAGCTTCCGCTGTTGCATACTTAAATAAGGACGAGATTTGGAGTCCATGTTTGTATGATATTGTGTAAAAACTGCATTCAAGAAACTTATTTTGTTGTAACATATTTGTATTGTAAACCATTATGTAATGGTCATGTGTAAACAGGATATTTTAGATTATCATTATTTGATAATCTACGTAAAGCTTTTTAAACCTTTATTGATGAAATAAAGGTTATGGTTTGTTTTAAAATGAATGCAGTCTTTGAAAAACGTCTCATATAGAGGTCAAAACCTCGCAACGAAATCAATTAATATGGAACGTTTTTAATCAATAAGAACGGGACATTTCACATGGGAACAACAACATCATCACAAAGGTCGTATTTGTTCTTGTTACGGAACAACCAATGCACAACCAAAGACGTTACCATGTGCGTTCAAATTGTATGAAAATTGTGTACTTAAGGACAGTGGATTGGTTTATTCTTATGAATTAAACTTGGAAGTTTCCGATATGGCTAACCGGATTAAAGAGTTTGAAAAGAACGAAGTTCAGCTCAAGGAACAAATTTCAACACACAAAGCAGGAATGAAAGCAAAACTAAAGAAACAAGATGATTCGTTTGACGAGGAACGCATCAGACTTCAAAATCTGTATATTCATCTCAAAGCTGAACATAAGGTTGCCACTGAAACCATTCACTCCTTAAATGCTGATAATAGCAAATTAATTAAGAAAAACAAGAGTATTGCTATTTCACTAGCTACACGAGATTCAGAGATACTCACTTTAAAACATAAGTTTTCTGATTTAGAGTCTGAACTCGTGAAGCAAGCTATACTCTTTGAAGATGAAAAATATGCCTTGACTGCTCAATTAAAAGATTTTGAAACCAAATGTTTAAAATACGAATCTGATCATGTTTTCTTACAATCTAAGATTACAAAACTTGAAAGCAATTTGAAATCACAAAAAGGATCTTTTGAGCATGAAAAGCAATGTTTGATCAAGCAAATCAAAGCTCTTGAATTGAAAGAGAACACATCACACCATTTAAAACCCAAAATGGTGTCGATGGGTGTTCAAACTACATTTTGTGATATTCCTCCGACCACACCAAAGTTCGTTAAGAATGTTTCTATTGGTGTTCAAACGACTATTTTAGAGGCCACCGAAAATGATTCATCTTGTGATTTAAAACATCAAATAAATGATTTGCAAAACCAATTGATTATAATAGAGAAAGCATATCAAGAACTTCAAGATGAACATTTGAGACACCAAACCAGGGTTAAAGCTGAACATGCTACCACTGACATTCCAAAACCCAAAGTGTCAGTTGGTACCCAAGTTTCAATTTTCGAGACAAACTTGTCCAATACTCAAATGTCTGCACCTAAGACAGTAGAAAAACAAGTTAATATCTCAAAGACTAAACCAAGACCTAGGTTGCATCAATCTTTGATGTACTCAAAGCCGATCTCGAGAGAAACGTCTAAGACCTTAGAGACCCTGATGTGCGTAGAGGTGTATACGAAATAGTTATATTTTTATTGCGAAATACTATTAAATATGATACAATTTTACACAAATTATTTATTTATTTATAGAGTGGATATACCTAAACCTTGCTACAACACTTATAGGCAGTGTACCTAATCGTACAGTAGTGTAGTTTTTAGTAAGTCCTGTTCGTCCACAGGTAACTAGCCAAGTTTAACGCTATATTTTTAAAACTATATTTGTATATAAATATATATATAAGTAGTATTATTATTATAAAAGTGGGTTTTACCGTTTAATGACCGGTTTGTCGATTTTATGTCTTAAGTCGCAGTTAAAACCTAATGTAAAATATTAAAAATAAATATAACTTAATTTAAAGCGTAAAGTAAATAACTATAATTAAAGTGCGATAATTTAAAGTGAGATAAATAAATTGACGATAAATAAAAGTGCGATAATTAAAAAGTACGATAATTAAAAGTGCGATAGATAAAATGACAGTAAATAAAATTGCGATGAAATATGAAATAAAAGAATTATGCTTATTTAAACTTCCGTAATCATGATGTTTGACGTGTTGATTTTAGTTTATTACCATGGGTTAATTGTCCTTTGTCCTGGATTATTCAATATGTCCATCTGGTTTTTGTCCATAACAGTCCATCAGTCATAAATATAAAGTGCGAGTGTCCTCGTCAATTTATCCTTATATCCGAAGTCAAATATTCCAACTAATTGGGGACTTAAACTGTAATAAGGTTTTAATACTTTATTATCAATTACACCAAGTGTCCTTGCATATAATTCACCCCTGTTTTAATGAGTCCATTGACTATTAATCCATTCCCGTGTCCGGTCAAATGAATGATTATTAGTACTTATAAATATCCCGCCCATCGTGTCCGATCGAGTGTACATGGTTATTTATAGGTACGTCCAATTGTAAATCTTTATATTAAATTAACGAACTATCATTCAATTAAACAAATATAAAGCCCATTAATAGCCCATAGTCTAATTTCCACAAGTGTCATTCTTTTGTCCAAACCCCTAATTATGGTACAAAGTCCAATAACCCCGTCTTTAATATTTAGCCCAACATCATGATTACTTTGATTTAAATAAGCATAATAATAACTTAGCTATGAGACATTAATATAAAAAGGTTGAACATCACTTACAATGATTAATAATAGCGTAGCGTTACACGGACAGAATTTCGACTTACACACTTACAACATTCTCTAACATACCCTTATTATTATTAATCTTAAATTAAAATTAAAAATATAAATTATATATATATATATATCGTGAGAGATAGAGAGGATAGAAAAAGATGTATGAATTTCGGCCAAAACACGCGAACTTTATAGGACCTGACCTCACTGTTGCTGCCATGCGATCGCATGGGTTTATAACTGCCAGGCCATGCGATCGCATGGCCCCCTGGGACAGCTCACATTTGCTTGTTTTCTTGTTGCCGACGGTTTTAATATATAATATAATATATATATAATTTTAAGAATTAATTATATATTATATTATATTATATTCATGTGCATAGTTGACTTGTTTTAGTCTGTTGCATCGAGCGTTGAGAGTTGACTCTGGTCCCGGTTCCAAATTTTCGAACGTCCTTTCGTACTATTTAATATCTTGTACTTTGCGTTTCGTGGCTCGTACTCTTGTAACTTTTAGACGTTTCTCATTAATAATTTGAACCACTTTGATTGTACTTTGTACTTTTGAGCTTTTTGGTCGTTTCCGTCTTCAATTCGTCGAATCTGTCTTTTGTCTTCACCTTTTATTATTTAAACGAATATCACTTGTAAATAGAACAATTGCAACCAAAAGCTTGTCTTTCTTGAGGGATAATGCTATGAAATATATGTTCATTTTTAGCATTATCAAATATTCCCACACTTGAGCGTTGCTTGTCCTCAAGCAATATAGTCTTGAAATAAAAACATACTTGAATCACTTCTTTTATTCTTCACACTTTGTACATCAGTGATTTTAATACGGCGGTATGAACAATGGTAGTAACTGTAGTGTGATGACCCGAAAATTTTTGACTTATTTAAACCAATTCTCTATACGGTTTATTATTTTAACACGCTAAACAAAGTCTGTTAGATTGAGTCTCAAAATTTTAGAACTGTTTCATATATACAATTACCTTTGATTATTCTCGACGATTCATGAACAATTATATGTATGTATATATATATGTACAAGTAAAAACGACTTTCCTACAGTAAAACCCTATTTGCTACAGTAAAAATTACTTTGCTACAGTAAAACACAATTTGCTACAGTAAAACACTATTTGCTACAGTGAACACTATTTGATGTCGACGAACTAGCAAACAAAAACGGAAAAGGCGGCCATGCGATCGCATGGCAAAAACACTGAAAACTCATGCGATCGCATGAGCTACAGTAAATCGAAAAGTAATATAAATACGCAGTTCGTTCGACGAATTTTTTTCACTTTTATCTCTCAATATTTATATTTATATTATAATTTTAATTTTAAATTTAAGTTTAATAATAAGGTATATACGAGGGTGTTTTTAATTCGGGTTTCAAACCGCTTTAAGCTAAGGAAATATTGGGTATTATTCGGGGTATTGTTCTTGAATCCAAGGCCAACCATACAGTCGTTTACCATCATTACGTCTACGCAATTTGCCTACAATATTGAATCGCAATATTGAACTGTGAGTTATAGATCCCTTTTTAAATACTTTAAATATTTTTGGGCTGAGAATACATGCAATTTATTTTAAACGCGATAAGACACAAGTACATACTAAATTCTACACTGAGTTAAACCGAAAATCCCTTAGCTTTGGTAACTAGTAGCTGCCAGTACATAGGATATGGACTGGTGGGCGCGAATAATTGTATATGGATCCATAGGGCTTGACATCCCCGTCCGAGCTAGAGCGCTAGCCTTTTAACGGACGTATGTTATTTGAGTTTAAGACACGTTGGTTTGCGTGTATTAAAACGAATGGGGTAATTATCACTATAGCGTTAAGTTTAGTTACCAGGGTGCTCTGTTACGTAGAATCTATTGATAAACTTTTGATGAAATCTTGTGGTCTATCTTTATATATGTTTATGACTCGAGCAATTAAACCTATAACTCACCAACATTCGTGTTGACTTTTTAGCATGTTTTATTCTCAGGTCCTTAGAATGCTTCCGCTGTGATGTGCTTGTTGCCTGCATGGAGTCTCTCATGCTTTGTACAAAGTTTATTGCATTCAAAATAAAACTGCGTTGTGTAATAAATAATTGGACTGTGATGTCAACCTGTAAATTAAAGACTTATGTATTCTGGGGTTTTGCTTATACCTAAGCACTCGCCCACATGTTTATAACTTTCTATGTTTAGAAAGTCACTTATTTTAATGAATGCAATATTTTATCAAAACGTATCATATAGAGGTCAAAACCTCACTGTGGAATCAATGATTAACGTGCCGCGTCAATAGCGATTTTGACGGGTCGTTACAGTTGGTATCCGAGCTTGAGGTCATAGGGAACCAGAAATTACATTATTGTGTTTAACTGGTAATTGTTAGGATGCATTAGTGTGTCTGGACTATGACCATATCTGTTTTTCCTGATTTTTGCTTATTATTTGGTCAAAAACATTATATGTGATATATTTATATGCTAATGTAATTGTTGTTTCAATTATGTGATAGATGACTTCCTCTAATCCTATCATTTTGTACGACTCGGAATCGGACACTGAATCTATTCTATCCACAACTGAAAAGGGCGTTCCAATACCTATTAAAGAAGAAATTGTGTTAGCCGGGGAATCTCAACTCCCGGTAAACCCGGAGGAGGTTCCAGCTCCACCCAGCTTTAGTTTTCCGGAGCCACAGTATCGTTGGCATGGACCCATGATCCCTGGAGTAAAAGAGGATCGTCCATTTCTAAACAAATATGGACATTGGTCCAGATATACCGCCGACGGGCGGGTTGTGCCGATTACGCCTGGCAGATTTCGGTTCATGACCACCGGTACATATTCTTGCAGTTCGTCATCATATTCTCCTGCACATGACTCAGACAGTTCGTCATCAGACGAGATCAGTAAGGAGGAGGATTTCGCTAATGAAATAAAAGAGATCACTAAGGAGAAATTCCAACTTGCAATAGATAATAAAAACAACCACAATAACAAAATGTCCTTAGTTATTAAAAAAGAACAGGACCATTCGATCCATAACCACCCTTATTGTATTAAACCCACTGAGGTAACGGGTACCTCAAAACCCCAACTAAAAATAAAATACACTGCCAGAATGTCTGTCGGACCATGTGCACACAAACAATTGGCAGAGAGAACCAAATGGGAAGAAGTTTCTGATAGTTCTGAATGAACGACCTCGCAACCATAAATCTTCCATGCGCTATTTTATTGCTTATGTGTGTGCTACTCTATCTTGTTATGTAAAATAAGCATATGTAAAATATCAGTATTGTATGGTATTATTTTGGTTTATTAATAATAAATGCATGGAATGATTATTTGTATTATTACTACTTCTTATTATTATTAATACATAATAATGTAGTAACTCGCTATAATTTTTCATAGTGGAATATTATTAGGATTTTAGTAGTTAATTCCTGGTACTAGCTATTATGTATGAACTTAACGGGTAGGTAATACCCTAGAAATAATTATAAAATGCTAATAAGAAGAAAAGGCTTTTATAATAATCGGTTCATATTATTAATATGCTACGATTAACTATTGACAACTCATTTTACCTATAATATTCTATATGATTAAATTATATCTGTTGTGTTTATTGAAGAAACATGTCTCAAATGTCGGATGCTGAGTTTGAGCAACTAGTAGAGAAACGTGTGAATGAAAGAATTGCTGCAACCGAAGCAGCAAAAGCAACAGCTGAAGCAGCAGCCAAAGCAGCAGCCGTAAACACAAATTCACGAAACGGATGCTCATACAAAACTTTTCAAGGATGCAAACCACAGACGTTTAGTGGAACTGAGGGACCAGTCGGTCTAACCCGATGGTTTGAAAAGATGGAGTCCGTTTTCAAAATCAGTAATTGTGCGAACGGAGACAAGTCAAAGTATGCTTCGTGCACGTTGCAAGATGGTGCACTTACTTGGTGGAACAATTATGCTAAAGCAGAAGGAATAGATACGGCATATGATATCTCTTGGGAAGAACTGAAAAAGATGCTAATAGAGGAGTACTGTCCTCGAAACGAGATCAGAAAAATGGAATCTGAGTTACGTAATCTGAAGGTTATCGGCTCGAATCTCAATAACTATGTCAAGCGTTTCATGGAACTAGCCTTGTTGTGTCCCGAATTGGTGCCAAATGAGAAACGAAAGATAGAAATGTATATTGACGGTTTATCGATCAATATCAAAGGAAATGTTACATCGTCCAAACCAAATACGATGCAGGAAGCCATGACAATGGCACACCAACTCATGGACCAGATCACAGAGAGTTCGATTAAGACACCAATTACCGAAGTCAAGACAACTGAAGGAAAGAGGAAATGGGAAGACTATAAGGGCAAAAGTACTCACCTGAAGAAACAAGAAACTTTTAAAGGTAAACAAGATGGGGCAACTGCAAGTCCAAACTATAAGGGACCTCATCCGTTCTGCAAAAGGTGTTACACACATCATGCAGGCTATTGCCAAGTGGTCTGTGATAAGTGCAACAAGAAAGGACATGTGGCGAAAGATTGTTATGCCACCGTTTCTGAAGTAAAGACAAAATTGACCGATGTCAAGAAATGTTTTGGATGCGGGAAGTCTGGTCACTTTATAAATCAATGCCCTGATAAGGAAAAGAACAAAGAACCCGCACGTGGGAGGGCATTTAATGTTAGTACCAGTGAAGCACGTGAGGATCCTAATCTTGTCACGGGTACGTTTACCATTAATAATCAACTAGCTTCTATTATGTTTGATACGGGTGCTGATAGAAGTTATATGTGTAAAGACTTTAGTTCTAAACTAAAATGTGCATCATTACCTCTAGACGATAAATATACTATAGAATTAGCTAATGGTAAACTGATAAAAGCCGATAAAATTTGCCATGGTTGCGAAATGAATCTCGCTGGTGAAACCTTCAAAATCGATTTGATACCCGTAGAATTAGGAAGTTTTGACGTAATTGTTGGCATGGACTGGATGTCCAAAACAAAAGCGGAAGTTGTTTGCGCTGAGAAAGCAATTCGCATCCCTCGTAAGGATGAAATGTCATTAATGATTTATGGGGAGAAGAGCAACTCAAAGCTGAACTTTATCAGCTGTATGAAGGCCCAGAAACTTATAAGAAAAGGTTGTTATGCTATTCTGGCACACATAAAGAAGATCGATACTGAAGAAAGAAGCATTAATGATATGCCGGTTGTAAGAGAATATCCCAGAGTATTTCCAGAAGAATTACCGGGGCTACCTCCACACAGATGTGTAGAATTCCAGATTGATCTCATACCAGGAGCCGCACCTGTAGCCCGATCCCCATATAGACTTGCACCTTCAGAAATGCAAGAATTACAAGACCAGTTGCAAGAATTATCGGACCGTGGATTTATTCGTCCTAGTTTTTCACCTTGGGGTGCTCCTATTCTGTTCGTCAAGAAGAAGGATGGATCTATGAGAATGTGCATAGATTACCGAGAATTAAACAAATTAATGATCAAGAATCGGTACCCATTACCGAGGATTGATGATTTGTTTGATCAATTGCAAGGATCAAGTGTTTATTCTAAGATTGATCTACGCTCCGGATATCATCAGCTGAGAGTGAAGGAAGAAGATGTTCCTAAAACCGCGTTCAGAACCCGTTACGGTCACTATGAGTTTCTAGTCATGCCTTTTGGATTAACTAATGCTCCAGCAGTATTCATGGATCTAATGAATCGCATCTGTAGACCGTATTTAGACAAATTTGTCATTGTTTTTATCGACGACATATTGATTTACTCGAAGAACAAGGAAGAACATGAGCAACACTTAAGACTGGTACTGGAGATACTCAAGAAAGAAGAATTGTACGCAAAATTTTCGAAGTGTGATTTCTGGTTACAAGAAGTACAATTTTTGGGCCATGTTGTCAGTAAACATGGAATTAAAGTTGACCCCGCCAAGATCGAAGCCATTAGTAAATGGGAAACCCCGAAGACTCCAACACAAATTCGCCAATTCTTAGGTCTTGCTGGTTACTACCGAAGATTCATTCAAGATTTCTCTAGAATCGCCAAACCCTTAACTGCATTGACTCAAAAGGGAAAGAAGTATGATTGGTCCACAGAACAGGAATCCTCATTCCGGTTATTAAAGAAGAAGTTAACGTCTGCACCCATTTTGTCATTACCGGAAGGAAATGATGATTTCGTGATCTATTGTGATGCTTCACGCCAAGGTTTAGGATGTGTATTAATGCAACGCACAAAAGTTATCGCATATGCCTCACGACAACTAAAAATTCATGAAAAGAACTATACGACGCACGATTTGGAACTTGGAGCAGTAGTTTTTGCACTCAAAATATGGAGACACTATCTATATGGCACCAAGTGTACAGTGTACACCGACCATAAGAGTCTTCAGCATATTTTTGATCAAAAACAACTCAATATGAGGCAACGTCGCTGGGTAGAGTTGTTAAACGATTACGATTGTGAAATCCGTTACCACCCCGTCGAAAAGAAAGAGTAAAACCTCTTAGGGTCCGAGCTTTGAATATTACAATTCGTACTGATCTCACAAAGCAAATTCAAGCAGCACAGTTAGAGGCTTTAAAAGAAGAAAACGAAAAAGGCGAAATAAGCAAAGGGTTAGAAAAACAACTTGAAGAAAAAGCAGATGGAACCCTGTATTTTGCTGGTAGGATATGGGTACCAAAACATGGTAACCTAAGGCAACTAGTACTGGATGAAGCACACAAAACGAGGTACTCAATTCACCCAGGAAACGGAAAAATGTACCACGATCTCAAGAAGTTTTATTGGTGGCCTAATATGAAAACAGAAATTGCTACTTATGTAAGCAAATGTTTAACGTGTGCAAAGGTCAAAGCTGAGCACCAAAAGCCGTCAGGATTACTGCAACAACCAGAAATTCCGCAGTGGAAATGGGAAAGAATAACCATGGATTTCATTACAAAATTGCCAAGGACTGCAAGTAGTCATGATACTATTTGGGTGATAGTTGATCGTCTAACTAAATCAGCTCACTTCCTACCAATAAAGGAGACAGACAGTATGGAGAAATTAGCACGCCTATATTTGAAGGAAGTAGTTTCCAGGCATGGTGTACCCATCTCCATCATATCTGATCGCGACACCCGATTCACATCACGTTTTTGGCAATCATTACAAAAAGCATTGGGAACTCGATTAGATATGAGCACCGCTTATCACCCACAGACAGATGGTCAAAGTGAAAGAACAATACAAACATTGGAAGACATGTTACGGGCATGCGTGATTGACTTTGGAACCAGTTGGGATCGACACTTACCGTTGGCAGAATTTTCATACAATAACAGCTATCATACGAGCATCAACGCAGCGCCATTTGAAGCACTTTACGGTAGAAAGTGCAGATCTCCTATCTGTTGGAGTGAAGTAGGAGAAAGACAACTTACTGGACCAGAAATTATTCATGAAACCACCGAAAAGATCATTCAAATACAACAGCAATTGAAAATGGCCATGAGTCGCCAAAAGAGTTATGCTGATGTAAGAAGAAAACCGCTAGAATTTCAAGTGGGCGACAAAGTCATGTTGAAAGTGTCACCCTGGAAAGGCGTTGTACGATTCGGTAAACGAGGAAAGCTAAGTCCTAGGTACGTAGGACCCTTTGAAATCACCGAAAGAATTGGAACAGTTGCTTATCGATTAAAGCTACCGCAAGAACTTAGTAGTGTTCACAACACATTTCACGTGTCAAATTTGAAGAAATGTTTAGCTGAAGAAGATGTCGTAATTCCTCTTGACGAAATACGAATCAATGATAAACTCCATTTTATCGAAGAACCTGTTGAAATCATGGACCGTGAGGTCAAACAATTAAAACAAAGCAAAATACCGATAGTTAGGGTTCGTTGGAACGCAAGACGAGGACCCGAGTTTACTTGGGAACGTGAAGATCAGATGAAGCAAAAGTATCCACATTTGTTCACTGATATCGCTCATGAAACAGGTACTACTCAAAATTTCGGGACGAAATTTTCTTTAAGGGGGAGGTACTGTGATGACCCGAAAATTTTTGACTTATTTAAACCAATTCTCTATACGGTTTATTATTTTAACACGCTAAACAAAGTCTGTTAGATTGAGTCTCAAAATTTTAGAACTGTTTCATATATACAATTACCTTTGATTATTCTCGACGATTCATGAACAATTATATGTATGTATATATATATGTACAAGTAAAAACGACTTTCCTACAGTAAAACCCTATTTGCTACAGTAAAAATTACTTTGCTACAGTAAAACACAATTTGCTACAGTAAAACACTATTTGCTACAGTGAAACCGTATTTTGCTACAGTGCTACAGTAAAACACTATTTGCTACAGTAAATACTATTTGATGTCGACGAACTAGCAAACAAAAACGGAAAAGGCAGCCATGCGATCGCATGGCAAAAACACTGAAAACTCATGCGATCGCATGAGCTACAGTAAATCGAAAAGTAATATAAATACGCAGTTCGTTCGACGAATTTTTTTCACTTTTATCTCTCAATATTTATATTTATATTATAATTTTAATTTTAAATTTAAGTTTAATAATAAGGTATATACGAGGGTGTTTTTAATTCGGGTTTCAAACCGCTTTAAGCTAAGGAAATATTGGGTATTATTCGGGGTATTGTTCTTGAATCCAAGGCCAACCATACAGTCGTTTACCATCATTACGTCTACGCAATTTGCCTACAATATTGAATCGCAATATTGAACTGTGAGTTATAGATCCCTTTTTAAATACTTTAAATATTTTTGGGCTGAGAATACATGCAATTTATTTTAAACGCGATAAGACACAAGTACATACTAAATTCTACACTGAGTTAAACCGAAAATCCCTTAGCTTTGGTAACTAGTAGCTGCCAGTACATAGGATATGGACTGGTGGGCGCGAATAATTGTATATGGATCCATAGGGCTTGACATCCCCGTCCGAGCTAGAGCGCTAGCCTTTTAACGGACGTATGTTATTTGAGTTTAAGACACGTTGGTTTGCGTGTATTAAAACGAATGGGGTAATTATCACTATAGCGTTAAGTTTAGTTACCAGGGTGCTCTGTTACGTAGAATCTATTGATAAACTTTTGATGAAATCTTGTGGTCTATCTTTATATATGTTTATGACTCGAGCAATTAAACCTATAACTCACCAACATTCGTGTTGACTTTTTAGCATGTTTTATTCTCAGGTCCTTAGAATGCTTCCGCTGTGATGTGCTTGTTGCCTGCATGGAGTCTCTCATGCTTTGTACAAAGTTTATTGCATTCAAAATAAAACTGCGTTGTGTAATAAATAATTGGACTGTGATGTCAACCTGTAAATTAAAGACTTATGTATTCTGGGGTTTTGCTTATACCTAAGCACTCGCCCACATGTTTATAACTTTCTATGTTTAGAAAGTCACTTATTTTAATGAATGCAATATTTTATCAAAACGTATCATATAGAGGTCAAAACCTCACTGTGGAATCAATGATTAACGTGCCGCGTCAATAGCGATTTTGACGGGTCGTTACATGTAGTGACCTGAACTTTTCCATGTTTATATATATTAATTGAGATTGATATTTACATGATTAAATGTTTCCAACATATTAAGCAATCAAACTTGTTAAGACTTGATTAATTGAAATATGTTTCATATAGACAATTGACCACCCAAGTTGACCGGTGATTCACGAACGTTAAAACTTGTAAAAACTAGATGATGACATATATATGGATATATATATATATATATATATATATATATATATATATATATATATATATATATATATATATATATATATATATATATATATATATATATATATATATATATATATATATATATATATATATATAGTTAACATGATACTATGATAAGTGAACATATCATTAAGTATATTAACAATGAACTACATATGTAAAAACAAGACTACTAACTTAATGATTTTAAACGAGATATATATGTAACGATTATCGTTGTAAAGACATTTAATGTATATATATATCATATTAAGAGATATTCATACATGATAATATCATGATAATATAATAATTTAAAATCTCATTTGATATTATAAACATTGGGTTAACAACATTTAACAAGATCGTTAACCTAAAGGTTTCAAAACAACACTTACATGTAACGACTAACGATGACTTAACGACTCAGTTAAAATGTATATACATGTAGTGTTTTAATATGTATTTATACACTTTTTAAAGACTTCAATACACTTATCAAAATACTTCTACTTAACAAAAATGCTTACAATTACATCCTCGTTCAGTTTCATCAACAATTCTACTCATATGCACCCGTATTCGTACTCGTACAATACACAGCTTTTAGATGTATGTACTATTAGTATATACACTCCAATGATCAGCTCTTAGAAGCCCATGTGAGTCACCTAACACATGTGGGAACCATCATTTGGCAACTAGCATGAAATATCTCACAAAATTACAAAAATATGAGTAATCATTCATGACTTATTTACATGAAAACAAAATTACATATCCTTTATATCTAATCCATACACCAACGACCAAAAACACCTACAAACACTTTCATTCTTCAATTTTCTTCATCTAATTGATCTCTCTCAAGTTCTATCTTCAAGTTCTAAGTGTTCTTCATATATTCTACAAGTTCTAGTTACATAAAATCAAGAATACTTTCAAGTTTGCTAGCTCACTTCCAATCTTGTAAGGTGATCATCCAACCTCAAGAAATCTTTGTTTCTTACAGTAGGTTATCATTCTAATACAAGGTAATAATCATATTCAAACTTTGGTTCAATTTCTATAACTATAACAATCTTATTTCAAGTGATGATCTTACTTGAACTTGTTTTCGTGTCATGATTCTGCTTCAAGAACTTCGAGCCATCCAAGGATCCGTTGAAGCTAGATCCATTTTTCTCTTTTTCAGTAGGTTTATCCAAGGAACTTAAGGTAGTAATGATGTTCATAACATCATTCGATTCATACATATAAAGCTATCTTATTCGAAGGTTTAAACTTGTAATCACTAGAACATAGTTTAGTTAATTCTAAACTTGTTCGCAAACAAAAGTTAATCCTTCTAACTTGACTTTTAAAATCAAATAAACACATGTTCTATATCTATATGATATGCTAACTTAATGATTTAAAACCTGGAAACACGAAAAACACCGTAAAACCGGATTTACGCCGTCGTAGTAACACCGCGGGCTGTTTTGGGTTAGTTAATTAAAAACTATGATAAACTTTGATTTAAAAGTTGTTATTATGAGAAAATGATTTTTATTATGAACATGAAACTATATTCAAAAATTATGGTTAAACTCAAAGTGGAAGTATGTTTTCTAAAATGGTCATCTAGACGTCGTTCTTTCGACTGAAATGACTACCTTTACAAAAACGACTTGTAACCTATTTTTCCGACTATAAACCTATACTTTTTCTGTTAGATTCATAAAATAGAGTTCAATATGAAACCATAGCAATTTGATTCACTCAAAACGGATTTAAAATGAAGAAGTTATGGGTAAAACAAGATTGGATAATTTTTCTCATTTTAGCTACGTGAAAATTGGTAACAAATCTATTCCAACCATAACTTAATCAACTTGTATTGTATATTATGTAATCTTGAGATACCATAGACACGTATACAATGTTTCGACCTATCATGTCGACACATCTATATATATTTCGGAACAACCATAGACACTCTATATGTGAATGTTGGAGTTAGCTATACAGGGTTGAGGTTGATTCCAAAATATATATAGTTTGAGTTGTGATCAATACCGAGATACGTATACACTGGGTCGTGGATTGATTCAAGATAATATTTATCGATTTATTTCTGTACATCTAACTGTGGACAACTAGTTGTAGGTTACTAACGAGGACAGCTGACTTAATAAACTTAAAACATCAAAATATATTAAAAGTGTTGTAAATATATTTTGAACATACTTTGATATATATGTATATATTGTTATAGGTTCGTGAATCAACCAGTGGCCAAGTCTTACTTCCCGACGAAGTAAAAATCTGTGAAAGCGGGTTATAGTCCCACTTTTAAAATCTAATATTTTTGGGATGAGAATACATGCAGGTTTTATAAATGATTTACAAAATAGACACAAGTACGTGAAACTACATTCTATGGTTGAATTATCGAAATCGAATATGCCCCTTTTTATTAAGTCTGGTAATCTAAGAATTAGGGAACAGACACCCTAATTGACGCGAATCCTAAAGATAGATCTATTGGGCCTAACAAACCCCATCCAAAGTACCGGATGCTTTAGTACTTCGAAATTTATATCATATCCGAAGGGTGTCCCGGAATGATGGGGATATTCTTATATATGCATCTTGTTAATGTCGGTTACCATGTGTTCACCATATGAATGATTTTTATCTCTATGTATGGGATGTGTATTGAAATATGAAATCTTGTGGTCTATTATTAGGATTTGATATATATAGGTTAAACCTATAACTCACCAACATTTTTGTTGACGTTTTAAGCATGTTTATTCTCAGGTGATTATTAAGAGCTTCCGCTGTCGCATACTTAAATAAGGACGAGATTTGGAGTCCATGCTTGTATGATATTGTGTAAAAACTGCATTCAAGAAATTTATTTTGTTGTAACATATTTGTATTGTAAACCATTATGTAATGGTCGTGTGTAAACAGGATATTTTAGATAATCTACGTAAAGCTTTTTAAAACCTTTATCTATGAAATAAAGGTTATGGTTTGTTTTGAAAATGAATGCAGTCTTTGAAAAACATCTCATATAGAGGTCAAAACCTCGCAACGAAATCAATTAATATGGAACGTTTTTATTCAATAAGAACGGGACATTTCAGTTGGTATCCGAGCGTTGGTCTTAGAGAACCAGAATTTTGCATTAGTGTGTCTTATCAAGTTTGTTAGGATGCATTAGTGAGTCTGGACTTCGACCGTGTTTACTTGAAAAATGATTGCTTAACAAATTTTGTTGGAAACTATATATTTTTAACATGTGAATATTATGTGATATATTAATCTCTTAACGCGTTTGATATTATGTGATAGATGTCTACCTCTAGAACAAGTCCCATTGACTCACCTAATAATAATGAAGAGTCAAATGTAAATTGGAATGATTCATGGACTGATTCACAAGTTCCCGAAGAGGAACCGGAAGAAGAGTCGGAACCGGAAGAAGAATCGGAACCGGAAGAAGAATCGGAACTGGATGAAGAAATAGAACCGGTGGGGGAAAGGCAAAAGAAAATAATAAGGGAAAGGGCATAAAAATAGAGAAATCTAATTCCAACCCCGATGAACTTTATATGTATCGTCAACCCTCGAAGTCCTTAAGTTGTAACAATGACCCGGGAACCTCTAAATCACCAGGTTTTTCTAAACCAATATGGAAAACGACGGCTCGTATTAGGGGAACATCATATATCCCTAGAAACTTGGCAAAACGAACCAAAACCGAAGAAGAAGAAACAAGCGAGTCGGAATAAGATAGTTGTATTCGTGTGGTATAATATATGTAATATAGTGTGCTTATGCTTTATGATATATGTAAAAATTGCTTGTATTAATAAGTATTTTTTTTTATGAATCTAACTCTTGTCTATTTTACAGTATAAAAACACAAAATGGATAGACAACCCAATATTTTAAGAGACCTACCCGGAGACATGATTGATGAAATCTTGTCTAGAGTCGGTCAGAATTCTTCGGCACAACTATTTAAGGCGAGATCAGTTTGTAAGACATTCGAAGAACGTTCCAAGAATGCCTTGGTTTATAAAAGGCTTTCGTTTGAAAGATGGGGGATATCACATTGGGAAATCCATAAGTTACGATGTGTTTACTTTGACGCATATATTGCGGGGAACCCAAATGCTATTTTACGCAATGGGTTAAGAAATTATTTTGACTCAATATATCCGAATATTGGACTTCGTGATTTAGAAAAAGTGGCTAACATGCAACATAAAGAAGCATGTTATGCTTACGGATTAGTAATGTTCGCTTCTCACCAAAGTGAGAACAAGAACATCGGGCTACAACTATTAAACAAAACGTTTCCACAAGTGACGGAGTCGGTAATTGGGGTAAGAAATGAGGTTTTTAGATTGTTACGGGACTGTTGGACATTACGTAACCCTCGTCCCTTTGACGACGTTACAACACGCTGTCTTGTCAACGGCCATAACGGTTATGTTCCACAAGACCAAGGATGGGAAGTAATCCTAGTAAAACCAGAATGCATGACTTGTTTCTGGACGTATGAATTACGTGTCTTTATTGCCTTTGCTGAATGACTTGTGTACTAGCTAGAATTATCTTCACAACCATCTTGTATCAAATTTATTGTGTGCTATATTTCATGCTATATGTAAAATAAGCGGTATTGTAAGTTTGTAAAATATTGTGTAAAAGTTTGAACGCGAAATATTATTATAATCAGTTTTACATATAGAATTGTAGTAGTTGAATTGTATATTAGCTACTAAGTATGAACTTAACGGGTAGGTACTACCCGAATTTAAACTTATAAAACGCTAATATGAAGAAAAAGCTTTTATAAATGAGTTCATATTATGCTACGAAATACTATTAACTACTCTTAATATTCTGTATGATTAACTTGTTCCATTTGACTATTTTGAAGGAAATGGCACCGACTACTCGACACACCGTGAATATGAATGAAGAGGAATTCCGTACTTTTCTAGCTTCAAACATAGCCGCAGTACAGGCTGCGCTACATACCAACAATAACCTTGGATCTAGCAGTACATAAAATCGTGTAGGATGCACCTACAAAGAATTCACTGCCTGCAAACCTTTGGAATTTGATGGAACCGAAGGACCGATCGGATTGAAACGGTGGACCGAGAAGGTCGAATCGGTGTTTGCCATAAGTAAGTGTACTGAAGAGGACAAAGTGAAGTACGCTACGCATACCTTCACAGGTTCTGCGTTAACATGGTGGAATACCTATCTAGAGCAAGTGGGACAAGACGATGCGTACGCACTACCGTGGTCAGCATTCAAGCACTTGATGAACGAGAAGTACCGTCCCAGAACCGAGGTCAATAAGCTCAAGACAGAACTTAGAGGGTTACGAACCCAAGGATTTGATATTACCACGTACGAAAGATGATTCACAGAATTGTGCCTATTGTGTCCGGGAGCATTCGAAGATGAGGAAGAGAAGATCGACGCGTTTGTGAAAGGATTACCGGAAAGAATCCAAGAAGATATAAGTTCACACGAGCCCGCCTCCATACAACAGGCATGTAGAATGGCTCACAAACTAGTGTACCAGATTGAAGAAAGAATTAAAGAACAGACTGCTGAAGAGGCCAATGTGAAGCAAGTCAAAAGAAAGTGGGAGGAAAACGGTGATAAGAATCACCAATACAACAACAACAGCAATTACAACAATAATCGCAACAATTGTCCCAACAATCGCAACATCAATCGCAACTACAACAAACGGCCCAACAACAACAACAACAACAACAACAACAACTACTACAACAATCATCCCAACAACAATAATAACCGCAACAACAACAACAACAATCAGAAGCAGCTATGCCAAAGGTGTGAAAAGTATCACTCGGGGTTCTGCACCAAATTTTGCAACAAGTGTAAAAGAAATGGTCATAGCGCGGCGAAGTGTGAGGTCTACGGACCAGGGGTTAATAGAACGAAAGGAACAAATGGTGTCGGAACGAGTAATGGCGTAGCAAGTAGTGTCGGAGCAAGTTATGCCAATGTAGTTTGTTATAAATGTAGAAAACCGGGCCACATTATTAGAAATTGCCCGAACCAGGAGAACACGAATGGACAAGGCCGCAGAAGAGTTTTCAATATTAATGTGGCAGAGGTACAGGAAGACCCGGAGCTTGTTACGGGTACGTTTCTTATTGACAATAAATCTGATTACGTTTTATTTGATTCAGGTGCGGATAGAAGCTATATGAGTAGAGATTTTTGTGCTAAATTAAGTTGTCCATTGACGCCTTTGGATAGTAAATTTTTACTCGAATTAGCAAATGGTAAATTAATTTCAGCAGATAATATATGTCGGAATCGAGAAATTAAACTGGTTAGCGAAACATTTAAGATTGATTTGATACCAGTAGGGTTAGGGAGTTTTGATGTGATAATCGGTATGGACTAGTTGAAAGAAGTGAAAGCAGAGATCGTTTGTTACAAAAATGCAATTCGCATTATACGAGAAAAAGGAAAACCCTTAATGGTGTACGGAGAAAAGGGCAACACGAAGCTACATCTTATTAGTAATTTGAAGGCACAAAAACTAATAAGAAAAGGTTGCTATGCTGTTCTAGCACACGTCGAGAAAGTACAAACTGAAGAAAAGAGCATCAATGATGTTCCCATTGCAAAAGAATTTCCCGATGTATTTCCGAAAGAATTACCGGGATTACCCCCACATCGATCCGTTAAATTTCAAATAGATCTTGTACCAGGAGCTGCACCAATAGCTCGTGCTCCTTACAGACTCGCACCCAGCGAGATGAAAGAACTGCAAAGCCAATTACAAGAACTTTTAGAGCGTGGTTTCATTCGACCAAGCACATCACCGTGGGGAGCTCCTGTTTTGTTTGTCAAGAAGAAAGATGGTACATTCAGGTTGTGTATCGACTACCGAGAGTTGAACAAACTTACCATCAAGAACCGTTACCCACTACCGAGAATCGACGACTTATTTGATCAACTATAAGGCTCGTCTGTTTATTCAAAGATTGACTTACGTTTCGGGTATCATCAAATGCGGGTGAAAGAAGATGATATTCCAAAGACTGCTTTCAGAACACGTTACGGTCATTACGAGTTTATGGTCATGCCGTTTGGTTTAACTAATGCACCAGCTGTATTCATGGACCTTATGAACCGAGTGTGTGGACCATACCTTGACAAGTTTGTCATTGTTTTCATTGATGACATACTTATTTACTCAAAGAATGACCAAGAACATGGTGAACATTTGAGAAAGGTGTTAGAAGTATTGAGGAAGGAAGAATTGTACGCTAAGTTTTCAAAGTGTGCATTTTGGTTGAAAGAAGTTCAATTCCTCGGTCACATAGTGAACAAAGAATGTATTAAGGTGGATCCGGCAAAGATAGAAACTGTTGAAAAGTGGGAAACCCCGAAAACTCCGAAACACATACGCCAGTTTTTAGGACTAGCTGGTTACTACAGAAGGTTCATCCAAGACTTTTCCAGAATAGCAAAACCCTTGACTGCATTAACGCATAAAGGGAAGAAATTTGAATGGAATGATGAACAAGAGAAAGCGTTTCAGTTATTGAAGAAAAAGCTAACTACGGCACCTATATTGTCATTGCCTGAAGGGAATGATGATTTTGTGATTTATTGTGACGCATCAAAGCAAGGTCTCGGTTGTGTATTAATGCAACGAACGAAGGTGATTGCTTATGCGTCTAGACAATTGAAGATTCACGAACAAAATTATACGACGCATGATTTGGAATTAGGCGCGGTTGTTTTTGCATTAAAGACTTGGAGGCACTACTTATATGGGGTTAAAAGTATTATATATACCGACCACAAAAGTCTTCAACACATATTTAATCAGAAACAACTGAATATGAGGCAGCGTAGGTGGATTGAATTATTGAATGATTACGACTTTGAGATTCGTTACCACCCGGGAAAGGCAAATGCGGTAGCCGATGCCTTGAGCAGGAAGGACAGAGAACCCATTCGAGTAAAATCTATGAATATAATGATTCATAATAACCTTACTACTCAAATAAAGGAGGCGCAACAAGGAGTTTTAAAAAAGGGAAATTTAAAGGATGAAATACCCAAAGGATCGGAGAAGCATCTTAATATTCGGGAAGACGGAACCCGGTATAGGGCTGAAAGGATTTGGGTACCAAAATTTGGAGATATGAGAGAAATGGTACTTAGAGAAGCTCATAAAACCAGATACTCAATACATTCTGGAACGGGGAAGATGTACAAGGATCTCAAGAAACATTTTTGGAGGCCGGGTATGAAAGCCGATGTTACTAAATACGTAGGAGAATGTTTGACGTGTTCTAAGGTCAAAGCTGAGCATCAGAAACCATCAGGTCTACTTCAACAACCCGAAATCCCGGAATGGAAATGGGAAAACATTACATTGGATTTCATCACTAAATTGCCAAGGACTGCAAGTGGTTTTGATACTATTTGGGTAATAGTTGATCGTCTCACCAAATCAGCAAACTTCCTGCCAATAAGAGAAGATGAAAAGATGGAGAAGTTAGCACGACTGTATTTGAAGGAAGTCGTCTCCAGACATGGAATACCAATCTCTATTATCTCTGATAGGGATGGCAGATTTATTTCAAGATTCTGGCAGACATTACAGCAAGCATTAGGAACTCGTCTAGACATGAGTACTGCCTATCATCCACAAACTGATGGACAGAGCGAAAGGACGATACAAACGCTTGAAGACATGCTACGAGCATGTGTTATTGATTTCGGAAACAGTTGGGATCGACATCTACCGTTAGCAGAATTTTCCTACAACAACAGCTATCATTCAAGCATTGAGATGGCGCCGTTTGAAGCACTTTATGGTAGAAAGTGCAGGTCTCTGATTTGTTGGAGTGAAGTGGGGGTTAGACAGATTACGGGTCTGGAGATTATACAAGAAACTACCGAGAAGATCATCCAAATTCAACAACGGTTGAAAACAGCCCAAAGTCGACAAAAGAGCTACGCTGACATTAAAAGAAAAGATATAGAATTTGAAATTGGAGAGATGGTCATGCTTAAAGTTGCACCTTGGAAAGGCGTTGTTCGATTTGGTAAACGAGGGAAATTAAATCCAAGGTATATTGGACCATTCAAGATTATTGATCGTGTCGGACCAGTAGCTTACCGACTTGAGTTACCTCAATAACTCGCGGCTGTACATAACACTTTCCACGTCTCGAATTTGAAGAAATTTTTTGCTAAAGAAGATCTCACTATTCCGTTAGATGAAATCTAAATCAACGAAAAACTTCAATTCATCGAAGAACCCGTCGAAATAATGGATCGTGAGGTTAAAAGACTTAAGCAAAACATGATACCAATTGTTAAGGTTCGATGGAATGCTCGTAGAGGACCCGAGTTCACCTGGGAGCGTGAAGATCAGATGAAGAAGAAATACCCGCATCTATTTCCAGAAGATTCGTCAACACCTTCAACAGCTTAAAATTTCGGGACGAAATTTATTTAACGGGTAGGTACTGTAGTGACCCGAACTTTTCCATGTTTATATATATTAATTGAGATTGATATTTACATGATTAAATGTTTCCAACATATTAAGAAATCAAACTTGTTAAGACTTGATAAATTGAAATATGTTTCATATAGACAATTGACCACCCAAGTTGACCGGTGATTCACGAACGTTAAAACTTGTAAAAACTATATGATGACATATATATGGATATATATATATATATATATATATATATATATATATATATATATATATATATATATATATATATATATATATATATATATATAGTTAACATGATACTATGATAAGTAAACATATCATTAAGTATATTAACAATGAACTACATATGTAAAAACAAGACTACTAACTTAATGATTTTTAAACGAGACATATATGTAACGATTATCGTTGTAAAGACATTTAATGTATATATATATCATATTAAGAGATATTCATACATGATAATATCATGATAATATAATAATTTAAAATCTCATTTGATATTATAAACATTGGGTTAACAACATTTAACAAGATCGTTAACCTAAAGGTTTCAAAACAACACTTACATGTAACGACTAACGATGACTTAACGACTCAGTTAAAATGTATATACATGTAGTGTTTTAATATGTATTTATACACTTTTGAAAGACTTCAATACACTTATCAAAATACTTCTACTTAACAAAAATGCTTACAATTACATCCTCGTTCAGTTTCATCAACAATTCTACTCGTATGCACCCGTATTCGTACTCGTACAATACACAGCTTTTAGATGTATGTACTATTGGTATATACACTCCAATGATCAGCTCTTAGCAGCCCATGTGAGTCACCTAACACATGTGGGAATCATTATTTGGCAACTAGCATGAAATATCTCATAAAATTACAAAAATATGAGTAATCATTCATGACTTATTTACATGAAAACAAAATTACATATCCTTTATATCTAATCCATACACCAACGATCAAAAATACCTACAAACACTTTCATTCTTCAATTTTCTTCATCTAATTGATCTCTCTCAAGTTCTATCTTCAAGTTCTAAGTGTTCTTCATATATTCTACAAGTTCTAGTTACATAAAATCAAGAATACTTTCAAGTTTGCTAGCTCACTTCCAATCTTGTAAGGTGATCATCCAATCTCAAGAAATCTTTGTTTCTTACAGTAGGTTATCATTCTAATACAAGGTAATAATCATATTCAAACTTTGGTTCAATTTCTATAACTATAACAATCTTATTTCAAGTGATGATCTTACTTGAACTTGTTTTCGTGTCATGATTCTGCTTCAAGAACTTCGAGCCATCCAAGGATCCGTTGAAGCTAGATCCATTTTTCTCTTTTCCAGTAGGTTTATCCATGGAACTTAAGGTAGTAATGATGTTTATAACATCATTCGATTCATACATATAAAGCTATCTTATTCGAAGGTTTAAACTTGTAATCACTAGAACATAGTTTAGTTAATTCTAAACTTGTTCGCAAACAAAAGTTAATCCTTCTAACTTGACTTTTAAAGTCAACTAAACACATGTTCTATATATATGATATGCTAACTTAATGATTTAAAACCTGGAAACACAAAAAACACCGTAAAACCGGATTTACGCCGTCGTAGTAACACCGCGGGCTGTTTTGGGTTAGTTAATTAAAAACTATGATAAACTTTGATTTAAAAGTTGTTATTCTGAGAAAATGATTTTTATTATGAACATGAAACTATATCCAAAAATTATGGTTAAACTCAAAGTGGAAATATGTTTTCTAAAATGGTCATCTAGACGTCGTTCTTTCGACTGAAATGACTACCTTTACAAAAACAACTTGTAACTTATTTTTCCGACTATAAACCTATACTTTTTCTATTTAGATTCATAAAATAGAGTTCAATATGAAACCATAGCAATTTGATTCACTCAAAACGGATTTAAAATGAAGAAGTTATGGGTAAAACAAGATTGGATAATTTTTCTCATTTTAGCTACGTGAAAATTGGTAACAAATCTATTCCAACCATAACTTAATCAACTTGTATTGTATATTATGTAATCTTGAGATACCATAGACACGTATACAATGTTTCGACCTATCATGTCGACACATCTATATATATTTCGGAACAACCATAGACACTCTATATGTGAATGTTGGAGTTAGCTATACAGGGTTGAGGTTGATTCCAAAATATATATAGTTTGAGTTGTGATCAATACTGAGATACGTATACACTGGGTCGTGGATTGATTCAAGATAATATTTATCGATTTATTTCTGTACATCTAACTGTGGACAACTAGTTGTAGGTTACTAACGAGGACAGCTGACTTAATAAACTTAAAACATCAAAATATATTAAAAGTGTTGTAAATATATTTTGAACATACTTTGATATATATGTATATATTGTTATAGGTTAGTGAATCAACCAGTGGCCAAGTCTTACTTCCCGACGAAGTAAAAATCTGTGAAAGTGAGTTATAGTCTCACTTTTAAAATCTAATATTTTTGGGATGAGAATACATGCAGGTTTTATAAATGATTTACAAAATAGACACAAGTACGTGAAACTATATTCTATGGTTGAATTATCGAAATCGAATATGCCCCTTTTTATTAAGTCTGGTAATCTAAGAATTAGGGAACAGACACCCTAATTGACGCGAATCCTAAAGATAGATCTATTGGGCCTAACAAACCCCATCCAAAGTACCAGATGCTTTAGTACTTCGAAATTTATATCATATCCGAAGGGTGTCCCGGAATGATGGGGATATTCTTATATATGCATCTTGTTAATGTCGGTTACCAGGTGTTCACCATATGAATGATTTTTATCTCTATGTATGGGATGTGTATTGAAATATGAAATCTTGTGGTCTATTATTATGATTTGATATATATAGGTTAAACCTATAACTCAACAACATTTTTGTTGACGTTTTAAGCATGTTTATTCTCAGGTGATTATTAAGAGCTTCCGCTGTCGCATACTTAAATAAGGACGAGATTTTGAGTCCATGCTTGTATGATATTGTGTAAAAACTGCATTCAAGAAATTTATTTTGTTGTAACATATTTGTATTGTAAACCATTATGTTATGGTCGTGTGTAAACAGGATATTTTAGATAATCTACGTAAAGCTTTTTAAAACCTTTATCTATGAAATAAAGGTTATGGTTTGTTTTAAAAATGAATGCAGTCTTTGAAAAACGTCTCATATAGAGGTCAAAACCTCGCAACGAAATCAATTAATATGGAACGTTTTTAATCAATAAGAACGGGACATTTCAGTAACATTGTGGTTTACAGTCCCACATGACTATGAAAATTTAGATCCTTTAAGGAAATTGGATCTTTATGAAAACATTTGATCTTTTTGAAAATTCAATCTAGCTTTTACCCTAGATAATTTTTCTGGAATAATCCTTCACCGGTGTTTGCAAATTATTTTTGTGGGTTTGGTGGGTTTCAGATATGAAAATTTTAGCTCAAAACTTGTGGTTTTGTGTCACCCATTTGCTAACCTTGTATTGGGAAAGCAACACGTCCAGTATACTTACTCCGTATATTTCCTTTCGGTAAACTACCGTCGTAAAGAAAAGCGTTGAACAAGCAACTGTTAAGGCAATGTCCCGTGACATGCTTTTAATTATGGTCTATAACGTGTCGGATGCAATTACTATCCTTTGTAGGAGCAATAGTAAAGATCATCCTATAGTTTTTCAGTCTGGCACAAGGTCCTGTCTTTGACCATACTATGCAACCACCGTTCTTACGGTTGACACCCGATTTGGTTCAGGTGACCTAATGAATTCCAGGTGAATTCCTAGGATTTTACGTTCAATGGTAATGAACGCATTGAAAATAGGGTTTTAAGAAAACAAATCGGTTTGTAATTTGATCAAAATATTTTCTTGTTCAAGCTCGAGTTTAGATATCATCGAATTCCATGAGTTTGTAATTCTCAATCTTTAAGGTCAATCTCAAGGATTGAGTAATATCAGGCTTAAAAGCTGATTTTTGATCTTTAAGGAAATTATCCTTTCTGGGGATCTGATTCATTAGTCTTATAAGCTAATTTGCACGGTTCCTCCCTATTGTACGAGACAGATCCTCTCATGGTTAGGATAAGTCTGACCACTTACCAACGAGCTTATAGCTCAGTGGTACCCGATGCCTTTGATCCTTGGGCCCACAGTGGGGGAAGCTTTGACCCGAAGAAAGGCGCAAGTTCGATTCTCAGTCTGGGCGCTCCGCATGGAATTATTTCTCCCTCCGGGGGGAAATTTGTGAAGTGTTTCGGGGGTCTAGCTAGATGGGGTAAAAATCACCTTGTCGTCACTGTGGTACCTGGGAGGAGGTACTTTGCCGGCACAGGTCTCTTTCGGGGTGGGATTGGTGGGTGCTACGGCACACAGGGTTAGCGTGTCCCTGCCAACTTACACGTTTTGACCCGAAGTCTGACCACTTGGCGACCCTGTTTGATGCTGAGGTCCGTGGATTTCCAGCTGATTTTCGAGAAAACTTTTCAAGGTTTTTCGTAGATTCTACAACTGGTCTGGACGACAACTTCATGACCTAAATCAAGAAGCGGAAGACTTTACTTTCTTTTAATGATGGAATTGATTCATCGTGTAGATCCATATTTCTTTCAAATATTTTACAATTTACAAGGTAAAACAGTTAATTTTGTCCAAAACAAAAGTATCTTCAATTATTTGTACAAAAACATGTGACATATGTTCTAAATAACTTGGTAAATTTTTCCCGCACTTGGCTTTTATTTTCCTTTCTTTGCCTTTTTATTTTCCTCTATATCATTTTAAATGAATTCTAACATTTTAGGTTGTTTCTCAATTTATGTCCTTTCCGAAGTAACAATAATTTCGGTGTTAACACCTAGTTTTATCGTTCATAAATATGTATAAACATGATTTTGAGTTCATTTAGTTGAAAATTTTGAAAAATTTTACTAGAATTGGGTAGTCAGTATATAAGACTAGGGCTGTTCTTTATTATTAGAGAGCACTAGATTCTAATACAACTACTGCGTTACTAGTATTTTTAATGGTTACCAAGTGTTTAAGTTAAAAATTTTAAAAATCCGAAAGAATTTAACCCCTTCCCACACTTAAGATCTTGCAATGCCCTCATTTGCAAGAAATCAGTAACAATTTAAATTATTGAGGGTGATTAGCGTAGAAAAATGATTAAATTTTACCAAAGTTTCCAAACATATTGGCGTTTGTTTATTGAATGATAAATGGTGCACATCATTTGTTCATTCCGTCTTGTTTGTTACATCACATTTGTTTTTCGTTTTGTCGTCAAAATTAGTAGCTTTTGCTGAACTTAATGCCAGTCTTTGAAAGTTCGCTGTTTTACCCTGTTGTGTACAATTGATAATATATATACATACAAATAATAACATACATGGTAATTTGAAATGGGACTTAACATCCCACTTTCAAATCAAATATGAAATATTAGTACAACATAATAAAAATGTTAAAACTTACATAAAAGTATCACAATATTATATGTTTAAACATAAATAAATAAAAATAATAAAAAGATAAAAAGCATAGAAATCACCAACGGGAACTATATCAATCTGGATAGGGGTTCCAGTTCATGTCGTCGGGCGGGTTCCACGGTTGGTTATAGGTGTACTGATAGGCCTGGTTAGGGTCGTAGAGAGTAAATGGTGGTCGCATATCGGGCTGATGTGGCGGATAGTAAGCAGGTCGGGTCAGTACGTGTCATACCCCGTCCTAATCCATCTGGATGAAGTCATCAACATCTGGTTCCATTGCGATGATCGACTCCAAATAATGTCTTTAAAATGAGCAAATGCACAGCGGAAGGTTTCTTTCATACCTGAGAATAAACATGCTTTCAAGTGTCAACCAAAAGGTTGGTGAGTTCATTAGTTTAACATAAATAATCATTTCCATCATTTTAATAGACCACAAGATTTCATATTTCCATTTCTCATAAACATACGTCCCATACATAGAGACAAAAATATCATTCATATGAATTGAACACTTGGTAACCGACATTCACAATATGCATATAAGAATATCCCCATCATTCTGGGATCCTCCTTCGGACATGATATAAATTTCGAAGTACTAAAGCATCCGGTACTTTGGATGGGGCTTGTTGGGCCCGATAGATCTATCTTTAGAGTTCACGTCAATTAGGGTGTCTGTTCCCTAATTCTTAGATTACCAGACTAAATAGGGGCATATTCGATTTCGATAA